>NC_133027.1:94720735-95027647 GCF_048771995.1 Taeniopygia guttata | reverse complement strand
AGCAATTGAATCTGCGCTCCTCCAACAAGTAGCACTGTTGGGTGGGGAGAGGGTCACTCACTCTGGCCCAAGCAGCCCTTGCTGGGGTCCCTCAGCTGCCCACTCATCCCCCCACTCCATGGCACTTTTAAATGATCCACATCCAGAGCTTCAGCTTCTTTCACCCTAACAAAGAAGGGCTATTGAGAAACTGAGCACTTGGTTTGGTTTGATTTGGTCTGTTGTTTTTTTTATCTTGATGAGTCAGCATCAGTGAGATTTGGACTGAGAGTGCTCTTCAGCCTGCTTGTCATCAGTACCCCAGAGTGATTAGAGAGCAAATGAAACACCCCAAAGATGAAATGTCAGTTTTTGTACTGACAGATGACCTGCTGGGCACTACACCGTGGTGCCAAGCAGATGTGGGCTCTGGAGAGCACAGAGCCTTGAGTGCACAGTGAAAAGACAAGAGGCAGGTACAGTAAGAAAGGGCACACCTGACTGGGAAGAAAGGATGATGTCTGGCTCCAGATCAGAAGGATGAAGGATAGCTTTATTAAAACTATACTATATTACATTAATATACTATTTAAAAAGAGAGACTGTCCTATTCTACAGATATACTTCTTACTTATCTATCAACTAACAAACTCTTGCCTCTCTGCTGAGAGCCCGAGACACAGCTGGATCCGATTGGTCACTGAACCCAAACAATCTTCACCAGAATCCAATCCAGCAATCACTTCAGGTAAACAATCCCCATACCACATTCCACATGGGGAAAACAAAGGAGCAGAGATAAAGATTGTTTTCTCTTCTTCTCTCTGTGCTTCTCCTGAGAGACAGAATCATGTCTCTCTGTCCAGAGAATGTTACTACCACAGGCAGGGCACCCATGCTGCAATGAGATCAACCCCACAAGAAATAACAAACCTCCTCACAGTGAGGTGAAGCACTGACTGCCCACATCTCCCTCCTAACTATTCTCAGCACTTTGCTGGATGGGGTTGAGCAACCTGTCCTGACCCTGGTGGGCAGCCCTTCCTGGAGCAGGGAGCAGGAGATGGGACCTCCACAGGCACCTCCAGCTGGTTGGCCCCTCAGGACACTCAGGAGAGAATAAAGTTCCTTCAGCCCTTGCTGAGTTCACCCTGTGAGTTCTCACCTCCTACAGGCTCAAGACCACAGCAGTCATGACATTAAAAGACCAATAGCCAATTTTTAAACACCCACAAATCAAGCAGTGATGGCCTGCTTGTTTCTTGTCTGATATCTCAGCATCTTTTTGTCTCTCCTTTGTCCCCAGTGGCATATCAGGAGCTAACACTGACTTCATGCAGGCAGCAGGGTGCTGGGGTTGCTGTGGCAATGATTTAAAGCTGCAGCTGCTCCTTTTTGCTGCTGTTGATCTGTTCATGCCTTAGATGCAGTGCTTCCAGCCCTACCTGCTGCTCCACAACAGCTCTTAGTGCTCTTCTGGGAATGGTAGTGCTCTTGCTGGGTGGGATAAAGGGTAAAAAGTGCAGCCTTCTGATATAGTATTCTTGAAGTTCAGTGGAGATTTGTTTCTATATATTCATCTTCCTGCAATTGAGTCCTTCTTACTCCCCACCATTCTGGTTTCTGATCAGAAATCACCGTTCTGGTTTCTGCCCTGATGCCGGGGCATCATCAGGGCTGCTGTGCCCAGTCTCTTCCAAAGGCACTGAGGGACAGACAGTGGCACTGCAGTGCTGACAGGAGTGCAGGGGTGTAACATCACCAAGCTCACCCTGCTGGGCTCTCCCTGTTTTGTGCTGGTGTCAGCCCAGGGTGAAAGCTGAAGCTGCAGAGTCTTTGGTGTGAATGTGCAAGAGTAATTAAAACCTCCCTCAAATCACAGACCTGCTTGTGCTCAGACTATTACAATGTTACCCACTCCTTTTGTTCTGCTGCAGTTCCTTATAGAATTTCGGTTTCCATATTGAATACAGATTAAATAGTCCCATTTTTTTCACGTAACTATTAACAGGTTTGATGTTGGCTAATTTCCTTACAGGCGACCCCCTTGACATGTTTATCCTACTTTCCAGTTATAAAATCCAATTTATTCTAGTATTTTAGAGCTTGTTATTAATTTCATTTAAATGCAAGGAAACAAAACAAAGCTTAGAGGATGCACAAATTTCCAGTTAGGGCCACATGAGGATTTGCCTGGCTTGGTCAGTACTAAATACAGGCTGAATTTTCTACTTCTCTGCTCCTTTTATGGAAATATCAAGGTTGGTTAGTTTAAATTCCAAGATATACTGCAGGTCACAAACACAATGTGTTTTTCCACAGTTCTCTATGGCAAGATATATTAGAGGAGAAGAAAATTACTTTCTGTGCACCAATTTATATTCTCCAGGGAGCACAGCTCATAACACTTTGCAGACCTTTGGTCCATGCTTGAATCAGAGTGGGAGAGGGTGTTTTTCCCTCTAGACAGTTAATCAAGAACTGTTCTGAGCTTGTACATTAAACCTGGATGCAGGATGGGTGGGATCAAGCTGTGTCCATCCTTCCTCATCTGGACACACTTGTGCAAACTTAGGGCCAGTGGTCATTGCAAAAATCAGATTGCAAAGGATTGTCTATGAAGTCAGATCCTGTGTATGTCTTTTTCTATTTGATCCAAACATTAAAGGCAGGTTCAACATTTTGTTTGTTAGAAAGACCTTCCAAACGTTTGTACTCCAGTTCATGGTCTAGCAAAGTTAAATTTAGCTTGTTAAATTAGATAGTATAATTAAAGTGATAAAAGTAATTGCCAAACAACAAGTTTATACCCATGGTTGCTTGCCTGGCTGTGAAAGCTATAGAGCATTTTAAAAAAATCCCCACCTGTCATACCCATGCAAATTCCAGAAGTTTTGAATAAAAAGTGGATGTTTACATATTTTCCCAGCTCAGGTCCCAGAAAAAGTCCTTTATGTGCTAATTGTCTGGAAATATTGAGAATTTACAGCACTTTCTTGAAGTAACAGCAATGACAGCCCCCCACTGCCTAATTATTCTTATTGCTGATTTTCCCTGAATTTACTTTAAAGAAATACTTTCAAGTTCTTATATTATCAGATGTTCTAATAGCTCCAAACACCACCTCAAAGGAACAATCTACTTAGATGTTTTAATCCTACCAGTGGGAAGAAACAGAAAAAGGTGTTACTACTGGTGTGCAGGAGTTCTACACACTCTGTGCAGGGTTTCTGTTGATAAATTTCTGTCTTTTTGCTGAAGAAGGGGTTAACTCAGGGGGTGAATCAGCCCAGCCCGAGCTGGTTACATCACTTTGTGCTGGAATCACTCATCTATTCCCATCACCCCATCTCTTCCCTGCAGTCTTTTGACCCCTGGATATGTTCTAATTCAGTGGGCAGCGGGTAATTAATAATAAATTACCTAGATGCTTAATTATAAATGAGCCAGCACACGGATCAGGTGGAGCCTGACGGTGACAAAGGCACAGCTCAGAGCTCCAGCTGTGCTGCCAGCAGCCTGGTTTGCTCCAGCTTGCACTTTGCCCAGGGTTATCCTCACTTCCCTGCCATCCCCAGTGAGGATAAACCTTCCAGCAGAAATTACTGACTTTTGGTCTGGGGAGAAAGCAGACAAGGAAGAGTAAAGTCTGTGTAAAAGCTTGTTAGAGAGCCTCTGTTGTATGAGCTGCATTGCTTGGGTGATGAATGGGGAAGGTGGGGGTTTAGTTAGTCCAACATAATTCCTACCAAATGGGCAGAATTCTGGGCAGTGCTGAGTGTGGCTGGAAGCCTCACAAAAGCAGATGGAGTTTCCAGAAATCTGAAGAGGGCAATCAAAGGCATGGACCCCATGCCAAACACAGTCCTGCAGGTCTAACACCTCCTGAGACAGCTGCGAGGGAAAAGAAGCTGCAGGAAACATTTACATCAGTGCTGAGCCTTTCTCTGTGACAGATCTTTGAGAAAACCAGTGATGATTACCATATCCTCATTTTTCTCAGATTTATGTAAATGGTAAGGAGAATTCCCCTGGAGTAGGTGATTCAGATTAGCACTTCTCACTGCAAGGGGACACAACATTAATTCAGTCTCTGTTCTGCCTCTATAATAAATGGCTAAAACACCATCAGACAAAACCAGCTTTGTTTTGGAAAATGGTCATTTTTAGAGCAGTTTTCTAGCATAACTTTAATGCCCATTTTTCAAAATTACTCCTTATTTAAATGCCACTTATTATGAAGGCAATTTTGCTGATTTTTTTTTTTTTTTTTTTTTTGGTGAGTCAGAAATATTTGCTTTAATTTTTATTTAGGATAAGTGGATGTGCTTAGTGCAGCATAATGAAGAAAAGTGTCCTACTTATATGAAGTCATGTATCTCCCTCTACTGAGGACCCTTCCTGATTCTTGAAAAGACACAACAGCTCCCAAAGAGTCTTCTTTTCTGGGGATAAATAATGCAGAATTCACTCATGTTTTGTTTGCCAGCAGCTCTAAACTTTAAATGGCTCTATTTGTAATTAAGTCTTGCCCAGCCTCTCAGATGTCTCAATTAGAGGGAGCAGATCACTCACAGCTCCTGGGCCACATGCTTTGTACCATGGTCATTTTCCCAGCCAACACATCCTTTTATTTTAATTCCTTATTTGAACACTTTTGATCAGGTGCAACAGCTCTGATCCCAGGAATCAGTGCTCCCCTGCTAAGCAGAGGGAAGGCAGGAACATTACTGTGCAAGTTTCCTGAGAAACCTTTTGGAAAGCTTTGATTAAAAAAAGCTTTGATAAAACCAATGCATTGGTGTGGAAGAATTGGCTCCTGAAGTCTCTTCACAGGGGTCTCCAAGGGTAAGTTTTGCTAATTAGAATTTGAATTAGAATTGTTCATCAGGTTATTTTATTTTTTGTTTTGCTTTTGCTCTATCTTTCTTCATAAGGTATTCCCCAAACACTGAGAATGACAACTTAATGGATGTTGATAGATGGTATGGTCCTGTTATTTATGGGCATTATCAATGTATGGTATTTTAAGTACACTACAGGGTATCACAGATGACTATAAATCACAATCAGAAGTTGCCTTCTTTATTATTTTCTAGTATGCAGTGATTTGCTACAATTTACTACAATAACTATTAAATATCCTTACTCTTAGAAGCTGTTGCAAATGGGATTACAGTGTTAAGTAACTAAAATGCAAAACATTCATTATTATTACATCTTTTTGCCTTCTCTTCATACTTCTGACAAGATACTTTTACATTCGGTATTTACTCAGCTGCAGTTCCTCTCACCTTCCCACCTGAAAACTCAATCAGCTAATGCTTTTTCTATCATACAGGTTATTGATGAAAGTTTTAAATAATACCAGGCACTGTGCAATCAAAATGACTTAAATTATGGTATTAAAAGCTTTTAATAGAATATTGATAATCCAGGGGCAGTATTTTCTGGGGGTTACATCAGTTAATCTGTAATTTAGGATACTGTTAGCAGAAAATCCCAACTACGGGGTTAGGGAAGGAGCTGAGGATGGCAAATCCATGCAATCCCACCTGGATCCTCTGACAGAGACACCTTGCAAAGCTGCTACTCAGCACCTCCAGTGCCCAAATGGCCCTGCAGGAAGGGGCCTGGAGCTGGCACTGGTTGATGCTTTCAGAGCAGTGGTGATGTCCCCTGGACCACTCAGCACACCCCGAGGTAGACAGAGGAGAAGGGCACAGCCACAACCATAAAGGGAAAAAAACTGCGTACAAATCTGTTCATTCCCTGCCCTCTTGGATGTCACCTCCACTGAAGCTTGTCCAAAATATGAATCTTGGATGCTGAGTGATTTGGAACAACTTATAATTAATTTATAGTTTATCATTAGTAAGACAATATTCACAAGTACATACACATATCTACAGCATGCACATAAAATTTTTCACTCTCCTTTTTTGAATTACATTTCCTGAACAGAAATTATTGTCTCTGGTTTATTCTGTACTCTTCATACACCATTTTCAGAGTGGAATTAAGGAAATACCAACTGCTCAGCAAAGCACTAAAACAATTTTTTCTCTGCAAACATTTGCTGCTGGAATTTAAACAAAAATCCTTTGGGTTCCATTGTGCTGGAAGACTTAATGTCCTGTCATCCTTTTTCTTATATTTAAAAATTAATTACTTTGTATTTGCAGTCAGTTTTGCATCAGAACATTCTTGCTTGCAATTAATTCCTTGTAGTCTCTCTCAGCAATGCTCCTTGCTCTGATTCCTGATGATGATCCAATTCTAGACTCCACTGAGGCTTCAAGTAATCGAAAATGAGAAGGTTCTTTCATTTTTTTACAAGTTGATTTATTCACTCCTACTAAGAATTTGTTCCAGTTGCTATCTCCCATCCTCTGATACATACATTTGATATATATATACATATATATATGTAATTTCTAGATGTATACAGACATGCATATATAAAAATATGTGTGTATACATATATTCTGCTAATTAAATGTTGCAATATGGGATGACCTTCACAACAAGCTGTTTCAATACTGGGCCTCATTCCATTAGACTGAAATGAATCCAGACCCAGGAAAAAGGTACATACTCCACTTTGGGTAGTGTTATTTTGGCAAGTCTGTTTCTTGTCCTTGCCCATGCTGGCTTCAAACTAACAGAAGGAACAGAAATATCAATAAAGCAAGAAAATGAAAGTAATTTGGTCAAACTGTAAAGACAACTAGTGTTGGAGAAAAGTAAATTATATATCTTGTCTTGACTGAAGCCTAGTCATGCTGTGTAAATTATAATTTCCTAACTCCTTCAATTTTGTTTCAAATGTTAGCTCACTGAGCTAGATTTCCCATTGCCTTTTCTGCTGTGGCAGACTTAAACACTGTTGTTCAAACCCAGGAGTGTTCTGCTTTGCCTTTGCTGCAATAACCACAGGAGATGCAAATTTACTGACCCAAATTGGTTTTATAAGCATGCTTTGTACCAGTGGGTAACTGCACTCTAGAAGATATGCCAGCAAGTGCCTAATTTCAGTAATGTAAATCACTCATTTAAATACAGTAAATGTTTAACTTAGTAAAGAGGGGGTTTGTAGCAGTGCAGGGATCAGGAGGTTGAAAGGCTGCTTGCAAAAAATAGATAAGCCTTGTCTCTCACAGCCACTAATAGTGGGGGGCGTGGGGGGGAATCAGCACAAGGAAAAACCTTGTTTTGCTGCAGGATTTAAGATGATAATTGGTAGACAGTTACTTTATTAAGAAAATATGCTGCCTAGAGTCCAAATCACATGCTGGAGGAAAGGCCATAAAGATATTACCTTGCAAAGCTGAAGAACAGCAGCATGAATACACAGAAGGGATGTGTCTGTACCTTCTTTAGCCTAAGCAAACTGCAGGGAATGAACCAAATTCAGCTTCCCAGAGTCAAGATCTGGGCCATCCTTGAATGATTAATCAGCTCTCCCCCAGTTAGAAACTCCCTGAGGAATATCCTTCCCACTGAAAATAAACCCAAGCAAAATGTTCTGCAGAGACAGGAGGGTTCTTGCAGGGACAGAGGTTCTGTGCCTCTATTTCTCCTTCAGGCAGCTGTGAGGTGAGCTGCCTCAGGAGACTGGAATTCCTACAAACCAAGTGCCCTGTGGGCTGTGGTCCACTCTCCTGAGTGACCTGCAGGCCATGGTCCTGGATTTTGGAGGAAGGCTGTGGGCAGGGCAGGGCAGTGCAGGAGGGAGGATGGAAGCTCAGGCAGGTGTGGGCTGGGCAGCGCCGAGGGGTGGAGGACAAGGCCAATGCCATTTGTCACACCCCTAACAACTCAAGGTGATTTTCCATCTTCCTGTCCAGCCAGCTGGCAACTGATTCTGTCAATATCCTTTTAGGATTTGCTGAGAAAGGATGACTACTAAGTCACCAAAACAGAGATATAGATGTACAGAGTGTAAACAGAACAAACTTCAGGAGAAGTGCTCTGCTTATCCTTTTTGTTCTCCTTCCAAGAGCAGAATTTTAAAGGTCTAATTTTACAAGTAGTAAGCTTGTAAAGAAGTTGGATATGCTGCAAAACTTCTTTCAGAAGGTTAATTTTAAAAGAAGCATTTTTAGCTCTTTGAAGATTGGTGGGAACACAAAATAGGATAAGTTAGTGACATCACCACCATTTTCTAACTCACTATTTCGTTGGCAGTCTTTTCAAAGTTTATATACTGTTCATAAAGAGATTGGAAACATCTCTGTTACATTTATGAAGATGTTTGGAGCTTTCTGACATATCCTGACAATAAGCTCTTTCAAAGTGATCATGAGCATTTTTCTAAAGTTAAATCATACTGACCTGCAATAAAATGCTAAGAAAAAGAGTGCAGCCTTATCCTGGTAAACACTTAACATTCCAATCTGCACTGCTGCTGAGGCTTCAGCAGTTTATGAACACTTCAGGAAGAGAAAGAGACTATCAATTACTGATTTTTAAATCACAGTTATTCAGAACTTGGAAGACTGTGAATCTCTTAAAGGTTATTGATACCAGCAATAAACTTTGCAGTTGTCTATCCCCTGATGCTCAAAAGTTCAAGCCCTATCTTGAGCCGCATCCTCTCCCTTCAAACACTACTTTTTGAAATTAATTTTCTGAAGGATATAATTTCTTTGTGTTTGCTGGCCCTGGAAAGGCAATTTTTTCCTGGGAGGCAGAGACAGGTTTCACTACCAGTGGACTCAGAACAGTATGGGTCATTTCATGTTACTGTTTTGGGGTTTTTTTCCTAACAGTATATAAAAAAAGATTGAAAAGTCCAACTGAACATTTCTCTAAATACTGTCATTTTCAGGGAGCATTTGGACTTCACTTTTTATTTACCTGAGTGATGAAACATTAGCACATATGCAAAACATACATATAAAAGCTTGGCCAATACTTCTTCTGAATACCAATGGTCAGAGAATCCTTTTGCAAGGTATTCACGAATGCAAGATCTGTATTTTAAAAAAAGTAGTTGTATGTGATAACTTCTTGATACTACATTAGAAGAGTTATTTTTTCTTTAATAAACACAGTCTCTTCCAGAGGAAAGCAGATATATTTGTAACTGTCCTTTGCATCGACTACAAATAAACTCTCTTGTCCCTTGTTACTGTCAACTGCCATATAGCCCCTCCTTCTTCATGTGTTTTTTGTTTGGTTTTGTTTTTTTTTTTTTCCCAAGAATAAGAAATAGAACTTTAGGAACACTCAGTTTTCAAACCTTAGCTCTGATTTATGAGGTACAAATCTGATAATGGAACAGCTGTGAAAGAGCTCACCCCCAGAGCAGTTAGTGCCTTGTCTGCAGGTCAGGGAAAGATCAGAAACAACTGGCCAGAGTCCAGCAGTTCTGCTGATTGCTGCTAATGGAGAAACAAGTGGTAATTCTGTTTTAGGGCATTTTCAATTAACAAACAGGTTTTGCATAAATATGCCTGATGTTAATCTGTCATTCAAACCAAATGTCCAATACCTTATTTTACTACTAATGATAGTGGGGGGTGTCTGTCTTGGTGTCCTACATAAACTTCCACATCCATATGTATATCTTGCATATAAATGTTATATTAAATGTTATATAAATGTTTTCAGAGAGGTCCTTTTTCACCAGGAATTCATACTATTTACTTGAGCTGGCAGCTGATGGAGAAATTTCACTCAGGTGTTAACTGGCAGGGAGGAAGATGCAGACTGTGGGTTGGTGGGTGAGTACAAAACAAGTTGGTGGAGAATTAAAATCCTTGCAGGGTAAAAGTCTCTGGGAACAGTGAAAGAGCAATTTTTACTACAGCTCTGCCCAAATAACCCTCCCTGCTCTTTCCTCTCACAGTCAGTGCATCAGCAAGTTCATGGTCCATGGTCCTTCTGTGCATGGACTGGTATTGGCTCAGGAGAATGAGAAGGTCAGACTTGTAGTATATATTTTAGGGGAGCATGCACCTACAGCTGAGCTTGATATTACATATTAGCAGGATAAGACAGTTTAATAGGCTTTTCGTAACTTTAATACATGCTGAAAAATCCAGTGGGTGCCACTGAATAGGTTTACTACCTCTTGAAGCTAACTTTCTGGAACATTTAAATTTGGAAAAGCTAAGACTGAGACAAATTCATAGCAAGGCTGGTTATATTTAATCCTAAGGCTCAGCAAAATGTCAAAGATGGCATTGCAGTAGGAAATCCTATTTTTCTCAAAAACTGTGTGTGGCCTAAGCAGGCACATTGTTTTCATCTGGAAATGCAGTGGAAATGCTTCTTTCATGCTGTGGAAAATGTCAGTTTAGAAGACAGACCTTCCAGGCTGCTAATACAGCACTTATACAGATTCATAAGCTTGTAAAATGGATCATTACACATTGTACAAAAATCCATACCATCTTCTTGGCTTAATATAGTACGGAAAGAAATATTTCCAAGACTTCACTGGAGGAACAGATTGGAGATCATGACAAAGAATGAGCATGTAGTGTAATTTATAGCTTGCCTGAATTAGACTTCTCATGTCTGATCTGCAGTTAAAACTGGATACAGTAGGCTTAAGTTGGCTTCGTCAGCTAATGAAGAACTTCTATCAGGAGAGTGGCTGTTCATTTAGCCTGGCTGGGTGCTGTGATCCGGTCCCTGCAGCTGTTTCCTGATCTTGTTGATGTGTTTAAGGAACACACATTTGGTACTACATGCTTCTGGAGGTGGTGTATCTTCACACTTCCTGCGGAGACTTAGCACTCTACTTTGCAGAGTAGTAGAAACAAAAGCCTAGAACATAAACAATCAAAATTCTTCTGGGAGAGGGATCTTAATGGAAAGTGGAGTCTCAAGGTTCAGTCCCACAAAGGGGCTCATGGCCAGCTCTGCTGTAGCTCAAAATGAAGATCTGAAGAATGAATGCAAGACATTGCTCTACCTTAAGCTAGTTTGTCAAGGGTAAACATTTAAATATTTTGAAATACAAAATAGATAAGAATCATAGTAATAGACAAAACAATCCAACAGGTAGCATTTATTTACAAGATTTACATATGGATGTAGAAGTTTGTGTAGGACACCAAGACAGACATACCCCGCTATCATTTGTAGTACAATAAGGTATTGGACATTTGACTTGAATGACAGATTAACTCCAGACATATTTATGCAAACCTGTTTGTTAATTGAAAATACCCTAAAACAGAATGACCACCTGTTTCTCCATTAGAAATACTGTCTTGCTTCTTTAACTAGAGAGCCTCATGGGGTTTCCACAGGCTGCAAGCCTCTGGGAACCCTTGAAGGATCCTTTGGTTTGCAGACATCCTTGTGCCCTGTGCTGATGGAGCTGAAGGGCTGCAGGTACCTGGAACGACCTCATCAGGCTGCAAAGCCCCTCTGGCTCTGAGGGCATTTAGTGCTCAGGGTCAAATGTGACAGGGATGCAAGAGACACATGAGTGTGTGGGAAACAACAGCTGCAAGGAGCCAAAAAAAACCCCCAAAAATAAAAAACAAACAAAAAAACCAAAGCAAAAAAACCCAAAAACCAACAAAAGAAGGAAAGAGCAAAATCCAATCTGGAAATATGTCTGAGGACATATGGAATGGCAGAGATGTAGTATACAACAGGAGGCTAGTGCAAATCAAGCCAGTGTGGTGGAGAGGCAGATGGGGAACAGAAGTGTGTGCACAGGAAGAGGATGGAGAGGGATGTGGCTTGGGCAGCAGCTTCTCCCATCTCAAGTGAAACCTGCAGGGAAGGAGGGAGCACTGGAGTGGCACTTTGCCTAGGTTTTCTCTGAAAGGAATTGCCAATGGTGCATGGGAAAAAAAAACCATGAATTTGCAAAAAGAAAAAAGGCATTTTGAGAGTCATGAGCAGAAGTGGCTTAAACTTGTGGGGTTAGTAAAGCTTTAACATCATTGCAGGGGTCTCAGGTATGGCAAGGAAAACTCAGCTCTGCACAGAGACTGTGTCTTTGAATGTTTGCAGTGGCTCTGAACTGACTGCATTTCAACACCCAGTAAGAAGAGTTAAAGGGTGACCAGCAGGGCAAAGTCATTTTTTAGAGGATTAGATTGCTTCTACCTAGCACTAACCTTCAGGTTCCCAAAATTCAATCAGTATTCTAAACACAGTGGTGTCTCTCTTGTTCCTGAAAACAGTTGTAGAAGTGGTACTTTTAAGTTCTATAATTGTAAAAATAATTTTCAGTTGCATAAGTACAGGGGGAGGGTATGAGTAAAGAAGTTAAAGAGTTTGCTGAGACATCACTTAAAAATTTTATCTTTGAAAGAGGCTTTTACAAAATCCTGTTACCCTCACACTGCTGGACTTGCCTTATTTCTGACCCATGACACCAAAAGGGGAAGGCTACTTCTCTTATTTTGGATGTGTGCTGCACGTGTTTTTTCTGCACTGTTAAATCCACAGCCTATAGGTTCTCTAGAAACCCTTTGGTCTTCTGGATGCCCATGCAGAACTATGACTCAACAATTTTTTTTGTCAATCTGACTGCATCTTCCTTTAAGAGAACATTCAGAAATTATTTCTACATTTGTGCAATGAGGACCATGCAGAAAGTTAAGTGCAAAGTGTAGTGAGCCGGAGGGTACAGCGGAGGCAGCATTTGTGCCTGCTCTTGCCACCCTGCACTTATGTGTGAGAATTATGTCAAAAATGAAAATTGAGGAGCCTGCCAGATAAAGGCATGGTTTATGCCTGGGATATAATGAGAAGAAATGCAGATCTGGAAATCTTGTCCACCAGGATTCTGTTTGCTGGGGATCTAGCCAGCAAAAATTCTTCCAATACAAGGGAAATCTAATGGACAAGCTGGACATAAGATCAGTTGACATGACATGAGCAAAACTATCATCGGTGCCTGGGATTGCTGGACTGCTCATCATGGAGAAGACTAAACGTGGTGTTACAGCAAGGATGTCAGAAGAAACAAAAGTCCTCTGTAATTTTGGACCAAAAAGAACAGCAATTGGACTTGTTCTCCTGCAGCTTGAAGCTCACCAACACTGCAAATTTAATTTTTCTCAGCAACAGATCCTATTTCTTACTATGCTCATTAAAGCCTTTCTTTGTTTCTGTGAAGAATGCAGGAAATGATTGGTGACTCTTCCATGCTGGTGGAGCATGGCATTTTCATGATACAGGAAAACATGGAAACATCTGCTAGGGACACAAGATGTTTCCACTTGAGGTTTTATTTTAAAATCTGATTTTTTGAGCAAAACTGGGGTTCACAGCCTGTACCTATGAAGGGAATAAATACCTTTTGCAAGGCTTTCAAAAATCTCTGTCTATTTGACAGTGCAGCAGCTATTGCTCTAAAAGGTGGTGTCCAAGACAATACCACCAAAAGCCACTGAAATTCTTTTGGAGTAGGGTTGAGGTCAGCATTTGCATTCATGTGCTGGACCTATTCTTGCAACTTTCTAGAACGCAACATACTTTTGTGGCCATGGCTCTCTGGGAAAATCAACTTCTGCTAAAATAATGAACTGTCTATGCAAGGGAGGGAGCAAAAGTGCAGGGGACAGAACTTCCCTGGGAAATAAATTTGGATTATGCCATTTATTTTAAAATATATCGAAGTGATCCCAGTTCTTACCATTTCCAAACCTCATTTGAATTAGCATTTCCTTAAAAACGCATCATCATATACAGCCTTATACACTGGTATAACTTCTTTTAAAATGCTCAGTCAGTTCCTCCCCTAGAGGTGGGGGGATTGGATTGGATTGGATTGGATTGGATTGGATTGGATTGGATTGGATTGGATTGGATTGGATTGGATTGGATTGGATTGGATTGGATTGGATTGGATTGGATTGGAGATGTGGGATTGGAGAGTCTCAGTGTCCCTGCTACTTTCAGCTACTTAAGGCAGCATAATCCTACAACTCTGAGGTGACAAAGAAGCTCTTAATACCTGCATAATTTCATGTGGTCTTATTATGCAAAGATGAATTGCCTTTTATGTGGAGCCTTGCATTTAGATTAATAACAAATGTAAAAGAATCGGTAGAATTGTGTTTCTGCGAGAGAAATTGATCTGTTAACATTTAAATTCTTTGCCACAGGCTTTAGTAAATCTTTCATTTGAAGGTAAGATTAACTTCTTCCCTATGGTTCCAAAATCTTGGCTTGCAGTACTTTTAAAAGATGCATGAAGGATAGATATTTTTGCCTTTCAGCATTTTGATCAGATCACTTTCATTTGGCCAGATGCTATCACGGCTGTAAATTTCAAAGCTAAAAATAGACTTGACTTTTTCCCCCCTTATCTCTTAATTCTTTCAAATAGATAATGATTCAGTGCTACCTTGTGACCTTTGAAGTCTAGCTCACTGCATGTTAAGCAAGCACACTGGTTTGGAGAGCAGAAGTCTTGTAGCTTAAGGTTTTAAGAAAGGAGTTAGGTTTTCTGATCTTTTATTTAAAGCAGTAGGTAAGAGCAAGATGATTTTATTCCCTCACTGCAGGACATATGCATGCCAACTCCAGAGCCTAAAAGCCTGATTCTGGCGTTTCACTTCAGATAATCCTATCACAAAATCTTTAGTTTTTACAAGACTACTTCATTCCATGTCATACTAATATTTAAAACATTAGGTCCTGCTTTCACTTGTACTACCTTGCATCTTCAGTAATTGATCAAGGCAAACTGACACCAGATTTGTGTCATCACAGAAAAGAACAAAGTTCAGTTGCCGGCTCTTGTCTGCTCTGGATACAATATTTATTGCTACAAAGGGACTTGGTTACCATCTTCCTTTTTCTGTGACAGGAACTTGTTATGACAGGCTTTTCAGAAAGAATAGGCTGTAGCAGAAGATTTGCTTAAGTTTTAAAAATGAAATCCAGTAGCACGGAGTTGAAACTTGAAAGATCCAGCAGGACATCAGAAATAATCTGGAATTTAATCTTTGTGGAGGATGCCCCTCAGCCCCAGATTTTCTGCCAGTTTCTTCAGCATGCCCTTGTGAGTTATTTCCCAAAATTTTCTGGCAGCCTCATACAACTGGTATTCCACACACATTGATACCATGCATCTCTATAGAAGGGGCTTTTAGGAAGCTGGGGAATTCAAGACTGTAAATCCATTTTGCTGTTTTATTTTCTGTTTATGTGCAAGAAGGAAAAAATTGGTTCTGGTCAAATCTGAATCTGAAAATCAGACATTGAGTAAGAAAAAAATACTGACATCAAACTAAGCACTAGGTAAAACAGGGTCTGGGAGTGGGAATGGATATAGAGGGATTGAGTTTGTGAGAGAAGGAGACCATGGCAACAAGGATACTGGAAAGGAACTGCACTGAAATCAGTGCATTGAACTCTGATCTTACCTTAGTCCTCTGGCAGGGTTTTTCTGTTTAAAATTTCTCTTTCTCCACTCATGCCCACAAACCAAGTAAGAATAAAAAAAAGCCAAAACTAAAAATCAAATTTCCATCCTACAGGATGTTTGCTGTTTATGGGATACCTCATTAAGAGGTGTTGGATTGGAACAAAGAGATTGAGCAGATAATTTATATGCCATTTGTTTCTTCTGTTTTCTGTATCATCTACCTCCTTTGTCTTTAAGCAATCTGTGGGAAGGAACATCTCAGTATTTGTAGCTACAGCACAGGCATGCTTCTTGCTTTGGTTTTGATGGTTAATGAATTGACTTTGCTTTTTAAATGGTGAAAGTTATAACTAAGACAAGATATCAAAACAAGTAAGAGTGCTTAGAAATTCTGTGTCAGTTCACTAACACACACAATTCAGAGAAATCAGTGAAGCCTTCCCTGCTTTGGTTTTGTTTAGCTGAATATCAGTTGGTGGGGTAAATGTAGTCCTGCTAAAACTGTTGTATTCTCCATCTCTCAGCAGAACTTGATCAGTGTCCCTTTCTGGTGCAGGCTACTCTCAGTAAAGTCACAATGCTTTGTGTCTAGTAGAAACAACCTCAAAATAACACCTAGGCAACCCAGAGATGAACAGTCTGGGCAATACCTGCAGGGGGGGATCAGTAACCTTTTCCCTTTAAGTGGGACAGAGTCTTTTTTACCACATCACACAGAAATTCTTACAAAACAAGATCATGAACCTGCATCACAAAACTATTCTCAGGAGTTCAGAAAACACCTAATTCATAAGCAGACCTAAAAAAAATAAACCAAGGACTGTATTTCTGTTACCACTTGAGCTGGGACTTCATGTACCTATTTGATTTTGTCCATAAAATAACACTACCAGCTTTTTTGGTGTGTTGAAAACACAGTAACTATGAAGTGTGGACTGGATGAAAATTATTTATTAGCACTTGTCCTTGTTGTCTTCCTTGTGTGTTCCCACCTTTCAGCTGTAGGAGAGAATGATGGAACTGCTACAAGAAGGAAAAATAATTACAAGAGCCACTCCTACTAGCTTGGATGTAGGTCTCTCCCATTTACTGAGAAACACAGACAAGAAAACAAACACAGAAACTAAACTAAAAATGACCAAAATCTGTGTTTTTCAGAACTCCTTGTTCCATATGTCAGTGACATTTTCCCTGAAGGGACATACTTAATTCTCAATTTGGCCCAAATGAATTGAGAAGATCCCCAGCCAGAGTGAAAAATAGGAACTTCTTCAGAGGTAGGAATAAATAGTTCATTCTGCCAGCTGTCTCCTTCCCAGTTCATCACTATCCCAGGGTGCAGTCAAATATCACTCTTTTATTGAGAAGTAGTCCCTAGGTAAAAACTGCATCATGGAAGAATTTGTTTGGAGCAATTCTACAACAAACTAAATTAAAAACTGCCAAGTCCTTCACCCTGGATCTTTGGGTTTTTTTCCTTACTCCTCTAAGCAGCCACCTATCCTCACTATCATTTTATCTGTTTTTTCAGGGGACAGACATCTGTGCTGGGGAGTAATCATCAAACTTTGAATTGTGGCTAGAAGGTATTATCAATAGTATCTCACATATCTCTTTACAAGGACATGAATACCAGGAACAAAAGTTTAAATTACCTATTTAAAAGAATATTCATATTCTAAAATCTATAAATCAGGAACTGATGGAATCAGTGCTGCTGAAGTAAGCAGACTCCTTAAATGCAGGCATAAACTATTGGAAATGTCCCCCCTGCCCCGGCTCAAGCAATTTCTCTTAATTACAAATCTCTATATTTCTCTAAATAGTACTGCTATGTTGCTGGTACTCTTCAAGCCAGTGGAGTTACTGGCTAGATGACCCATCCTTACCACAAAAAGAAAAATGGGAGCAAATGTACATGTGGGAGAGTTCGAGGTCCAGATTTTGGAAGGAGACAAGCCTCTTAATTCTATTGACTGTCAGGAACACAGAAATTTTTCAGCATTCCTTGTGACCTGGCCCTCTATCCAAGTGTTTGAATATAATTAAGTTATGTTTACAAAACTGCTATTACTGTCAGCTGAAATAAGCACTGCTGGCAGTCAAGAGAGCTTTTAGAATGATAGCAGCTCACTTTTTATTTGACATGGAGAGAGACTTCTTAAGTAACTCAGTTTTCTGTACTTGATGCATTTGTTACTCACTGCTAAAAATACACCCTTTACTGTTCTGGGAAATGATTCTAGAAAATGACCTTTTTTTTCTACAAACTTCCCAACTGAAGTATTTATAAATTACCATGCATTACAACATTACACAGGAATAGTGAAATAAAACAAATACCTTCCCTGCTCAAAAAAAAAAAAAAAAAATTCTAATCACCCCCTAAAGGTCATTATCTTTGTAGCATCACCAATGCAGCAGGTCAGTTTAAAATCATGGAAAAGAGGCCTGGTTACAGAAGCTGTGGTTGTTCTGTGGATGAACTGCACACAGCTGTGGGATAATTGCTAATAACCTTGTGCCCTGCCAGTCTGTCCTTGAAAGAGGATCATGACCTGATTAAAAAAGCACACCAAGTAGGCAGGCAAGGAGGAGGCTCTGTGCAAACTCCACACAGTGTTGCCAAAACAAACATGCCTGGATTGCTGCAGTGTCTTCTGCCAAAAAAAAACAAGGCTGGGACTCACCTGGTGGCAAAGGGAAGGGAACAGAGGAAAAAAAATTACATTCTGGCACCTGAGCTGAGAAGGGACAGAGTGTGGTGTCACCAGGGTAGGACTCTTCAAACCAGTGGTCATTACAGGTAGACCTTTCCCCTCAACTCAAGCAGGAGGCACCTTGGCATTCTCAAGGATGGAGATACAGAGGCTTTGTTGCTCTGGCGGATTCCTCTGCTTCCAGAAAGTGACTCAGAAAAATCTGCATCCACCCATAAATATTTCTACGTTTAATCTTCAGCCTTGGGGTTTCAAACAGTACTCAAGGACAAGTATCTGTCACTCAGCAGCCTGCTCATGGATGTGAGTCTGGACCTTGATTTTTGTATATGGAAATCTGTTGCAGATGCCAGATTATATTAATTTCTCTTTTTTCCCCTCCTCTTTTTGGGAATTTGATTTGATGATCCTTGTGTGTCCCTTCCAGTTTGAGGTATTCTAGGATTCCATGATTTCATGACCTATTTTGCTTAATTATTTAGATGACTTGAACTTTCACCATTACCATCTGAGCTTTTCTGGAGCTCTGCTGATTCACTTTGATTTGCCTGCTCCTCCATATGTGACAACAGACTGAGAAACAGGTGAGATTACAGCAGTCAAAGTGAGAGCTGGGAAAGGAAGCAAACTCTACAAAAGCTTTGGGCATAGAGAAAGAAGAATTATCTGAGAGAACCTTCAGCCACCACCTGTTCTGCTGGTACCTCCCTTTTACAAAGGAGAGGCTGGAAGCAGTGAGTGAAATGGTTTGTGAATAACACTTTCACTCTTCCTGAGCCCATTGATCAGCTCCAGTGGCCATGGCACGTGGAAGCAGAGAGCTCAATTTCTCAACAATGTCTGCTCTACAGCACTGCAGCAGGTAAGTGCTGGGAAGGGTTTTGTTGCCTCTCAATGGGGCTGAGCTCAATGAAGGAGTAAATGCAAGGCCTGAACAGAGAGTTGGGTTGTTTGATCCTAGATTGAGACATTTTCAGCTAAGGGATATGCTTCTGTAAGCCAGGGACAAGAATTCTGGAGGGGTTCTAGGCAGAGCACAAGTGCTGCATACCACTGCATTTTGAATATGACAGCTTCATCATGAGGCAAGGGACATCTGGAAAACCCTGTTCTGATTTGACCTCACGTAGCCTGCCCGTGGATGTGCAGGACTTCTCATCCAGCAAAACATGACATTGTAAAATAGAAGCATATCTAAACCTTGTGGATTGTCAGCACAATATTCCCAGCACAAGTGATAACAGACTGAAGGAAGAATGTAATAGAGGAGGGGGTTGATGCAAGCAAGCAGAGAGCAGTGAAGAAGCAGTAAGTACTTTCCTGATAAGCTCTCAGGGATCATCCATACTTGCAGGCAAAAACAACAGAGCTGGCAGCACTGCATGATGGATGCTACAGAAAATGTAGTTAACACATATCTGTACACAGGCCAGGAGCCAGTGTCGTAGCACTAAAGCTATGGGAATTTTGACAAGGAAAGCACAAGACACAGATGTAAAGATCACACGTTATTAGAGAGGATTCAGTGGTTTTTTCTTCAGGTCACCTTTGCTGTAGCAGCACAAATGCACTGAAATCCTAGCAGAACAAAAATAGTAATGAGCAGCTCTTTTGTTCCCCTGCTGTTTTCTGATCCCATAACTTCCAGATGGCCAGAGTGTGGGGAAGAAGATGGGGCACTTCCACATCTCTCTCACTTTCTTATCTTCTTCCCCTCAATCTTTTCTACCTTTTTGAAAAGGTAGCCTTCCTACCTTTCCAATGCCACCCCTGCCAGCTCAGCCTGCTGCACGTCAGCAGTGGCAGCAGGAATTAGAGAAGTTCTGGCATTCTTGCAGTCCCTTGATACCTCTCACATGAGTGCAGGTGCACGTCTTCCTCTGCCCTGGGGAAAGAAGAAGGACTTCACTGCCCAGGAGATGAATGCCCAGGAGAGATCTGACCCAGGGTGCAGGAAACACATCAGATTCTCCTTGCTGGCAGGAGCGGTGTGAGCTGTCCCACTGGTGAGCTCTGTCTGGATGAGGTTCAAGAAGTGCTTGAAAATCTGTCAACCTGCCATTGAGGCAGCGGGATGCATTTCCCTGTAGTCAGGCTCCAGCAGACAAGCAGAATCAGCCTGGAAGCACAAGCCATGACCCCAGAGCAGTAGCCAGCACTTATTAGGATCTCAGGAAGAATGAAGCTGGCAGGCTCAGGGAAGCACATTGCCAGAAATACACTTGGCAGTTGGCAGGAGAGAAGAGAGGCAGAAACCAGGGTCACTCAGCACTCTTTGGCCACACACCCTTAAAACAGCAGGAGGCCCCACAACAAGCGTTGCCTGAACATCATCCTCAGTGGGACCGAGTAGTAAATCTGCATCAGTGAGGCCACACCTCAAATCCTGTGTCCAGTTCTGGCCCTCTCATTACAAGAGAGGCATTGAAGTGCTGGAGCATGTCCAGAGCGGGGCAGTGGAGCTGGGGAAGGGTCTGGGGCACAAATCTGATGAGGGGGAGCTGGGGGTGTTTGGCCTGGAGAAAAGAAGGCTTGGGGTGACCTTATCACTCCCTACAACTCCCTGAAAGGAGCTTTGAGCCAGATAGGTGTTGATCTCTTCTTTCAAGTAACAAGTCACAGAAGGAGAAGAAACAGCCTCAAGTTGTGCTAGGGAAGGTTTAGATTGGATATTGGGACAGATTTAGTCACCAAAAGGGTTGCAAAGCATTGTCAAATAGCAGACTATGCATGGAAGGGGTTGAGTCACCATCCCTGGGAGTCTATGCAGCATTTAGGACATGGTTTAGTGCTGGGCTTGGCACTGCTCAGTTAGTGTTGGACTCAATCATCTTACAGATCTTTCCCAGTCTACACAATTCTGTGCTCCTGTTGTGTTGTAAATGCAGGCAAACCCGATGGGAAGAGATGAGGATGTCTGACTCAATTCAGAAGGCTGAATGATTTCTTTATTATAATTATGCTAAAATACATTAATATACTATATAAAGGAAGATACTAAAAACTACAAACCTACTTGTTCTAACTACATCTCTAACTAACACAACTTGTGACCCTCTCGCTGGAGTCCAGCCACAGGTGGGTTGGATTGGCCATCAGGCTCAAACAATCCTCACCAGAATCCAATCAAGCAATCACCCCAGGTAAACAATTCTCCAAACACATTCCACATGGGAAAAACAAGGAGCAAAAATAGAAATTGTTTTCTCTTTCTGTGTCTCTGTGCACCTCTATGAAAAATCCTGAGAGAGAGAGAAATGTGCTGCCACACTGTTGTATCTCACCAGCCAGCTATATCCTGGTCAAGGAGTGTGGGGAAGGTATTTGGTAATTAAGTAACATGCTGCAATTGCATTTTAACTGTCAAAGTTATTTCTCCAAACTTCCTAAAAGGTATAATTTTGTCATCATAGCCTTCTGTTTCATTGTGAAGGCACTAAAGCAGGTCAGTCTTTGGGTTTTATAAGGAAAGTTTAAAAAAATCCTCGTCAATAGGAAAGCTAGAAAGGAAGAGAACTCAGGGTAGGAGAGCAGATATGGAGGAGGAGATGAGTGGGACGTGATTTTTATTTACTGTCAGGGGTGATATTGTCTCCTAGAAGAGGAAAAGTGCACAACTCTTGCAGGGCTTCTGCTGCTCCAAGTATTTTTACTCTTTATAAAATATGAGGCATACTTACAAAAATAAACAGCTGAATGGGCTAAATTGTGCTGCTTCTCCAGATGCCCTACACCAATCCCAACCTTGTCTAAGCTTTCTGACTGTCATGGTTTGACACAGGAAGAGAATTTTTTTTTTTAGAAGGAAGAGGTCAATCCAGTCAGGGGTTAGGTTTGGATACTGACACTTAAGGTGACCAATTGAAGGTGGACACGCCTCTGAGAACACAGAGGGGTTAAAAGCGGAATTCCCAGGAGGACTCGTCCTTCTTTGGTTCCGGTCATCGCAAGGTACGGACCTCCCCTGCCCAGCCCGGGCTGGGTGGGGGAGGGGAGCCATGCGGCCTGCAGAGGTAGGCCAGGGGGTGAAGGATCGGAACCGAGCTGGGCCAGCTCCTGCGGATGGAAGGGTGGAGAAATCTGGGATGTCTTTGTTTCCCCCCACCAAGCTGGAGGGAAAAGAGATAGAGAGCCAGCAGACACCTGGGAGTTTGCCAGCAGAGGAGAAGGAGAAGGGGGGGCGGAAGATGCCCAGCATGGGAAACTAGAGACAGAGTCCTGGGCTGAGATTTTAGCTGTCCATCTAGGGAGTCTGGGAATTTTAACCCTTTCTTGTGAAATGAAGGCTTTATGAAATATTATTCCATCTTAATTTGAAAGAAAGAGAGACAGCCTGGGACCTCAGATGTTCAGAGAAGAAGGTTGGGGGGAGATGATGGAGTGGCTTTTGGCTGGACTCTGCTTGTTTACCATAAACTGAACCACTCCTTCTTTTAAGAGAGACTGCATTTTAGGGGGATGCACTGGTGAGCTAAGAGACCTTCTTCAGCAACTACCAGTCAGGAATGGACAGAGAGAGCTGAGGAGGGTGTGAGGATGCCCTCCGTCTTCAGAGAAGAAGAGAAGGCGATCTCTGTCCTTTGATCCTCGGCCCCAGGGGAAAATGAGGGGGACTCTAGTCCCGAAATGTGACACTGGACTGTTGTTCCTGGTGGTCCTTGGCAAAGCATCCTTAAAGGGGCCTTATAAGCAGTCCCTGTCCATGCACGGTGGTGAGAGCACTGTGACATGGAGAGGAGAGTGTCACACTGGCCGGTGTGTCTGGGCGGTGCCACGTGTGACATTGGAAACACAAAGGTGGCAGCTGTGTTTCCTGAGGGTCTATGGTTCAAGGGGGACTTCTCTCTTCCTCGGTGGATTCAGTATTGATTATATTGAAGGGTAAAAACTTGATTAAAGATCCAAATGGGTCTCACTGTGGTTTAGTAGAGTTGAGTGGTAAGAGGAAGAATGTTTTGAAAGGTTTTCATTTTAAATGTTGTGTGGTTTTTTTCTTTTCTTTCTTTTCCTTTTATAGTAGTAGTAGTAGTAGTGTAATAAAGCTTTTCCTTTGTTATTAAGTTTGGCCTGCTTTGCTCCATTCCCGATCACATTTCACAGCATTCAATTAATAAATAAATTGTATTTTCATGGGGCGCTGGCATTGTGCCAGCATATAACCATGACACTGACACACAAAGGTACAGATTGTATTTGTACTCTTACTGCTTGATGTGTGTCACCCACGCAACGTGGTAAAACACTTGACTTCCTTTGGAAATTCCCTTCTAGGGAACACCACCCAGGGGCAAATGGAGAGTGGCTGTGAGACAGATCAGGGCTCCTTGCAAAGACTTTTAATAAATGATTTCACCTTCTTGTCAGATATTTGCATTCTGGATGCTTCTGTGAGGGCAGAGCTCCTATACAGCTTTGGGGAAGATAAATCAGTCCATCCCACTGGCAATAGTGCTTACAGAAGAACTCTTCCTTTGTAAAGCATCACTCTCAGTGCCTAACTAGCTGACTTCTGACTCTTCAGGGGGTAGGCCTGGTAAAGAAGACCCAGACTAGGAGTATCTTGTTTCTCCTGGTTATTTTAAGTCTTCAACCTTTCAGGCCTCTGTCTGGGTAACCAGAGTGGGAAGGTAAGGGAAAACTGCTTCTGGCAGCAGAATGGGAGCAGAGCACATGCCGTCTCCTGCCTTGCAAAGTACAACAGCCTTTCTGATAAGAGTGTGAGTGTCCACAAGTGCTTGTGATGGTCTCTGTTGGAGTTAAAAACATTCTTCAGCTTATGAAAAATAGCAAAGTGCCTGGCAATCCTGAATGAGTCCCACACAATCTTTTGGGGTAAGGCTGTGTAGTTTGTGCTATTCACAAATGCAAGTGGCCAAAAAAAAAAAAAATAGTGCAGGGATGTAACCCTCTTCATGTGACTCAGAGCTTTAAATCTGTCCTCTTTTTAAATCCAAGAGCTGTGATTGCATCACAACACTTTGCTGGCAAAGCACAGTTCTGCTAAGAGCAAGCTGCTTCCTCTGGGCCATTCTGTGCAGAGAAAATCTCCTTGGAGAGCTTCTGAAAAGGTTAGTAAAAGAGATCCCCTACTAACTTCTGCTTCACTACATAAACCCATGTTACCTGCTATCCAAATAATTCCTGCCAGGCAATGTTCACTTCAGCAAAATTTAAGAGCAAACTGAAATTATTACATTCAATTGCATCTGAAAAACAAATTATTCTATTTGACCTGTTCTCGGTCAAAAAAATTATGACCAAGTTTATCTTGGTCAAAATTATTTGACCAATTGTTGGTCAAAATCTCGATTTTCTGGCATTGATTCAAAACCAATCTGTACCTTTGTGTGTCAAGAAGTTTATACAAGGTTGGGATTGGTGTAGGGTATCTGGAGAAGCAGCACAATTTAGCCCATTCAGCTATTTCTTTTTGTAAGCATGCTCATATTTTATAAAATGTTTTCATTGTAGCCATTGTGACACTACAGATGTAAAAACTCAACAAACTGGCTGGAATACTGGAATCAGACTGAGAAAACCTCAGGACTTCAAATGATGTTTTTTCTCTCTTCTGTAAGGTACTGCAGCCATGTCCCATGTACTTCTTGCTGCTTTTCATCACATAGATAAAAATGTATAAAATCCCAGTTGTATATTAATTCCATTTTTCTCAGTGTTCAAAAACTCTGAAGCATCTACTTCAAAATGTTTTGTATTTTGCCTGTGATAGTTTTCAGTCCTTGCAATAGGATGCTGATGTCCCCAGTTTGAAATGAGGAGACAGTAACCCTGCAAACAGGAGTGCTGCAGTTCCCTGCCTGCCATTAGTACATGTCAACACTTCATTAAACTGTCCAGAGCCTGAAAGCATTAGACAAACGGACTTGATTCTGCAAAACAAGCAGGAGCAAAATTAATAATTTTTCATCTTCTGTGCTTTGTGGACATTCAACTGATTGGGGTAAGAATCTGAAAGGACAAGAAAGGCATCAGTTTAAAATATCATATTCCTACAGCTGTAGGTCAGGTGTTTGTGAGCCATTAGGCTTTGTAAAGACTGAGAGATTGATGTTTCCTGGCATGGGCCATGAGATAGCCACTTCCAGACACCCTGGGAAAATCAAAAGCTATCATGAGGTCTATTAGCTGCAAACTCCAGTCTGTAAGGTCAGGGCTGAGGTACAACGGATACAAGAGCGCATGAGACATTTAAATTGCTGCATCTCTTGTGTAGACAAAAAAATCTTCAGTTTCTGGTGGTGTTTCAGCTGCTGAAAGCCATTCTGTATCCCTGAGCATCCATGATTTTTAAATGTAAGTGTTTAGAGCTGCTGAATTGCAGTGGAACATTATCTGTGGGAAGAGATCAAGGCGCTTTACAGAAGCACGCTGACCTCAGAGCTGAGGAGAGAATAAAGGCAAGAGAAATGAAGCAGCAAAAGAAGCACACTTATGAACATAATTTTGAAAGTGTAAAGCTAAGATAATATTTTGTAAAAATTAATTTATTGCTGACATTGAGTATACTTTTATCGGGTTAAGAAGCAAAGGAAAATCATGTATAGGGACTGAGCTTATTTTTAGTCCAGAGGAGGAAGAGAATCCAGTAAAGAGGAGAGAATAATGGTGAAGGGATGCCAGATAATAGTGTGAGTGAACACAGAGGAGAAAAAGGATAATAATCATCCTGCAGTGGAAAATGAACCTTTGGGATGACAGGGGTTACTGTGCAGGATGCCTCAAGCCTCTTTATGCCATTCAAATTCATGAGTGACCAAAACCACAACTTGTTTGAAGCCATCTTATGTTCTCTAAGGAAATCTTAAGTGCTATTTCATTAAAATTCTTGGCCAGTCTTTAACTGGCTGAAAGGTGACCTGTTTTTCCATTTCTATCTGATAAAACCTATTTTTACTCCTTATCCTTTTACTCCTTTACTCCTTTTACTCGTAGACTAACAATACTGCCACTGGTGCCTTAAAACACTGGGTGATGAAAAAACCTGAAAAAATCAGAGTAAAAAATACAAGAACTCTTAAAATTGGGGCGGGGTGGTGGGAAAATGTACCTTAACTCTGTGACAGTTTATGGGAAAAGAAAGTCTTCAGGTAAAGTCAAACCAGATTTCCCTGGAAATCACAGATTTATTGCAAGACGACAAAAACTGTTCAGAAGAAGGGTAACAAGTGCACAGTCTGTGAGTGTGAGATCCCAAAGAGATGCAGAGCTCTTTGGTCCAGCCATGTCCCACCTCCAGCCTAGGGCACAACGTGAGTATCCACCCTCCCACCAAGAGCAGAAAGCTGGGTAAAGTTGCAGGATTTGCAGATCTAAGTAGTTTTGCTGTCTCTTGTAAAAATAAAATACTTTTATTTTATGTGCTGTGTCCACAGGGATTTTGCACCATCCCATACTGTATTTCAAAATTGGTCTTCTCCTGCTCTGCTTACAGAAGTTTCAGCTTTAACACTGGAAATGTTATAAACAAAGGCTGAGGGAGCAGACTCAGGTTCTAGCTCCCTGCTCAGTTTTTATAACATAGACCTTACTGCTTGAGAAAATGGGAGCTTTTTTCCCAGTGCCTCTGGAAATTTATTTTTTTTTTCCTGAAATAAAAATAATCTCCTGATTCTGAAAGGAGGGGGAAAAAAAATTCTTTCCTGAATCTCAGTCTTTTTACAGACTGGAAGAAGACCCAGTTGGGCAAGACAAGTAAATGCAGCATGAATAGTCACAAAATTACAGCAGGTATTCATGACCATCACACAGGTTTTTGAGAGGGAAAAGCTTTCTACTGCTCGATATTATCTACCAAAATATTTTTATAAGTCTTGATGCTTTTGACAAGCATGAGACTAACTCTAATAAATTACTTACGAACTCAGACCTATCAGAACTTATTCAGCAGCTGTCTGAGAATCTGAGAAGGGATAGCAAGCTCCTGAACAACTGATTTAATTGAATGCAGTTAAGGACTAAGAGGTATCAGATTAATGCAATCATATTCTCTCAATCTAGAGATTCATATTAGCATCTCTCAGAAAACATTTTCAAATTTGCTATTTGTGGGCGCTCAATTTTTTTAGTATGTGTGAGATTTATTCCTAGGATACATCTCATTGTATTTAACCAGCAAATTCTGTTTTATTGTGTTGTTATTTATTAAAATTGTCTTTATAGAACACAAGCCAGGCCTAGCAAATCCAAAGAGCAAGGGATTCTCCCTGCCCAGTGGGAGCTACTTAAAAACCAAAACTACTTGCTCCAAAAAATTTCCTGTGAGTATAAAATGCAACCCTTAAAAAACATGTTTGGACTCATTTTTTAAGTAATTTTCATGTGTCAACTACATTTATTGCCTTTGTCTGACACATAGATTGGTCTATCAGCTCTGTCTCCAAATTATTTTGGCACAAGTTGTGCAGCACCCTTACAGAAAACATAGTTTGAACCATATTATGAACTAAAATGTTGGAAGACCTAACAAGTAATTCCTTCTTTGCAAATAACAAAACAGGAATAAGCATCAGATATTTACTGTAGAGGAATATTATTGTTTCAAAGCTTATTCTATAGAAGTAAAGAGAATTAGACCTGTTTGGCAAAATATTAAATCAAATTACTTTTCCCAGCCATAAAATTGGTATTTCTTTTTTAGGTGATGAAGAATCTACCTTGTGTTTGACATATTACCCCTTATAATTTCTTTAATTCACATCCTGGAAATAATTAAACTGAAATTGCTCTGTGCAATGCCGAGTAAAATAAAGATAATAGTTCAAGAATCTGAACATCAGTTTTGGCAAAGTCAAGCTGCCAGTACTCATTAAGAGCAGGCTGGGATCTGAAAGAACTAGAGAGTCTTTCCAAATAGAAAAAATTAAAAACCACACTTTGGTGAGTGCTTCCTTGATAGGGGACTGCATTTGTCAGCATCACACAAAGACAAAGGAGAGGGAATATTGTGTTCCTGGAAATCTTTCATCTCTTGCTTGACTGAACATGCCGGACAGCTTGAACCTCTGGGTGTGCCCAGACCAGCATCCAGGCATTCCAATTTTCCAAAAGAATACTGCAAAGGGAGGCTTGGGCTCTCTGGAATGGCATGGCTCTTCTTTTATTCTCAGTGCTCTTGCAGAGCGTGACAGGACAAGGCCCTCCAGAATCCCCAAGAAATGTCCCCTGTGAAGATGGGACCATCCCATGCCTGCCAGTCTGGGGCTCCTTGAAATACCTCAGGAGCATCTGAGCTGACACAGTGGGATGCACCCAGGAGACACTACCCAGTTTTTTGCAGCCCTTGCACTCTTTAAAAGACTTACAGTCCTGTCAATTCTTGCACTGGTAGAGCTGTTCTTCTTTAGGAACTTTTAGGGAATACTGTAAATCCTTCAGTAATTTTATGGTCAAGATAGTACAATGCAGTTATTTTAGGCTCCAGCTCACAGTGCCATACAATTACATTAGGTTCTGCATTTTCATGAAAAAGAAATTGCAAGTTTCTTGCCCTTAAATAAAGCTTTAAAATATGAAATTGTTGCAATGTTATGTGCCTGAAGGCCTGAAACAAGAGCTCTAGAGAGACTGATGCAATGTGATGTGCTTGAGAACCTGAAATGTGCTCCAAGGAGTGTGAACTCTTGTATGCAACTTCATTTCATATTTATTCCTGAATCCATGTCCCAGCAAAGCTAGTGACAACCATCCCTGCAAAGAGCAGTGAAAAGGCAGGAACAGATAATTGTGGCAAGCCCTGCCTACTCACTAAGTCATTTGCCCTGCAAAATAATGTAGGCATCACAGGTTACACTGATGCTCTTCCTTCTCTTGCAAAAAAAAAAAGAAGAAGCTTTTATTTTCCACTGCTACTTGCACTGGCTAAGTATGACCAGGAGCAGAAGGCTCCTGAGTAGAGAGTCATAGAAGGCTCCTTGGCAATACTTATGGGCTCTGAATTATTTTATTCCAGCCACCACATATTGGGAATGTCATTTAATAAAAGGGCCTAATGAAAAGTAATGTTGAAAGTTCATGAATGTTGCAAAGCTTGGTAAACTGTTATTTTTTCTCTGTAAAGAACCCTGGAAGTACACATGGGGATAAGGGAAAGCTGAATCTGTCAGGAAACCGTATTACACAATTAGGCACTTAAGGCTAGCAGGAGAAAAAAGCCAGGACTCTGCAGAAAAATAGAATTAATGAAAGCCATTCTTTCCTTTGAGCCATAATGTTATAAGCCTGCTTTACTCCTATTTTACAGAATTGGCTCATCTCCATTTTTTAAACTCAATTATGTGATATAACTGAAAGCATCATCTGGTCTTTTGGTACCTGTTACTATTTTCATCTGTTAAATCATTGAAGTATTTTTGTAATTAATAAAGGCCTTTCAGTGGGTTTTAAGGTGTGGGAGGGCCCTCTTTGGGTAAAGCTGTTGTAATTGCTCAGCTTCTAATCAGCTAACAGTAGCTGGTTTGAATATTTGTGATCTGACAGTGTAATCTCAAGGGACTGAAAATATGCTTATTTCTCATTTACTAGAATAAACCATGACATTTAAGTGACTGAGGTCTCTATCCCACTGTGAACTCAAAATAACCTTTGGTATACTACTAGCTTGCAGAATAAAGAAAACCTTAACAGAGAGTTAAAAGGAAATAGAATGGAAGGAGGGAGTCATAGTAAAGCATCTAGAATACAAATAAAACCAGAAATCTAACTAGATAATGTACCTAGATGTGAATGCATTTCTACTTCGCCTTACTTCCTTCTCAGTAGCCCCATTTATCTGACTACATTTCTAGGGGAAAGAAGCTAAGAAGCTGAAATAAAGAGATGCTCAGATTTTTTTTTTATTATTATTATTTTTTTTTTAGGAAATAAGAGAAATAAATTGACAAACAATAGAAGCAGAGAGAATGGAGACAGCAGTGTAAGCTACAGCCAGATTTGCTGCTGTGACTTCAGTTAGGTAAGAGGTTACTGCTGGAGCTCTGCTCACCACCTCCCCCTCAGTGTTACTGCCTCTCCAAGATCTGCAGGCGTCTCTGAACATGCAGATTTGAGTTTTGTTCTCTGACTTTAGGGAGTCGCTGAGTGTGCAACCCTGCCAGCAGCTCCAAAGGCAGCACTGCTGCAGGGGCAGGAGCACCCACCCAAGGATCCCCCCTTGGGGTGCTAGTGACCCCAAAAACCCAACTCAGCTGCCAGGACAGCACTTCTGACCAGCTCCACTGGTGTCATGCCGAGCCCACCAGGTCTTTGCTACAGCAACAAGAGCAGAATGTGACGCATTAAAGCCACAAACAGAACGGGAGTGAAAGTGCATCAGTTTGGAGGAATAGGAAATGAAGGAGAAAAAGTTAAGAGGAAAAAAGAAATTAAATGAGACAGAATCTGGCTCAGATGTATAAACCATCTGTAGTGTGTATCAGTGTAGCAACAAAGATCACAGAATCACAGAATATGCTGAGTTGGAAGGGACCCACCAGGATCATTGAGTCCAGCTGCTGGCCCTGCATAGGGTTCTCCAAATGCTTCTGGGGCTCTCTCAGGCTTGGTGCTGTGACCACTGCCTTGGGGAACCTGTTCCAGTGCCCAGGGTGAAAAACCTTTTCCTGATATCCAACCTCAACCTCCCCTGACACAACTTCAGGCCTCGGGTTCTGTCAGTGGTCACCACGGAGGAGAGACCGACAGCAGTATGAGCTTCCAGGGCACATGGAAGATGAAGAGACGACAACATATAGTGGTTTGTTTATAAGCAAGACCTGCTCCAGGGGTTCAAAATGTTTCAGAGGAGTCTTTGGCAGTGCTCTGTGCTGCACAGGTTGTCAGTGAGTCTCCACATGCAACTCAGGTTTAGAGAGGTTTTTTTTGATCTTTAAAGCTAGAAGAAACACTGCATTTGACAAATAAATATCTGCTCTCTAAGATGCAGCACAATTCTGCAAAGCAGTCCTGGCTTTTTTTTTCTGCCTGAGTGTGGATCTCACAATTTTGTCAATAAACCATGAAATATCTCAGTTCACCCTGTACAGAGGAGTGTGAATGGAGGTGCTGGGGTGAGACACTGAGAGACCACTTGAGCATGAAGTCTTCCAGATGTGATGCTCTCAGGGTACCTGCTCCAGTGGGAAAAACAACTGCTGAGTGTTCTCTCAAGAGCCAGTCGAATTGTGGGAGGGTGCTTAGCATCGAGCTAGGTCTCAGCACAGTAATCCTATAAATCCAAATAAGTTGAGAGAATAAAGAGCTGTTTTTCATTACTTGAGAGCCCCCTGTGGCTGCAGATTTGGCAGCAGCATCTGACTTCATGTTCCAGAAATCTCACAAAAAATCTTTATTGTGGAAAAGCGAGGCACATTAGATCCCTAAGCCTTTAACACGTATTTCTCATAATTAACCCTAGGGGGTTTCTGTCCTTTTTGCAGGCTTGTGGATTAGTTTTGAATGTCTTACATAAAGACTGTAGCTTAGTCCTCCATATTATTGTGCCCTCAATGCAGACTTGCTTTTTATCTCTTACAGGCAGTATTGGCACCTCATTGGCAGTCAAAGCACTTGACATTGTGGGTTGGCTTTTACACCAAGAGGGAAGGAGTCTTGTGCCAGCCCAGTTCTTTTCTGCTAGAGTTACTCCTTGTTATCAATTAAGAATCAGTACTTTTCAAATTGGCTTCCGCAGTTATGAGCCTTTCCAGCACAACACAGCTTTGAGATGTCATTTGGACTGGGCTGGTGACTCAGACAGAAGTGTGTCTTTGCTAATTCACAGTTTATTCTGTATTTTAAAAAGCTCCACAGAAGGGGCTGTCACTGTCTGTGAGAAGAGACTTCTGAGAAATGACTACTCCCTGTCATTTCATGACTTTCACACACAAGTAAGTAAAAAGCGTGTTCTCACCTCTATAAAATAAAGGTAACATGAGAAAAGTTTAGACTGTGCCCAGGAAACCTGTCAAGATGAGCAACTACAATTCTCCCCAGTTTAAAAACCCCTTAGTCTGGTACTGAGCCCACCTGCACTGGGGTGACAGCTCTACTGAGCTGCTCTTAGTACTGTAGGGATTGACCAGCCCAGAGTTTACTGCAGATGTGCAATACAAGAATAGAAGAACCTCCTGGCTGAGTCCAGCTGCTGGGACCATCCAGACCAAATGCTGTGTCTCCAGCAACAGGAGAGACCCCCAGAGGAAAGTACCTGAGCTTGGGCACACTGTGCAGCACATTCCCTCAGCTGGACTGGGGGCTGTCCTGGTTTCAGTTAGGACAGAATTAACTTCCCAATGACTGGTACAGGGCTGTGTTTTGGACTCAGAAGGAGAATAATTGTGATAACACACTGATGTTTTGGTTTTTGCTAAGTCATGTTTATCCTAAGTCAAGGATTTTTTTTTTTTTTTTTTTTTTTTTTTTTTTTTTTTGTCCCATGCCCTGCATAACTGGGACAGGAGATCCAGGCTGGCCAAAGGGGTATTCCACACCAAACATATAAACTAGGAGAGTTTCTCGGAAAAGGGAATGATGTGAGTTCAGGAATGGGATGTGGCATCAGTCAGTGAGTGGTGAGCAATTTTATTATGCATCACTTGTTTATTTTTTTATATAATTTAAAAATCATTATTATTTACTATTTTTATTATATTTTACTTTGTTTTCAATTATTAAACTGTTCTTATCTCAACCTAAAAGTTTTACTTTTGAGTTCAGACCTTGCTATGGAGAGCAGTACGGCTTTCATCTCTTTTAAACCCATCTCCTGTTGTTTTCAGTTAGTGTCCCTCAGCCCCCACATTGCACAACTTGCTGAGTACCAGCTCCATGTCCATCTTAGAGTGACTTTGTAAACCTCAGCTACATCCCACTCCTCCTTCTCCTTTCTACACCAAACAGCCCCTTTTTGATCTTTCCATGCAAGGCAGTGGCTCCATCCTTTGAAAACCTCGTTGCTGTGTCCAGTGTCTCTCTGCCCATGCTGAGGCGCTGGGAGCAGATCTGCCAGCGGGCAGAGCACAAGCTGTGGGTTTGTCCTGCTCCTTTGTGAAGGCACCCAGGTGCCATCAGTTCTGTTTCCAGGACCATTTCTGATGGTGTTTTGCTGCTTTTCTGGCTGTTGCTGTGTCCTGAGCCAAGGATTTCAGTGACCTGCCAGCGGTGGCTGCAGGAGCCCTTTGCCAAGGGCTCTAACTGCCTCTTCGGAGCTCAGTTTTATGTGAGAGTGACTTGGATACACAAAATATACTTTTATCTGCTCTGAAGCATACCTGCCACCTTTTTGATCTTCATCATCTACCACCTTTTTGACCTTCAGGGCCTTGTTTGACGGCTAATCTCCACAAATTTGGGAACATTCATTCCACCAGCCTCCCCAGGTTGAGATGTTGAATAAAGTCAGCCTTACATCCAATTTCTGAAAGAACTACTGTTGACCCTTCTCTGCCCTGAAAATGACAGTTTTGCCTTTCCTTTTTCTTTCTTACCTCATAATCAGACTTCAAACCAGACTTCCTCCAATCCCATGGAAACCTAGTTTTTTTAATACCTTTTCATGAGGAGCTTTGTCAAAGGCTTTTTGAAAACCCAAACATATCATGTCCACTAACAATCTTTCCTGTAATTCACAAAATCTTCCTTGTCCTTTAAGTCATCAACACACAAGGTTTCCACATGAGAAATAAGTCGACTTGGTTTCAGAATTACAGAATTACAATACAACTTAATTACAATTAAGTTGTATACTTTTATTTCTCAATTCCACTGTGCAAGGAATAGTCCAGGTTCCCCTCCCACGTGATGCACCTGCAAGCAGAAGGTGAGTGACAGAGCCTCATTTGTTTATTGGCATGTCAGAGATATTCTAAAATGAGACCTAAAGAAGCAAATACATTATTTATTTAAATTAAGAAGTGGAACAAATATATGGGGTTTAAGGGGTGATTATTTAAAGTCTGGTCAAAAGAAAAATCTGGGCTTTCACACTGATCAAAACAGAAAGTAACAATGATTTTAGGTCAAATGAAATTGTTTTGAAATCAAATACCATTATTTTGTGAAATTTTAATATACTTTCATGCCATCTTAAATAGTTAACTTCGAGGCTAAGCATTATTTTAAAATGAAAAATGGCACACATAATTAAAATGTATTGTATTAAAATAAACTTTAAAAATTTTAGGATGTTTTCTGTATTTGTTGATGAAGCTTACTAGCCAAATTCTGGTCTGGATTTACAAATAATTCCAGTTGATCCAAAAGTGCATTATCATCAAATTAATTTTTTGTATGAAAACTTTCAGCAAACTTTATATACAGATCTCCCGGTTTGTAACCACAAACAAAATTCTGTGTACTACAGTATCATGTGTTCTGACTGAATATCAAACTACAATGTTGTAATTCATGCACAGAGAAGTCTTGTTTGAAAGAAATTCACACTTCTTCCTCTCCAAACTCAAACTGCTCCTGTCACACCTTCACTGACACCTTGCTCCTGCTGACCCATGGTACAAAACTGAGCTGGGTTGGTGGTTTGATGCTCAGAGGGCTGGAGCCCCTCTCCTGTGGAGACAGGCTGGGAGAGCTGTGCTGTTCAGCCTGGAGAAGAGAAGCTCTGGGGAGACCTCAGAGCACCTTCCAGTACCTGAAGAGAGCTGGAGAGGGACTTTTCACAAGGGCATGGAGTGACAGGACGGGGGAATGGCTTCAAACTGAAAGAGAGCAGGTTTAGGTTAGTTATGAAGAGAAATTCTTTACTTTCAGGGTGGTGAGACACTGGCACAGGTAGCCCAGGGAAGCTGTGGATGCTCCTTCCCTGGAAGGGTTCAGGGCCAGGTTGGATGGCCCCATCTTTCATCTGGTGGAAGATGGCCCTGTCATGGGATGTTGGAACTGGGAGATCTTTAAGGTTCCTTCCAACCAAAACCACTCTATCATTCTATGGAATTGCAGTAATTAATTTTTAGATGTCAATCCTCTTAAAAGCCAGACCTGTTTTGTGCCCTAACTGTTTTCCTGTCCTTAAATCTGAAAATCCCTGGAGTGTCACCTCTGAATATACCTCATACTACATCTAAATTTTGAAAAATTTTACTTACAACATCTTGGAAATCCAAGGTACAAGAGGTTACCATTGATGGTCAAATCAAAAAGTCAATCAAAAAGAGGGATTTGCACAGGGTGTAAGTGTGGTATGAAATCACAATCAACTATGTATGAATCTCTCTTTCAGAAGACAAATGCAGGTACTTAGTGATCTAACCACATGCCTAAGGGAAATTTGCATGCCAGTGATGTACTCTCCAGAATTCATTAATCCATATGCATCATTAATGTGCTATTTAGCAAACCTAGGGAATATAATTTCTCAGTCAGGCAGAATTTTTCTTAGCTTCATTTTTTTCCTGTTACCTCACACTACAATTCAAAATGAACAATCATCTAACATTTTTACTTAATAAAAATTAACTTTTAAATATTTTTAGTGTTGGTAGGGGAGTTCTTGTTTATCACACATCAATTTGGGGATATATTGAACAGTAGAGATATTAACCGGCTTACCTTTTACTAACAGCAAAAAGACAAGGGAAAGTGAGGACAAAAAGTTAAGGCTGTCAAAATGTGTAAGCAAGGGAAAAAATATAATTTCAGCACAGAAAAAAAGAAAAACATTTTGAAGAACCCACTACTGACTGTGCTAACTGGCAGGATTTGAAAACACCACAAGAGGGATGCTCCCCCTGCAAACTTATTTACAGTATTATGTAAACTTGTAATTTTCCTGAAAAAAAAAAAGATTACAAAAATCTGCAATATTACTGTTTTGGTTTGACTCATAAAATCTTTCTTTTCTAAACAAAACTCTGGAAGAGGGGAATATTGAGCAATCAGGCTAAGTGGTAGTCTCAATGTGTTATACAGGGATATGAGAAAACACAGTTTATAATATCGTGTAAAGGACAAAAAAATTGTCTATATTTTTTCCAAATTTTTTCATTTTTGATTCTTAAATACCTTTAGAAGTCCAGCTCTTGGACAATAATTAAAAAAAAAATATATATATATATTACTGCAAGACACTGTACCTACAGGATCAGTTAGGGATGGTGATGGTGGGGCTCCCTCTACTGCAGTATCCTGGATGGTGTTGCTGGTCCCTGCCTCGGATCCTGGCGTGGCTGTGAGAGAACAGAAGCAGTCCTTTAAATAAAAACAAACCAACCAAACACTACACCAACAGACTTTTGCTCACTCAGAAATATTTTTATGATTCTCTGGAGCAAGTCACAAAGACTCATTTCAGGCAGCAGGGCTGGCAGGAAGACACAGACACTCTGTTTAAAAGAGATTCAGGTGCAGTTGTTGCCTTGGGGCTCCTTTGAGGCAGGGAGGTACCTTGGAGAGATGGGGTACCGCCAGAATCATGTCTTAAGATTCCTTTCCCTCCTGCTTCCACTGATTTCTTTTTGTTCAACTCCTTTTCTTTTTCTCTCATATGTCCTGATTCTTCTTGTCTCATTTTGTGTGTGTTGGGTTTTTTTTCCTCGCTTTATTATTTTGGGTTTATTCTTTTTGATCTTTTTGTCTCACTACTTCTTTTATGGCAAAATGCTTGGAAAGGAGTTGTTTTTTTCTGACAATAGCATAGACCGTTGCGCAAAATCCTTAAAGTGGAGAAATATACACTGGCAGCTCAAAAAGAAACTGGTTCAGCATCCTGATGCTGCATTGTAACAGTGCACCAACATCATGAGAATTAAGCGTTAACCACATTCTTCCACCCACACAACCACGGGAGGAAGGCTGCTGGGGCAGATCTGTGCTTCTACACGTGCCCCATCTCAGTGTGGTGTGACATCAGTGTGACCTGATGTCACATCCCCGTCCTACACAAAGCTGCTCTCAGTCAGTCAGGTGGAAGCAAGAGATGAGGGCTGCACTGAGAACTGATGTGGGAAATGGCTGAATGGAAATTGGCACTTTAGGTAGACCTGCTTGAAATGAAGCAGTAAATCCAGACCTGCTTTGCAGGCTCCTGGAGTGACTGTAGTGCTTGCACAGGAGGTCACTGCTTGGTCTCTCTGCTGCAGCAGAGTGAGCCTGTGGAAGTGCTGCTGCTCTGATCTTGGCACTATCAGTGAACATCTGTGATTTGAGCTCGCATCTGCCTGTGTGGTGGAAATAACTGGCACAGGAGTTGATCACCTCCATCTGAAGCAGGTGCAGAAGGTAACAACCATCCAGCTGGTGGATGGCTGTGACCACTGAGCCCTTGTGCCCTTCCCAGCCCCTGCAGGCAGGCCCATTGGATGATGTCCAGCTGCCCCCTCGGCTCTCCCTGCCTACAGGTACTTCCCACAGCTCGGTGGAGAGTTAGTGGAGACAGACTCTCCTTTGTGCACTCCTGGGAAGTTGGTCCCTTTTTGGGAAAGAGAAATTTCTGAATGTAACACCAGGTGTCTGTGTGTATAGACACTAACCCATACCCATGGGCACACACAGTAGATGCACCCCAGGAGGGTGCAGGACTCTCCAGCTGCACAGTTGCAAGCCTCAGCGTTTTTGTTTTGTTTTGTTTTTTCCATGAGATTCATAACAGATAACACCTTTTGTGAAACCTTGGTTTTAAAATTCCCAGGATTACATGAGAATTTATTTGAAAGGAAGGCAAGTTCTTGACTTTCATTTTTCCAGGGAAATATTTGAAAATTAGACCACTCAGTGCCTTGGACTGAAAAATCACCAGGCAAATTTAAAAGCTCATTATATTTTAAAGACTTGTTATTTTTTAATGCCCAGAGTTGGCAATGTAGCATAAGTCTGTTGTCAGCTCACAGATTTTACCTAAATTAGATACTAAAGGACTTCAGCAGTCCTTACAAAAAAAAATATGGGGCCATCTGTTACCAAAGAGTTTCTTCTAAAATTACAAATCTCCGTTGCAAGTGCTGCCCAGCTGTAATTGGCTGTGAGGTAAGTAAGCCACCACCTGAGGGCAGAGAAAAACACAGTGAACAAAAACTTCACCCAGAACATTATCAGATTTTACTGCAACTATTTAGTCATTTTTTCCAACACAAAATGCTTCAAACTAATGAAATGCATTTTCCAAGCATGGAAAAAAAGACATGTAAAAATATAGGCATTAAAAAATACCAATTCAATGAACTCGTTTAAGTGTGAAGCAGGATTTTCTCTAAGAGACCCTGTGTTAAGATTTAAGGAAGAATGTAGGAGGAGACAGCAGATGCTCAGAGATAAGTGAAAATTATTTAGGTGTACTTCTATTAATACAAAACCTGCACTGCATTATTACTATGAACACAGGATGTTCAGGACACGTGGTAACAGACAAGTCAAGCAGTGACGTGGGAGTCTTCCGGCTGAAGTTGCCTTCCTGAAACCAGGAATAAAAGAGAATGTGTCAAAGAGAAGACCATTAAATGTGAAGCTGAAAAAAATAGTAATGAAAAGGAAGTGTGTAAAAATGAGGCCTTGTTTCCTGTTAACCTTGTGGAAAAGTCAAATTTAGTGATAGAGATTATACCTTAAATTATGCATGAATGAATGTCACAACTATAAGCTTTAACTTCTGAAGTTCAGGCAGCACTGACAGCATCAGACTTGCCATGTAACCTCCCAGCCACTCTGTGAAATTTGTGAAAAGGAGAAATATAGATATTTGCTGTCTGGCACAGATACATGAACTCCCATTTCTGATGAAAAACACAGTTCACAGGTTATGGAGTCCCATAGGCAAGATACTTATTCTTGAATAAGTATCTTATTCAAGATACTCAGTTCTGCTCACAGAGAGATAATTATCCCACTACAGTTCAGCAAAAATACCTAAAACCCTGCAATTTTTTTTCAGAACTATATGCTTGGTATGTTTTTGGCACCTGTGTCATACATACAATGAACAGAGGTGGTGCCCATCATTTTTTAACACCCAGCTATGTTGTGCCATCAGGGTGAGCTGGGGTGGGTTCTGCAGAGCAATGTAGGAAGTATGGAGACTGCTCCTTGGATGAGGAAGAGCTCCAGCAGGGCCATCCACTATCTGAGGAACAGAGCAGCCTGCATGGGTCTGGATCACACCAAGGGGCTGCCTGAATGTCAGCCTCAAGGTGAGCACGTGAGGACTGGCTGCACATCCTTCTCAAGATTTCACACAGCAGGCTACCTGCTCTGTCCTGGCAAAAAGCCTGACACGTGCCTCTTCCAAATTCTCCACAGGAAAACAGACAAGAAAATGCTGCAGTGATCCCAAAAATGAAGCTTGAAATAATGTTTTTACTCAGTGCAGACCACCAGGACTGCAACTGTCAGTGCAGGATTGCAGAATTCGATGGTAATACAAATGTCACTGGATCGTGACTGGATTGTTGGCTTTAGCAGGCAGTTCAAAGGAAGGGTGGAGGAGGGCACCTTTTTTTATTAGCTTATTTTAAGTATCAATCAATCTTAGGTTTTTTTTTTTTTTTAATTAAAATAGAAACTTGCTTGAGAAAGAAAATAATTTTTAGAGCTGACCTATAGAAAGGATTAGTGTATTTGGCACTGTCCCTAATTTGTCCTTACGTGAAATGAATTCAGTTTTAAATTCTCTGACTCTCCAAAGTGTGTATGCCAGCTGCACAAATAGATCCAACAATTCTGTACTGTAGGCAAAATGTCCCCGTGTCACTCCTCGCCTCACGGCTTCTCCAGCCTGCTTAATTGCCACATCATGAAACAGCTGCCATCCAGGTACACATCATGTATTTTTATTTTCTTTTTACCACTACAATAGAAGATTATGAAACTGATTGCAGGTTGTAATAGAACTTACTCTGTACCAAAACAATTATATCAGCAACTGTTTTCAATAATAACGATTAGGGACCCACTAGAAGTGTCAGCTTTGATGCTTTGATATTTTTCCAAATATTAAAGCAGTACTGAAAAATAATGAGCCGGACTTTATATTTGACAAATATGGTGGTATTTGTCTGCAGGATTTGCTGCTGTTTCTGTTCAGTTATGGTGGTCAAAACTTTGTGAAAAGGAGGGGAGTGAGGACAGATTGATAACCACCTACAGTTCAACACCTTACAGCATAACATTGTCCTCACATCTGTGAACAGCAGCTTGGCAGAGAACATAATATTAGCACCCTACATGGCTTCCTTCTCAATGAGAAAGAAAAGAAAAGCTGCCTCAAGAGGAGCTCTTGGCAGGGAGTGGAGAAGCCTGTAGAGAAAAGTAAGAGTTGCAGGAAAAATTAAATGGGAAAACTTTTGTCTGAAGCATGTAAAGAGAGATACGTTATATGCAGCAAAAAAAGGGAGCCAACCACAGAGAGCATCCTGCGCTTGCGAGGGGTGGCAAACATGGTATGGACAGGAGCAAGTGAAGTGACACACAGAGCACTGCCATGTACAGGAAGGAGAACAGATTTACCACCCTGGAGATGAGCAGCATGAAAGCCCTGGTAAATCCATGGTGAGCTCTCAGCCTTCACCTTTCCTCTGGTTTATATTCTACCACACACAGCAGGGAAGGATCCCTGCTCTACCTTGGGCCGAGCATGACTTGTTCCAAGGACAGGTCATTAGTGCCACCTCAGAGATCTCAAGCCCTGTCTCCCTGGAAGATTCATGTTATGTGGCTCCCGAGCCCATCTGCTGAAAAAATAATGTGATGGTGAAAACCAAGCTGCATTAAAATAGCCGTGTTATAAAACTGAGGCATCTTACAGAGTGAGCTGCCAGGTTAGAAAAACAAGTATTGAACCGGCTCCCTAGTGCACCTACAAGCACACAGGCAGTGAATTTCATGAAAACAAACCCCTATTAAGCATTTGAAATCATGTTGTGAGTACCTCTGCCCTTCTGCCCTGCTTCACAAGCATTAACCTGACCATGATGGAGAAAATTCATTTCTAGACTCACTTCAATCAGTGAGCTCTCGACTGTCACAAGCTCAGTGTATGCATGCTTAAAAATGCAGTTACATAAATACAAAGCTGCTAACAAACCAGAAACTTCAGGAAAGAGACCTCTCAGAGCATCTGTACAAAGAAGTCTGCAATAAAGGGCTCGCAGTAGTACTTCTAATGAGCTATTAATTTCCACTAGGATGACTGGTTACCATTTCCTTCTAAAAGCATACTCATTCAGAAAAGGCTCATAGTTAAACTCTCTCTCTTGCTAGGAAAACCAGTAATCACCTGAGATCTGAGTCAGAGGATGGATCTTGTGAAGACAGGACTCACTGGGCACAACACTCCTCCAGTGTGAAACTCAGAGCACCATGTGACAGCAGAACAAACCACCTCTCTCATGTCACCTCACCCTTGTCCCAGCCTGCACCCGCATCAGAAAAACAACTTTTGGAAGACATTTCCCCAGACTTAGTGCCAAAGTCACTTGGCAATAGATCAGCCCCACATAAGGAACAAAGTTATAGTTTTAAAAAGGAAATAAAGAAACCTCTTGGTTTTTTGCCATGTTTTAATTAGGGGGAACCAATCTTCCTTCAGCTCTCTGAGCAGTATCTGGCAGGGATGCAGGAGTGAAGCCTTTAATGTGAGCATTCTGGTTCTTCATCCCCAGGCTGCTTCCCCATTGCTTCTCTCATGCATCACCAATGCTGACAGGTGACAACTTTGAAGCAAGAGGACATAGGAATGCAAAATACAAATAATTTCTTTTTGCAGTATTGATTTACCAATTCAGTGCTGGGAAAAAGCTTGGAACTCGTTTAACCCTATCCATCCAGCTCAAATTTATGTCCCTTGCCCTGACAGCTGCAAATATCTCACGGTACTTTATTAACAGAACATTGACATTATCAGTCTTCGCAGACCTTTAAATCAAAACTCTTTATTTTCCACAAGAGATCATCTGATTTAAACAGGGATTGACTCAGGGAAATTCAATGCCAGGTGCTATACAGGTCAGATTGTTTGATTACAGCTGTTTTTTCCTCTGGATTTGCAAGATACTTTTTCCTTGCAAATTGAAATTATCAGTGAAAAATTCACAAGTGTTCATACTGTTAATAGAAGCACAATAAAACAGAAGGCAGGAAACAGGATAACTGTGGGTGGCTACTACACTTTGAAATAGCAGGAGCATCTTGAACCCAACCAAATCAGCAGATGAATGTTCCTGTTCTGTGGGAGCAGGATGGAATCATGGAGAAGAGTTTGATCATCTTCAGCCCTGGCCCATTTTTATTTTGATTCCTGCCTTTTTTTTTTTCCTTTCTGACTTTTTTTTAGGACATTCTATTATTATGCACAGATCTATACCATATCACATGAAAAACTTCCGAATTGGAGATGCAGTCTGTGTGCAGTTCTGGTTGAGAATTAATTTCACAGGTTATGTTTAGACTCTTCTTGATTTTTGAACTCCTGTTTCTGGTAGTTCTGCTGCATGCTGTTCCAACAGCTCTCATCTCACTTCAGATCTGCATCTATAAGAAGGCACAATATAAGCAAAGCATCCTAAAATGCCATTTATTCTGAAATCTTACAGTTCCATCTCTTCTTTTTGGTGCTTTGTCATGTTAAAAAAAACCCCACATTTGAAAGGTTTTAGTCATACAGTGACATTAAAGGGATCCTAAATAAACATGCAGTTCTTGCTTCATTTCTCACTGCTGTACAAACTCTTCTAAAACTAGTACAAGGAATCTGCCTGTCTGCAGATATGCAAAAAAGCAGGCAAAGAGGAAATTAATCATCCTCTGCTACTAAAATAAAGGTGGTTTCTCAGCCCAATTACAGGACAATGAGTTACTGCATGGAGTCTCTGATTTACGTATGCTGGATGGTAACAAGTGGTAAACCTAATGCTGGGAGAAAAAATGCCCTTTTAAAACACTTTTAAAACATGCTACATTTTTCCAGGACTATACTGCGGATGTGACAACTTGGTCAGAGAGCGGGACTTGTGAGACTTATTAGGGAGTCGTAGAGAAATAATAACCTGTTAGTATAAACAACCTGCAGGCGGTGTTTTCCTACGCTGTTCTCCTGCTCTTCTCAAGGACTGTTGTGAGAAAGATGCTTTTGTTAATTAGCCAATCAAGTGGAGTGTGTCAATGCTGTCTATAAAAGAGGAGAGTTTTTTGCATTAAAGCTGCTGTTGTGCAAACCAGCTTTCTGTTGAATCTGTGTCATTTCTTGTTCAACGGCGACATCTGGTAGCCAGCGACGTGTATGTCACTGGTTGGCCTCAGGGATCATGGGGCAGATGGAGACGCTCAGGAACCCTGCCAGGATCCCGTGGTGCCTGCGTGGTCTGCTCACTTTCTGACACCCCCTGTTTCCCCGGAGAGGTAATGACTTTTCCCTGCATCCTTCTGAAAGAGGCTGTGCCCGCGGGTTTTGCCCTGATAGCTTGGGCCAGTGGGTGGGGGTGAATCCCCAATGTGGTGGACAGTTTGTGCTTTGCTGGGGTTGGGTGCCGGTGTTTCTGCGATGGGGAACCACACTTCTAAAGACGAGGCCGTGGATTTCTCCATGTGGAGTAACTTGATTTCTTTTAGGAGACTCTGTGTTGAATGATTCGCACTGCTGTGTGGGAACCCTTGTTCAATGCCATCCCAGCCTGGGACAGTGCACCAGAGAGGGAGAGTTCAAAGGGTGGGGATGGTGCTGGCACTTTGGGGAGAAGGTCATCAGACCAGCTGGCTGTTTCTCTCTGGCTGCCAGCTTCTGTCCGACTCCACGTGGGCTGGTGGGAGGCATGGAGACTCTCTGCAGAACCCATCCCTCATCTAGAGATTGTGTTCCACCGACAAGCCCTGATCCCTACGTTTTTGGGAGGTGGCCATCTGCTCTTTCTCTGACATCAATGCCACCGAGAGCGATAGCCACATCTCGGCTGTGCCTGGAAGACAGCAGCTCTCCATCTGCGCCACTTTTGACCCCTCCATCCCCAGCAGGTTGGTTCTCCCTTTCCTGCGAAAAGTGGCCAGGGGGTCGCTGTGGCGATCGCCCCCGCCTTTGCCCCCACTGCACACGTGGGGGCACGGGGCTGGCTCTGGCATCAGCGGTCGCCACGAACACACTGGTCACTCCCTTGCTGTCAGCCACGGGGCCTGTGTGGCTGTACCAGCCATGCCCATTGTCAATGCCTGTCGGCGAGTGCCCGCTCCATCCGACATCACGCCCCCGGCTGGTTTCCCGCTGCTTTTCCATGGCACCTGCGCAGATGGCAGTGACTGTGACCGCAGCTCCAGCACCATCTCTCTGGACAGGGAGTCACACAGCGGGGGCTGTGTCTTCTTTTGTTCCCCCACCTTTGGTAATGGGGTGGCTGCCTCCTCCTCATCCTGGCGCAGCGGTCAACATGGCTGATTTAATGTCTTTTGCACCTCAGCTAGTGCAGTCCCCCTGCATCTGGGCTTGTAACTAGGTCTTCGGTCTCTCAGCCTGCAGTTGGCCTCTCGAATCCGGACCCTTTGGCTGATCCCCCACCCCCCGTTAGCCACTGGCTGTCCTCCCCATCCCTAGATGGGGACCCAGACAGCGATGGCGGCCAGTGGCCAGCCCCTGGCGGGGGCATGCCCCGGTGGTAGACCGCTGGCACTGAGAGGTGGAATCATCGTCCACCTGTAACCTCTGGACTTTGCCTCCCTGTCAGGTGACCATGAGCCCCAAGAATCCCCGCAGCTTTTGGGACGCGAGCTTCATAAGCTGGGGATGGGGATCTGTTGGGCAGGGCGAGAAGGCCATGGTGCACAGCTGATAGCACCACACCTGCCTCAGGGGTGGGGCCACAGGTGTCAGTCAAGTGGCTTGTCCGATGTCTGAAGGAGGGGCACGGATGGTTCAGGAGGACCATGTTCTGCCACAAGGCGAGGTGCAAGGTCTTTCTGTGTTTAAAGCTGTTCCAAATACAGGACACACCGACAAGTATGGTGTGATTGCCTGGCAGGTGATCCAGGATCTGTGAGACCAGGCTGCAAAACATGGCCTTAGCTCTGAGCAAGTAATGGAGGCTCTCAGAGTGATAGCCTCAGACCTTCTTGCTCCATTTGATATTAAATATATTGCTCAGGCACTGTTCCAGCCTGTGCAATATGCAATTTTTATGAAGTACTGGACGCAGGCTGCTGCAAAGATTGCAGCAAGAAACAGGCTTCTGCCTCAGGGTGACCCTAGTTATGGTGTGGGGGTGGATGCTCTCCTTGGGGAGCAGGCCTTTTCCAGCCCTGATTTTCAGGCTACCTGGGACCCTGTTGTTCTTGAGCACTGTCAAAGTGTAGGATTTGGTGCATTACCATTGAGGTGACCTCCCCCAGGCCCCAAAGCATAACGATAATTCAGGGACCAGGAGAGCCTTTTTTTCCATTTGCCAAGAAGCTTGCTGCTGCCCTGGAGAAACAGGTTGAAGATATTGCCTTAAGGGAGACCTTATGCAAGCAATTGGTCCGGTTCAACTCGAACAGTGAGTGCCAGAAGATGATAGATGCTCTTCCAGGTGAGCCATCGGTAGCAGACATGGTTGATGCATGTATCAAGACAGGTGCTGTGGACACAGGGTGTTCCCTCTGGCTGTTGCTACACAGCCAGGCCAGGTACCCTTAGAGGGTGGACAATGGAAGAGGAACAAAAATAAGGGCAAGAAAAAGCAAGGTACACCCAAGCCAATAAGTACAGGTGCCGCTTTCTTGTGCTCTAGATGCCTAAAGGCAGGTCATTATTCAAACCAATGCAAATTTCACACTAATGGTCAGCCTTTGGTAGGCCCAGAAATAGGAAGAAGAGCGTACAGGGGAATTGCACCCTGACACAAGTGATTCCTCAGAGCACAGTGCTGGCTCAGGTTTGCCCAGCCAGCTTGGAGGCATCACCCATGGCTCTGCTGGTGTGGATGTACATACCGCTGGTGCAGTCACCTTAGAATTCTGTCATGAGCATAAGGTTCCTTTGGACGTGTTTGGACCTTTGGGACACGGAATGGTTGTGCTGCTTGTGGGGAGTCTAATGTCTAATCTAATGTCACCCACCAAGGAATCTTTGTTCACCTAGGAGTCATTGACTCTGACTTTTCAGGTCTGGTTTTTGCCACAGTTTTCACACCCTCTCCCCCTGTCACTACTCCGGCAGGAACTCAAATTGCTCAACTTGTGCTTTTTCAGTCATGTGTCCCCAGGACCTGCAGACTCGTGGGAGTGGTGGCTTCAGATCCATGGGACTGCCACGAGCCTTCTGGTCTGCAACAATTTCCACTCAGTGACCCCAGACGGCGTGTACCCTGACCCTACCGGGTGCCTACCCGTTGAAGATCGAGCTGCAAGGTTTGATTGACACGGGGCGGACATGACTGTCATCTCCCTCTCAGTGTGGCTTCCTGCATGGCCTTTGGCCCCTGTGGGAACATCCATTGTAGGGGTGGGGGGTCCAGCACATACCTTGATGAGCCAACACCTTGTGCTCATTGGCAATGCGAGTGGGCAGGTGGCTGCAGTTCCACCCTATGTCGTGTCAACCCCAATCAATCTGTGGGGGAGGGATGTATTGGCTGCCTGGGAGGTGCGAAGTGGGATGGATTTTTAGCTGGAGCCACTGCATTGAAGGGCAAAAGATATTCTATGCTGCCTTAATTGTGGTTGGTGGACAAACCCATTTGGGTTCATCAGTGGCCCCTGACAGAAGAGAAACTGATCGCCCTTCATGAATTTGTTCAGCAGCAACTGCAACAGGGACACATTGAGCCTTCTACAAGTCCCTGGATACTCCCATCTTTGTGATAAAGAAAAAATCTGGGAAATGGAGATTGTTACAAGACCTCTGGAAGATTAATGTGGTGATGGAAAGCATGGGATGGTCTGTGTCATTTCTTGCTCAACAGTGACACTATACAAATTAGTGTATTAGAATATGTGATTTTTAGCAGCCTAGCAGATTGATTATATTTAGGTCAGAATGACCTCAGTACTCATAAACATTTTGTCATGGTCGTATTTTTCTAAAACAACATTTTCACTGGTTGCCTTATTCGCAGCGTTCACCTCATCCTTAAATCCTCCTTTGGGGCGACTTCTGAGAAAGGTCAACATTGCCTTCAGGCCTGTCTATATCAGCATGATGAAACTGCTCCTGTGAATTGTTCCACCTCACAGTCTAAGACTGGCCTGGCAGCCTCAGTTACTGAGGTAAGGCCTGCAAAGCATTTAGGTTACCTCTGATCACCTCACCTCTGTGGAGACCAAAGCAGCTCATGTCAGCCTCAGAGAAAAGGCACACATTAATCAAATGAAGCAGTGGACTCCTCTTCCCACTCCCCAGAAACTATTTGCATGCCTGAGTGATTTCACTTTCTTTAAAATAATTACTAGGTGTTTGCAGCAGCCCCATAAAGCCAGTTAAATCCCATGATCTTTGTCCACAGTCATTTCTTGTGCCAAAAATTGAAACAAAAGATATAAAAAATTCTTGAGAAAATGTGTATATAATACAGAAGAAAAGTGAAAAGTGTTACAGTTGTCATAGTGGGACAGATGCAAAATATTGGGATAATAAAAGTGTAACAGTTTAGTTCAAAATGAGAAAATTCTGCCTATAATAGCTAGGCCTTTGGGGTTTTTTCCCCTCACTTTAAGAGCTTTCTCTTAGCTCTGGAAGCAAATTTGTCACTCAGCTCAGCAGACACATAGAGAGGGGTAGTGCACTCAGCTGGTACTTCCAACACACACCAAAGTGAAATTTCCTAGACTGCTCTTGACACTAATTCTCACAGATAAAACTCTCTCAGAAAATTCCATCTGGAATTAGCTTTTGAAAGCTTTTGAAAGCTTCCAAAAGTTTTCAAAAGTTTGTTACCAACGTTTCAAAACTTTGATATCAATGTTTTTTGTTTGCCTTGAGGACCCAGCCCCTGCCTGAGAGATGCTCCCTGAAGCTGTTCCTGCCTGCAGCCCTTCCCCCTGGATTGACCCTGGATTTGATCCATGACCTCACCCTGCCTGGGGCTGTTGTGGAGCCAGCACCCTGTGCTGCCCACAGCTCAATGCCCATGTGGGGAACTCTCGCACTACAACACCAAATAACAAAAGCACTCACTCTAAGATGTAAAAGAACAAAAGGAGGAAATTTTATTTCTGACCTTGCAATATAAAGGATTCTAAAATTGATAGTGGGTTGGAGGATGAAATTGTCACCTCTCCAACCACACTGGTCAAACCAACTCTATTAATTCTCTCTTCCCACATAGAAGAATGTAAAACAATCATTATTTACTTGAACAGTGCATGAGAAACTTTAGTAGAAATATGTAAACATCAGAAAACATAGAAAACTTTTAAAAGAACTTTAAAAATTTTAAAAGAACAGCGTGACAGAGAACCAGGAGTGAGTGGTGTCCCCCAGACTGGCACCAGTGGTATTTAATACCTTCAGCAGTGACATGGACAGTGAGATCAAGTGCAGCAGCAGCAAATTTGCAGGTGACACGAAGACAAGTGGTACAGCTGATGTGCCTGAGGGACAGGGTGACATCCAGGGGGACCTGGACAGGCTTGAGGCCCATGAGAGTCACAGAAAGTTCAGCAAGACCAAGTGCAAGATCCTGCACAGAGGTCAGGGCAAACCCCAGTGCTAACACAGGTTGGGGGATGAAGGGGTTGAGAGCAGCCCTGCCATGAAGGACTGGGGATTCTGGTGGATGAAAAACTGAATGTTGTCCCTTCAAGCCCAGGCCATTCTGTGATTCAGATGCTGGGGGTCTGCATCAGCTGGGTCAGCAAAGGCTCTGCCTCTGCCAGGAGCAGCCTTGCTCCTGCTGCTCCCTAAGCTTCATCAATTTGCTCTTGACCTGGCAACTTCAAGAGCAAGACCCCTGACCCAAGGAATGACTTTTTTTCCTGCTAAATATATCTTCCAAAGAATATTGAGAGGTAGCAAACAGTACAGAAGATAAACAACCAGGCACCTGGCTTCAAGAGCACTTTGCTTTTCTGTTTTAGTTATTAAGTATCCTTCTTGATATACATGCTTCATTTTTTTTCCAGAAAGACCCCAGAATTATCTTGTAGCCTTTTCCTTATTCCAGCAACTAACAATATAGAAATGAATTCTTCTGAACTCTGGATGAAGGCCTATGTATAGCAGAGGATCACTGAATAACCTAGGAAAGCTAGGTATAGCCAAAGTAATTTCATTTCAAAAATGTTGAGCTATAATCTTGAAAAAAAGACAAATCCGTTCCATTTCCACTGTTTCTAGAATGGAAAATGTTCAGAACCACTTCAGGAAGCTAAAAAGCTTGGTTGAGAGCTGTGTGGGAGTATATATGTATGTATTTTCAGGGGGAAAAAGAGGAAAAGAATTATGATAAATACAGCGTTTTTTGGTGTTCAGCTGAGTTTTGTGTGAAGCCTGTGCTACAGCAACTTTATAATTCCCAATGGCTTTCTCTTCAAAATTAGGAAATTTTAAAAAAGGGAGAAGGATAAAGTAGTTTGTAAAGTTTTCAGTAAAAACACCTTTTGTAACTTCCTATCAAACAACTTCAGACTTTCATGTTTTAATTATTCTAGAACCTACCCTGCTGAGATTGGCAGAAAACCAAGTAGAATCTTGTTACTAGGGAGAAGATGAAGACCCTGTCCTAAAAAGCCCCTCAGCTTCAGTTAGTGTGAATGGCTCTACCAGGCATGAGTGTGGATGGAGAAATTGGCACCAGGAGCAAGCAGGCTGAAGAGAGGGGATGTGTGTGCCAAACAGTAGCATCTGAGTGTCTGCTAAGAGCTGATAAGCTCCAGAGACTTCACAGTCCTGCTGAATCCACAAAAACTGATAAACTGAGCACAGTTTAAATCTGCCAAATCTGTCCAAACCCACTGGCATCAGCCATGGGTGTTGCACAACGCAGGCAACATCCATGAAGGCTGCTATATGCGAAACTACAAGATTGTCTATCTATGGATATGAATATATAACACACACACACACACACACACACACACATATATATATATATATATATATACATATAAATGGTGAAACAAAATGATCTGGAGGGACTTCCTAATGACATCCTGACACATCAACACACACCTCTGCTTTTAAGTAACCAGCTGGGGTTGGTCTCCCAACTCCTGCTCCACCAGTCAGTGCAGATGTTTGTGAACCACATGAGGGAATAAATGAATCCAGTGTGTAAATGCATTTGTAAATTAAATATTGCTATTAATAACAATAACAATTTAAATATTAATATTTAAATTAAATTAAATGTATTTGTAAATTAAATCTTGCTATTAATTACAGCATAACAAAAGACATCTAACAAATGCTGTTGTGTTCTGTGTTTCCCCCAGCCTGATCCCAGAGAAAAAGGGGTATGCAACAACCCATTACTACAAATTTAAATTTCTACATTTTTGTGGCTATCACCTTAGCAAGGGTGTCAAATGTTGGATCCAAACTTTCTAAATGACAGACTTAGGTATGTTTCCAGTGTGACATTTTTCAAGTGGCTGTCACCATAAACGGAGGCATGCCCAGACACAGACACAGGGACACCCCAGACCTGGAGAACTGGTATCATGGAATGGGACAAATTAAAAGTTGCAAGGTTCCTCAAGCTTTTGGACTATGTGGTCTGTGAAGTTTAAGGATCACAGCCTCTTCTTGAGACATTTACAGTGTTGCCAAATCAGTAACCTGCCCCTCTTCTAGCAGTCACCAGGACTCACTCATGCTCCTCCCAGCCTGAAGAAACCCCAGGGCCACCAAACTCAACCCCAACAATAAAATGACTTCTGTGGCACTCATACCAGCTTGGCTCAGGAGGCCACCAAATTCAGATGGCCCGTCATGTTTTCCTGTCAGCTCCATTCCTCGTATGACCAGACAAGAGTAATCTCCAGGGAGAATCTATCAGGAATCTGTTCCAAACAGTCTTTATCTTTAAAGCTGAGCCTGCTTTCAGCATTCACCCAAGTTTTTCCCCTTCCTGCCTCATCCCATCTCCCTGCTTCTACCTACAAGATGGATAATCACTGTCATTTTCCAGAAAAGATTAAATTGTGTTGACTATTTACAGCAAAAAAATTGACAAAAATGAGCCACCCAAACACTTGTGCCGGTACTGGTCCTGGTGAGTGTTTTTGATAGGAACAGCAACACCTGCTGAGGGGGTTATCCTGCAGTGTGCTCCACTTCCAAGCACTCCACAGGCCACATGCAGGGGAATCTGCTGCACTTTTCTCAGGAAAATAAACGCCTTTGCTTTTGTACTGCAGTTTGTGGCACAGACCACATCAGATTGTTTCTGAATGCAGCAGATGACAAGTTAAATGGAAGTTTGCTTTGATGTTAAAAGCAAATAGTTCTTTTAGAAGGAACAGGCTTTCAAAATCCTTCCATATCGGCTGGATTTGCAGGACCTCTTGTGGTTAAAGCCCTAACTTGCAGTTCCACGTTTTTGCTGGCGGTGGGAGAGCACCTGTGGCTTTGTCTCCCACAGCTGATCAGCAGGGAAGGAGAGGTTTTGACTTGAAATGTCAAGGAGCAATGTTAGTAAAAGGAAAATCTGTGCTAACTGGCATCTGGAGGCAAATAATAATTTGCAAAATAATAATAATCAAATAATAATTATTTCTATTATAATATTTGCAAATATTATTTGAGGGCAACACAATTTTTATAATAATATTTGCAAAATTATAATAAGCAAATAAATTTTCTGTGAATTTAAGCTCATAAAAATAAATTGTTCTTTTTGGTTGGTGCTCCTGTATATCTCAAGCATACCAGCCAAGAACCATGGAATGGAATTGTCTTAGAGTCACAGAACTACAGAATACTCCCAGCTGGAAGGAACCCACATGGACCATCAAGTTCCAGCTCCTGGCCCCGCACAGGACAGCCCCAAGAGTCACACCACGTGTGCCATGTGTTATAATGCATCAGAAAATTGCTTTTAAAGGACACAGCCTCGCCAATTAATATGAAAAAAAAAAAACCATGGGAAGAGATCCTCTTATTTAAGCTGGCACTTCTTAGCTCTGCGGTGCATCTACAGTGAAACTGGCTGAGAAGTGGGGACAGCAACTGCCCAAGCTTCTCCTCCAGCCACGTAGCAGCTTCTCCTGTTCCCACCACAGCGCTGCAGGGCAGGGAGGAAGCTGTCCAACGCCAGTGCCACAACTTCTCCTTCCCTGAGGATGTTTTTCTGGGAAGGCTCCAGCTCATGCTGTCACACCACTGACCATAACACACACTGTGGCCCCATGGCAGGCAGGGAAAGGGGTTTGGGGGCAGTAGCTGTTGTCTCAAAATATATTTTTGACTTGGCATGCGAGAGGCCAATCCACACACGGAGTTGAGGCGTTTGATTTATTCACAGTTCAGCACAGAAAAGGGTGCTGGGTGGCAAAGCCACAATGCCAGCACAAAAACTACCAAAACCTTTAAATATTTATACATTTTAGTAAACAAAGGCATTAATGTTCACTGGCTAAAAGTTACATAGTTTTCTTATTAATTAGTATTCTATCTTCTGGTTATTAATGATTGTCTCGCTTCTCCTGCTGACTAGTCCCATACTCAATCTTTCCCTTCTTTTGGGTCAGTAGTTTCTTGGGTCTGTGCCTTGGTGAGATGATGGTCACCATGTCCCCCTGCCAGAATTACATTTTACCCAGTTGGAGATGGTTCAGCACAGTTGCTGAGATGTCTTTATTAGTTTCTTCCTTATCTTTGGGGTCCCGCCAAATGTCCTTGTGGCCCATAAATTTTTCATTCTTCGTGGCCGCTATCAGGTGCACATCCTTCTCCCTAGGCTTTGTTAACCTCCCCTAAGGTGGGAGATCACTTCGAGCCCTAAACCTTCACAAGGTAACCCTACCCACAAGTAATTTGACATCACTAAGGGATTGCTCATCAGCTGCCGTTTCACGGGTTAAATCCCCTTCCCTGTTGATTAGGACTGGAAGCATGCGAAGATCAGCCATCGCCGAACGTCCTTCTCACGGTAGTTTCGAGCCGTCCCAGTTCTGCAGCAGCCCGGGACAACGGGGACCCACGGGCCGGGCCCGTCCCTCAGCGCTTCCCGCCAAGGCCGGGGCGGGGCGGGGCGGCGCGCGGGCAGCGCGGGTTTGGCGCGCAGGGCGGCGCGGTTCCCGCCGCGGCCATGTCTCGGCAGAGCACCCTGCTCCGCTTCTTCCCCAGGGCCGCCCCGCCGCCGGCGGCCGGCAGCGAGCCCCGCGCCGAGCCCCGCCGCCGCTCCTCGGGGGAGCGGAATGGGCTGCAGGCCGCCGGCAGCCCCCCGGGCGGGGCGGGCCGAGCGGCGGCGCGGCGCGGCGAGAACGGCGAGAAGGGCGCGGGGGGCGGCGCGGCCGCCAAGGCCCCCAGGTACGGCGGGGACGGGGAGGCCGCGGAGCGCGGCCTGCGGGAGGGGGGCGGCAAGGGGGGGCGGGACGGAGCCGCAGCCGCCGGCGGTGCGAGCGGCACCCCCGGGGTGCCCGTGTCGCCCCGTCGCTGCTCAGCCCGCGGCATTCCCTGGCTGTGCTCCCGGCCGGGCCCGCGGCTGGCCCGCAGCGGCCTGTGCTCCCGGCGGGGCTGGGCGGCGGGACACCGGGATATCTGCGGGACGGCGTTCTGCTCTTTGGAAGTGGTGTCGTATTGTGTTTCAAATTTGCTTTCCATGCTGTATCGTTCAATGACACAGTGGGTCAGGCTGGAAGGGACCACTGTGGGGTATCTGGCCCAGCCCCCTGCTCGAGCAGCGTCATCCCAGAGCACATGGCGCAGCATTGTGTTCAGTTTTGAACATCTCCGGTGAGGGACACTCCACCTCTCTGGCCAGTCAGTTCCAGTGCTCAGTCACACACACAGCCAAGAAGTTCTTCCTTGTGGTCTGGTGGAACTTTGTGCCCTTTGTCTCTTGTCCTAATGCTTGGTATTACCAAGCAAAGCCTGGCTCCGTCTTCTTGGCAACCCCTCAGTTAGGTATTTATACATATTGATCAAGTCCCCTCTCAGTCATCTCTCCTCGGGGCTGAACAGGCCCAGCTCCCTCAGCCTTTCCTCTTAAGAGACAAGCTCTATTCCCATAATCATCTTTGTTGTTCTCTGCTGGACCTGCTCCAAGAGCTCCATGTCTCTCTTGTGCTGAAGAGATGGCAAGTGTGCCACATATCAGCAAACTGAGTGTCACTGGTTGTTGGGCCACAGCCTGCAGGAGTGTCCTCAGCCATCATCTGTGGGACTGCAGCAGTGGCTGAGGTGAAATTGCTCTCTCCTTCTCCTGTGGGAAGGAGGAGAGAGAAAATAAAAGCTGCATCAGGTGATTTGCAGTGCAGGTAGAGTTTTTTATTTATTCATTTTTTGTAGCCTGAGGGGTTTTTTAAGTCTTACTCTTTTCTTTAGGTGCCTGGTTGAAAATTAATTTCTACAGGAAAAGGGCATGTAGTGACAGGGCGAGGGTGAATGGCTTCAAACTGAAAGAGAGTAGGTCTAATTAGATATTAGGAAGAAATTCTTTACTGTGAGGTTGGTGAGGCACTGGCACAGGTTGCCCAGGGAAGCTGTGGATGCCCCGTCCCTGGAAGTGTTCAAGGCCAGGCTGGATGGGGCTCTGAGCAACCTGAGATAGTGAAAGGTGTCCCTGTGCGTGGCAGGGGGTTGGGACTAGGTGATCTTTAGGGTCCCTTTGAACCCAAACTATGCTATGATAAAGCTCTGTCCCTGTGGGAATCCAGCAGAACTCGGAGGAGCAAATAAAAAAAGTTTAGGACAGGCATTGGTGGTGGTATGGAAGAACTGTGTAATCCAGGTTGCACCCCCTGGGAGGCTTCCAAAGACCATAAGAGGGCAAAATGCTTAGCAGCAGTGTGCAGTGACATTTATGAAGAGAGCTGTTCCAAATGTTTGTGTTCCTTAAATGACACATTTGTTGTCTCTGCAGTGTCTCCTGTGAGTATTCTCCTGGGGACTTGGTGTGGGCCAAGATGGAGGGTTATCCCTGGTGGCCATGTCTCATATACAACCACCCCACTGAAAGAACAATTCTCAGAGGAAAAGGAAAAGCCACTCGTGTCCACGTGCAGTTCTTTGATGACAGCCCTACAAGGGGTTGGATCAGTGTTAAATACCTGAAGCCATATAAAGGTAAGAGACAGAAACAAAACTGTTTGAAATGGAAATATGACACTTGTTTTGGAATATAGGATATATTATTCTCCATAGAGAAAGAGCAGCAAAACCAAGAGTAGAATTGAGCATGCTTTGTGCTTTGTAAGAGACAAATTTTTGAGGGTTACAGGTTCATTTGTGTTGATACAATTCTTGAAACATAGAACACTAAGCCCTTTTGTTTATTGGATTAGAACAACTAATTAAGCAAACTTAAAGCTTGCTGATTTTGGAGATATTTTCTTTATTTCAGTATAAAAATGATGTAAAAGATAAATCCAGTATTTCCAATTTTAGCCCTAATATCCTTAAAATATTAGGAGTGTCAAACCCGTTTTATAAGCAGCTATTTAGGAACTGCAGTATGTCCACAATTAAAAGGCTAGGTCCAGGATATTGGGTGAATAAAATGAATTCTGCTGCAGAAGTGTTGCTTCTCAGCAGTGCAGCAGTTTTCTAAATAGAATATTTAACTTGAGAATTGAGTGTTGGTGAGGACAGTGCTTGTAGTTACAGATCAGAGTTGGTGTTTGTGATACTGAAGAAATGGCATGGCTAACTAGTGCAAATCAAATGTAATGAAGAGTTAATGTTTTGCATAATAAATCTCACTTTTTAAATAAACATAATCAGTTTTCCCCTTTTTTTCATAATTTTACTGTTGCTGAAAACTAAATAATTGTCTGTAAACTGTCTTGTTAGTCAGATACTTCATATGTAATACAGTATTTCTGATGCCCTGTAGGATTTGCTTGTGTCACTGAAAAAGACTGAATTTAAATAGTTTCTCCCTCTTTAGAGTCAGAGTTCCATCTTGTGACCATGTGGCCACATTTTTGTCTCTGTACTTCAGTGTACTGCACATCAGCCATAGTTTCTAATTAAAATGGTAATGTTATTGTCATGAGTGTTATTATAATTTATTGCAAGTAAATTGGTCCATGGTTATATGTATCTTTCCTGAAAGTATTTAAAAACAATCAAAATATTGTGAGAGCTTGTAGTTGCATGTAGAAGCAAATACAGGTAAGGGGAATTTGTTTACCAAAAAAAAAATCACCATAATGAAGTTTAAGCACAGATACACAGATCTGTCACAGGAGAAGTGTTGAATGCAGAACAGAGTAAAAATATTTAAAATACCTGGTTTGCTTTAAATTCAAACAAAAAGCATCTTTGTATACAAAGGAAAGGTGTTAGAGTCTTTGGGTAAGAAATTTGATAGGTTTCTTGGGTTGTGTTATTTTTTGTACCTGAGTAAATGTGGACAGCACAGGGCCAGACCTGTAACAGGTGGGCATGAAGAAATGGAGGTGCATAGCAGCTGGTTAGGTGAATATGCAGGTGTTGCACCCTTGAGCGTGCAGCTCAACTATATGAGATTGTTCTTCTGACGTTGTTCAGTTGCATTTAATATTAATGCAAAATATTTTTAGACTGCCTCATTGCATTTGGAAAAGCAAAGGGGAGATCTGGATTGTTAGTGTGTTGCCTTTGTGCTGTAGAAGCAGCTACTTGTAACTCCCTGCTTTGCTACTGCAAACTCGGAGTTGATTGTGAGTAAGGATTTTGTTTGAGTTGTTTCTGGGGTGTTTGGCCTCCTCCAAGTCTGCTGCCTTTGCCTGCCACTGGTTTAGAGCTGAAGCAGTGATGGGATTCACAAGAGTGGGGAAAAGGATCTGAAATCAGTCTGTGGATTGGCTGGCTTTGGGTTTGTGTTGCGTGCAGGTGGTGGCAGGAGGGGCTGTGCAGGAGGAGGAGGGTATGGAGCAGTTATTAATAGCAGGCTTTGTTCACTGCCCTGCAGTGTCAGGCTGAGTGGCCAGTGTGATTGGCCATCAGCTAATCTGGCTAATGGGCTGGGGCTGCTCTTAGAGCAGCAGTTGGAGGCCAGCAGAGCTTTGAGGTCTGTGCCATAGCTGGCTTGTGCCTAGAAAGTGAAGATAACTGTGGCTGAACTTACCTGCCATTGCTGAAACAGCCCCGTGGTCTCAGTCAGGTCTGTCTGCTGCACTGCCGGAGTTGAATTCAGTGCTAACTACAGTCAGTGTGAGTCAGAGCTCAGCCTAGGAGTGCTCATGTATGCTAATGAGTTACAGAAATAGAAGCAATTCTTCAAGTGTTCATGGAGGTAGGCATTTCATTTGTGAATGTGTATTCTTTCCCCAGGGGTAGTTCATCAGGATGAAGGAGTGATAGGTTGCTGTATTTAAGATGTGGTGGGAATGAGTGGTAGCAGCACAGAAGTTTAGTTATCTGAATATGAATGTTAGTTGTCTGAATACATTTAAAAGTGGACTATGAACACTGGCTAAATTCTAGACTTAACAAATATTAAGTCTAGCATTTGGCATTTGTTCTTAACAAATCTGTGTTCTTTACAGGTTCATCCGACGGGGAGACGATGAAGGGAGGTATGTTTTACAGCACAAAGCCTGAAATTAAAAGAGCCATGGTGCTGGCAGATGATGCCATGAAGAAGGATAAAATCAAGAGGCTTGAACTGGCAGTATGCAATGAGCCTTCAGACACAGAGGAGGAAGAGGAAGAAATAGAGGTAAAATGTTTCTTAATTGCTGTCATTTGCAGAAATATTGTTAGAACTTAGAAGCTGTGACTTGGAGCTAAGCATGGAATATTCTGCAATTCTCTGGTACAGTAATCACAGCTTATCTCCTCGTTAATCTGGCACACATATGTATCCATTTGTCTTTTTTTGTACTGCTTCTGTGTTGTCAGGTCATATGCTGGTCTCTCATCTTTTCTAGTTGGAAAGACAAGTCTGTTTGGTGTCCTGTATGGTAAGGACTGACCTCAGAATCTACTTAACTTCTCTGACTCTCTTCACTCATCACTTTCCTTTTTCACTCAGAAATGCTTTTTTCTCACGCATCATTTTATCTTCTCTATCTGCTATTCATAGTCCAAGTTGCCCTAAGTTTGATCTGAAGTTTTACTGTGTCTTAATGTATACATTTATAGCTTTCATCTAAGGCATTAAATTGAATTTTTGGAGCCCACCCTCATCTTGTGGAGTAGCATTAAAATACCAGTTCTTGCACTGTTAACAGCAGTCTTGGTGGAGTAACTAAAAAGTGATGTTTTATTCTACTGTATTTATGTTGTCTTGATTCAGCTATAATTTCAGTAGCACCATATGCCTTGGGATGGATTTCTTTGGAGAGGAATGGTATGAGTAAACTGTCAGTGGGGTGGTGTTTTCCCTTAGCTCATCTACTCAGTTTCTAGTGTGACAGTGCCCTGAGGGACAGGTCCTCAATGCCACTCCAGGCATTGTGTGCAGTGGCACTTTGTACTCACTACAGTCCCTCCACTGCTGGCTAGAAGTTGCTTTTCTTTCTCCTACATATGCCATATTCTTTTTTGTGTAGTTTAAATGCTTTGTTCATCAGCATCACATCAGCACAGTAATGAATGAGTCTCTAAAGAACACAAATAAGAGTAATTATTTCACTGGCCAGTAGCAGTTAGTTATCCAGAAAAAAACTGAGATCTGTTAAGATGGAATTGGCTGTGACTCTGCTGTCTCTTGCTTGAAGCATCATAAGTACTGTGTTATTGCACATTTTTCCACTTCTTTATGCAGCAGAATCTTTGTAGCCAGAATTATCTACAAACAAAATAATTTATTTTTCCAGGAGATGAGTGAAAATGCATCAGAGAACAGTGAAGACTGCAATAGCGAGGAGGACGTGAAAAGCAATAAGCGACTGATGAGCAGGGAGAGAGCTGTGAAAACCAAGAGAAGGAGAGTGTTGGATTCTGACAGTGACCATGATGGCTCTGATGTGGAGTTCAAGCCTGATGGGAAAGAAGCAGCAAGCAGTGAGGAAGCCAGTAGTGGGGTGGATGAAAATGAGTCTTCTGACACAGAGACAGAGGCAGAGAGTGTTGCAGAGAGCCCCATAAAAGTCCCTGCTAAACGAAAGAGAAGAGAGGTGAAAAAGCCTGCTAAAAGGAGTAGCTTGGGAAATGAATGTTCTGAAACACCCAAAAGAGCAGCAACAGTCTCTTCAGAAGCCAAGTCTAAGCTGACATCGTTTGCAGCACCTGAAAGTTTTGAATCTCAAGCAAATGCTTCCAGTGGAGCCACTGGTGGCTTCTCAGTGTGGGAACATGAGAAGCTTGACTGGCTGCAAGAAGGGAAGAGGAGAGATGCGCACAGGAGGCGTCAGGGTGACCCCGATTACGACCCCTGTACTCTGTACGTGCCCGAGGATTACCTCAACAAGTGCACGCCGGGCGTGCGCAGGTGGTGGCAGCTCAAGAGCCAAAACTTTGATGCTGTGATTTGCTACAAGGTCGGAAAGTTCTATGAGTTGTATCACATGGACGCAGTCACCGGCGTCAATGAGCTGGGCCTGATCTTTATGAAGGGCACCTGGGCCCACTCAGGTTTTCCAGAAACTGCGTTTGGCCGATTCTCCGACGTCCTGGTGCAGAAGGGCTACAAGGTGGCGCGCGTGGAGCAGACGGAAACGCCTGAAATGATGGAAGCACGCTGCAAGTCCAAGGGCCAGTCCACCAAGTTTGACAAGGTGGTGCGCCGGGAGATCTGCAGGATCATCACCAAGGGAACCAAGACCTACAGCGTCATGGACTGTGACCCCTCTGAGAACCACAGCAAGTTCCTGCTGTCCGTGAAGGAGAAGGAGGACTCAGCCGGGACGCGTGTCTACGGGGTCTGCTTCGTTGACACCTCCATGGGGAAGTTCCATGTTGGCCAGTTCCCGGACGACCGCCACTGCTCCAGGTTTAGGACTTTGGTAGCTCACTACACCCCTGTGCAGGTGCTGTTTGAGAAGGGCAACCTGTCTGTGGACACACAGAAGATACTGAAGGGCTCACTTGTTTCTTGCATTCAGGAAGGGCTGACCTCGGGTTCCCAGTTCTGGAATGCATCTAAAACACTAAAAGTCCTTCTTGAGGAAGGATATTTCAAGGAGAAGCAGAATTCTGAAAATGGATGTTCTCTGCCCTCTGTAATCAAATCTCTGACTTCAGAGAGTGACTCCCTGGGATTAACTCCTGGTGAAAACAGTGAATTAGCTTTGTCAGCTCTTGGCGGATGTGTCTTCTATCTCAAAAGATGTCTGATTGATCAGGAGCTGTTATCACAGGCAAACTTTGAGGAATATGTCCCTGTGGATATTGCTACTGCAAAAGACATGAGTTCAAGCAGTTCGTTTGCCAGAACTGGCCAGCGGATGGTGCTGGATGGAGTCACCCTGATGAACTTGGAAGTCCTGCAGAATGGAACCAATGGAAGCACAGAAGGTACTTTGTTGGAGAGGATTGATTCTTGCTGTACACCATTTGGGAAGCGACTCCTGAAACAGTGGCTCTGCGCTCCACTTTGTAACCCTAAATCCATCAATGATCGTTTGGATGCTGTTGAGGACCTCCTGGCAGTGCCAGATAAAATGTCTGAAGTCAGTGAGTACCTCAAGAAACTGCCTGACCTTGAAAGACTGCTCAGCAAAATTCACAGCATTGGGTCACCACTCAAAAGTCAGAACCATCCTGACAGCAGGGCCATCTTCTATGAAGAACTCAAATACAGCAAAAAAAAAATTGCTGACTTTCTGTCTACCCTGGAGGGATTCAAAATAATGAATGAAATTGTCGAATTCATGGAGGAGTTTGCCAGTGACTTCAAATCCAGAGTCCTGAAGCAGCTGGTCACCTGCAAAGCCAGAAATCCCGATGGCCGCTTCCCAGACCTGAGTGCAGAGCTCACAAGGTGGGACACTGCCTTTGATCACAACCAGGCTCGGAAGACAGGGGTCATCACCCCCAAGCTAGGTTTTGATCCTGATTATGACAGAGCACTGGAGGATATCAGAGCTCTCGAGGAGGATCTTCGGACGTACCTGGATAAGCAACGCAAGCTGCTCGGGTCCAAATCCGTGCAGTACTGGGGGACAGGCAAGAACCGGTACCAGATGGAAATCCCAGAAAGTGTCATATCCCGCAACCTGCCCGAGGAATACGAGCTGAGGTCCAGCAGGAAGGGCTACAAGCGCTACTGGACCAAGGAGATAGAGAAGATGCTGGCTGCGATGGTGAACGCCGAGGAGCGCCGTGACGCCGCCCTCAAGGACTGCATGAGGCGCCTCTTCTACAACTTTGCCAAGAACAGCAAGGACTGGCAGACAGCTGTGGAGTGCATTGCTGTGCTGGGTAAGAGCTCTGCCTCCTTCTGACACACAGTAAAACTGCCCCTTGTGCTGATGAAATCTGGTCTGGGGAAGCTCAGTCCAGCTCTTGTCATTTGAAAGTTCTTGGTTGTGGTAACAATTTGATAATTAACAGTGATTCCCTTCTTTCCTTCCTGTTGCTAAATAGCAGGACATTTGCTGGGCCTTGTGATGTTTGCAAGCTATTTCTCCATTCCTGTTGTGTGGCTGTAGATGTGCAGCCAAGTGTTTCTCCCAGTTTGGTGTAGCCTGTTGGGCCTCACTGCTTCCAGAGCCTTGTGTGTGGATTAGTAGCTTCTTATTAAATGGAGGTGTAAAAATCTAACCTGCTGGTAAATTCCTTTCCATCTGAGCAGGATGCTTTCTGGCCATCCTTTAAAAATAAAAGTGCTCAGTGTCAAGCCCTGAAGAAGGTAGTCTACTAAGAAGGCTTCCCCAAATCCTCCTTAAATTTCTGGGATAGAACAATCTCCTGTATTCCCTTCTCAGGACTGGCATACTTCTGTGGATTTTCTACTAAGATGAGGCACTCTGGGATGTCTTTGTTCCAGGGAAAAATGAAAGCACTCTCTGAATGCCACTAGAGCAGAAAAGGGAGGGCAGGCGGGCAGGGAGTGTTGGCTGGGAATGGATTTGCTGGGAGAGCTGAGAAGCAGTCACATCAGCTACACCACAGCTCAGGGCAAGTGCTGAATTGGCTCCCAGCAGAGAGGAATTCAGTGTCCAGGCTCAGCTGTAATGTGTGTACATAAAGCCTCTAAAATTATGAACAGTCTCATTGTGTAGGTGATCAGCTTTCAGAAACTTGGGGCTCATCTAACTGAGGGGTCTTGTGCTGCTGTTTCCTGCTGGACACACAGAGTTTTAATATTTGCACAGTTTTCCTCTGGCAACTTTGAAGCAGAATTAGGGTTCTTCACAAAGTAATTCACTGTCACAGAAGCTGATTTCCTCCTTACTTGTTCTAAATGAAAAACCAATGCAATAAAGTAGTATTTTATACATGTACTTTTAAAATTAAATGATGTGGATTTTAAAGACTTTTGAACTAAAAAAACTATGTAGGAGCATTTTTATAATGACATCTGTAGAAATCTGGAAGGAATGAGGAAGACACTGTAAATATTCCCACCTTTTACTTGTTCTGGAGCCCTTCGTGGGTATTTCTCTCATGAGGAAAATGGAGTAAAATAGAAAATTGTTTCTACAAAATTAATGTTCAATGAGTAAATGAATTCCAGTGTATGAAGAAATTTGAAAGTGTGACTGACTGGAATTTCTCTTAATTTTCTAGATGTCTTGATGTCCCTTGCTCACTACAGTCAAGGTGGTGATGGACCTCTGTGCCGACCTGAAATCCTGCTGCCAAGGGATAATGCTCGTCCCTTCCTGGAACTTAGAAATTCCCGCCATCCATGCATCACAAAAACTTTCTTTGGGGATGATTTTATTCCCAATGACATCGTGATAGGCATCAAGGATGAAGGCAGCAGCAGTGAGGCCTCCTGTGTGCTGGTAACAGGCCCAAACATGGGTGGCAAATCTACTCTCATGAGACAGGTGATTGTCATGTGTCCTAGGGTACCTCTGGGGCTTGGGTAAGGGAATTACAGGGCCTGGCTGTCATGGGTGTCACAGGAGGTCCCAGAAGTGGCCTTCATGGTGTGCAGCAATTGCACAGGCTGGTAGAAACTGCTCATGTTCAGAGAGATTTTCTGCTTTAGGGATGGATAAGTTTTATTTGTTCCAGGAGAGTTGGTTGGGAAGAAGTGATAGAGTATCATTTCTCTTTTCCAAGAGACTTACCCAGGACTTGGCATCAGCTAGCAAAAGATGCTGCTGCAGGTTGAACAAGATGAAACTAGAGATCAGCAGGGAGGTTGCTTTATAAACACTGCTTGCTGTGATAATTTGTGTTTTGAAGGCTTTCAGAGTAGTTCAGTCATGCCTGAGATGCTGCTGCTGCAGCCTGGAGCTGTTAAAGCAGCGGGAAGCTTTATGTACTCCAGTCCCTGTTTTAGGGGAAACAGCTTCATGCCCTCGCTGTGTGTGTGAACTGAAGCTGCAAGCACCAGTGCCAATGTGAATGTCCCTGTTTGCTGTGCAGGCTGGTCTCCTGGTGGTCATGGCCCAGCTGGGCTGCTACGTGCCCGCAGAAGCCTGCAGGCTCACACCCATCGACCGCGTGTTCACGCGGCTCGGCGCCTCCGACAGGATCATGGCTGGTGAGTGCCTGACACAGCTGCACACAGGGATGCTGGCACCAACTTCCTGCTCTTGCCTCGAGTGGCAAGTTAGGAAGGGGACAATATATTGCAGGGAGAGCTGGGCACTCTTTTGTTGTTCAGAGTGGAGACAGGATTGTACTTAGGCTTTATTTTTTTCATGTGTGCGTCCGTTTGATTTTTGACAGACGCACGGGATCACTTCCTTATGCATTTTAATATGAAAAGCCTAACTCCCAGCTGGATGTAAGTCTGAGGAACATCTTTTTTTTAGAATTGATTATATTCTGCTCTCACTGATACCTTTTTGTAAGTGTTCTGAAATAAGACAGTGATGTTGGGGCAGCTGTTGTACAGGAGTTGTTTTTGTACCTTGTAAGGTCTATAGTAGTCCCTTGTTTCAATCAGAATGCCTTATGTTTGAAATCTGTTTTCTTCTGATGAGCAGGAGAGGCAGATGTCCTTCTTGGAAGTAGTAGTTGACAGTTTTTGGGAGTATTTAGTTCCTTTAATGGAGAAGGAGACACAAGTGGAGGATGACACAAGTGGAATGGTAAAGTCTGCCAGTGGAGATGGGCAATGTGCCACTGGGCTAGAAAAATAAAATGATTGTTGGGGTAAGAGTAGTATCACTGCTCATTAAGGAGAGCACAGGTTTTCTGTGATCTCTCTGCTGAAAAATATGGGTCAGTGAATATGAAAGGAGTTAAGCCCACTGAACTTATTGCACAGAAAGAATTTGGAAATTAATCATTACAAGTTCTTAATTAAAGAAAATATTTACACTTCTCCAAATCAAGGCTTTTCTTTGCCGCTAGAGAATGTTACTAAGGCTTTCTTAGGCCAGTTCATCTCCATTTTATTTACTTTCAATACAGGAAGAAATCAGAAGTGTGGAAAAATACTTAAATGCTTATGGTAGAGACGAGAAGGGCCCTTCTTTCATGTGTTGTGGTCTAGCAAAATGTAGCATTTTCAATTTTTTTTTAAATTAACTGAGGACTATTCTGATTTGACATTTCAAATTGTGAGGAGGGTGAACACTGCAAAGGAGCTTTGAAATCTCTTCCTGATGCATTTGTTTGCACAGTGTAGATAGGAAAGCACAGGAGAAGTTGTTCCACAGCAGTCACTTTGTAATGGATGTCAGCAGGACTTTTATGAAGCTAATTTTTTCAGTAATAAAATTTTAAGGCTTTATTTTCTGAATAAATGGTTATTCTTAAATATTGTTAAAAACCTTAAATCTTGGTAATTTCTTTAAATAAATGCAGAAAGTCAGGATTGGTGGATGCTGCTTAATAATTCATGTTAGAAAACTTATGTTAGAGCAAAGCAGTGCTCATGCAGCATGTGTACAGGAAATAAATGCCCTTTAATGGAATAAATTGCATTAATTGCTGCTACTTGTGATTATTTGTAATGATCTCCACAAAGAACAAGTAAATCCCAACTTTTTATAAGTGTGGGTTTATCATGTGGAAGGGTGTGAATAAATGTGTACTTCTGCTCAGAATCTGCTAAAACAAATTTCAGGTGTAAATTTCAGGCCTTGTATTATCTGGGTTGCTGAAACTCCAATGAGATCCTTGAGCCTTAGCAGCAGAATATTGCTTTTGTCATACTTCATTTGAGGAGAGAACGTACAAATAAAGCCTTTATTACCCAAATAGTTCCCTCCTGACATCACAACCAAACCATTAATTCCAGTCTCTGTCTTTGATTTTCTGCCTGTTTTTTTACTAGAAAGCCACACACACCTTCGGCCTGTCCTGTGCATTCAGAGCAAGAAAGGGACAAAAATTCTCCCCATGTTAGCCTTTGTGCCCCTCTTTTTGTCCAGCTGTTACTTTTAACTGGTGCTATTAAAAGTAATTAGGTGTGTTCCCTGAAAACTTAATTAATTGTGCTTGTGCCTATATCTGTACTCCGCAGGAACCAAAACTTGTTTTTTCTGGTGAATGGGAACCTGCCGTTTTCACACTGGAAAAAAGTGTCATGTTTTTGTTCATCTTCAGTTTGCTATTGAGTTTCACTTTAGCTTAACCAAGATTCTTGTGCAGATTAAATGAGGTTTTAGTTGTGGTTCTCAAATCTTTGACTACTTCACAGCTTTTTTTTTTGTCATTTCCTTTAAAGGTGAAAGTACCTTCTTTGTTGAATTGAGCGAGACTTCCAGCATTCTGCAGCATGCAACAGAGCATTCCCTTGTTCTCGTGGATGAACTGGGTAATTAGACTATTTTGTAATAGATGGAAGCTAAATCTGAGGGATGAAAGACTGGCTGCAAGGTTTTTGGGCTGTCTGAATGGCAGCCAAGTACACAGGGCCAGTTTCATCCTAATGAAGCTGGTGTTTAACTGATGTCTCAGCCTCTCCAACATGAACACATCTTGGGTGCCTTGTGAACTCATCACCACCTCCCACTCCCAGTCATTGGTATTTTATTTCCAGCTGTGGTTTCCTGCATTTGCTTTGCATAATTACTTGCAGCAAACCCCAGGAGAGCAGAAACATCTTTTTTCTGCAGTGCAGGAAAGGGTGATTGTTATGGGGCCGACAGCCAGGTCACCTTCCCCTGGTGCTGGTGGCTCTCACCCCTCACTGCTGTTTGTTTGTCTTGCACACAGCGGGGAGGGGAACAAACACACACTGCAAATGCCTTGCTGCATTTGTCTGCAGGGTGTCTGTCTCCCCAGCAGCACGTGAGCTATGGACTGACTTTACTGTGCCCCTTGTGTCCCCAGGCAGAGGCACGGCCACGTTTGATGGCACAGCCATAGCGAGCGCCGTGGTGCAGGAGCTGGCCGAGAGGATCCAGTGCCGGACGCTGTTCTCCACTCACTACCACTCCCTGGTGGAGGATTATTCCCACCGCGGGGCCGTGCGCCTGGGCCACATGGTACGTGTGTGAGGATGGGCTTTCCCCTGCTGGGGTTTCTCCTGCTTTTCTGTGCTCTTCTGCCCCGAGAAACACGTGTTTTGGGAACAGGACATGATGTCCCATGCGTTTCTTAGGCTGCAGGTCAATATTGCAAATTCTAACTATGCTCTTCCCAGGCATGTATGGTTGAAAATGAGAGTGAGGATCCAAGCCAGGAAACAATTACGTTCCTGTACAAGTTCATTGAAGGAGCCTGCCCAAAGAGCTATGGCTTCAACGCGGCAAGACTTGCAGATATTCCAGAAGAAGTCATTCAGAAGGGGCACAGAAAAGCCAAAGAGTTTGAAAAAACAACCATCTCACTGAGAATATTTAGGTAAGGCTCTGGGTTTCTGCATCTAAGTTGCAAATGGCTTATAGCAGCCCGTCTTAATATTTGGGCAGTGGCCTTTGCTCATTTACAGCATGAGGGGCAGTTACAGCTACTTCTGTGAACCTTTTGGGGGAGGGAGTACTATGGGAGGGCAGACATATAAGCAGTATTTTAAGCCTTGGGTCACTCTGCCAGTCTGAATTTGCACACAGAGGTGTTGGGGATTGCCACTGGCAGCCTTCACACCAGGCCCAGCATCCATGTCTCCTAAAGCCTTTGGAGAATGGCAATCTTAAGCTCTGCCCCTCGGTGTCCCTGTCGGTAAAGGTGGTTATTTCCCTCAGGTACCTGTGCCAGGTGGTGGATGGAACAACATGTGATGCAAATGCAGTTCGGAAACTCATGGCGATGATTGACCGGCTTTAGAACTTGCACAGTTTCTCAAGAAGGTGGGAGCAGACAACGTTATGATCTAATAAACTTTATTTTTTAAAAATGACCATTTTTCCATTGTCTTTCCTAGGAAATTAAACCCTTTAATTCATACCTACCCTCTACATAATGGTTATTGAGTACTCCACAATATATTAAGTCTAGATGTTATGGTACATGCATACACTTTCAGGCTGTTGATTACCCACTGTCACCAATACACATAAATGGAAAAAAGCTATGAAACTGTATAGGGCTGTATATATACTTGTCTCAGCTTCATTAGAGCAGGAAATTGCTGTGATTTCCAGCAGGTTATGTAAGTAATGTCCAGACTGTTCAAAAAAAACTATGAACAGAGTAAAATACAAGACTGTTTTGAGGAGACTTTCTACTGTGTACTTTAAAACATAGTAAAATTTCTTTCACAAAACTTAGTTACATGGGTACTTTGTTTTATAGTGCATTATAGTCTAGGAAGTCTCATTAAAACACTCGCTTTTCTTTCTTTTGTTAGGGTGGTTTGAGTAGACTATTGCTGGGGCAGGGGAGGAGATTATTCTAACTTCAGAGGACACCAGAAAAATTGCTGGATATAATTTAAGATTAGTGTTTTCTCTTTCATAGAAAGAACGTACATACTGGGACATGAGTACAGTTACAGCAAGTCTAGGTGTGCTAACAAAACAGGACACATTCAAGTACAATAAGATTTTTTGCTTGAAATTAGAAACAAACTACATGAGATTAAAGCATTAAAATCATATTTCTCAATCTGAATAAATGTTAAAAAATCAAAAGAAATGCAGAAGTGCTAGCTCACATTTTTACCATGTTACAAAAGCGATTGGTACCCATGTCCATAAAGGCAGCAACAAAGAATGCTGCTTGTCTACAGAATAGTACTACTGCAAATTGGACTGCGTTTCAATGCTACTTGTAAAAACACCAGCTCTCAGAAGTTGGTATCTGTACAAAATTGCAGCTTATTTTTCTTCACTTCTGTCCCTTCAAAGTCTTTGTTTACACAGTAATGCTAAAACGCCCAGTTCTGTTATCCTGAGTCAACATATTGCCACTTTCTTTTTTGGTAGGTTGAGCTCCATAGTGTCAACACCTCACACATCCGCTTTAATACAGTCTCTTTCTGCAGAAATGGGCAAGTGTAACTTCCTCCAAAAAAAAAGTTTTAATAGTTATGACATTAGAATGGCAGGACTTTCTTTCTGAAAAGGAATTCAGTTGTGCTGCAATGTATTAGATTCTATAGGTGGAGCAGAGTCATACAGTGTATCTGTATCGTGTGTAGGCTCTCCAGCGAGCGTACAAGGATTGGACAGTGTTCCAGCACCACAGTCACAGAAAAACCTACAACACAGAGAGACAGCTTAGTGGCCATGCCCTCCTGCTCTGGGAGCAGCCCCACGCCCTCTGGAAACGTACCTATCATGTCTAATGAATTCTACGTCGTGTCCTTGATGGCACTTCTTGATGCAGTTCACACAGATGGCGTTACGGTCTGTGGTGTTGCAGGTGTGACATCTGGAGGGAAAAGCAGCATGTTAGGCAGGAACCAAAACCTGACCAGCTCTCAAGGGCAGTGCTCCAGGAGGCTGGAGGGCCAGAAATGCACTGAAGGAAAGAGGGTGCACAGGACTGTAAAGTTTGAGAACTTTACCCAAACTTGGGTTTCACAGCACACTTTTGTTACTTGTGTCACCAACACAGTCGTGCTGTGCAACGCCCTGGGCTCAGGTTCACAGAAATAATATCTGTTTTCCTCACACCCAAAGTCAATTACAGAAAATGGGAACTTATTAATCCTCTTCTACTGCAGCTGAGGAGGAGCACACATATGTGTGTTCACTCACACCCAGCAACTGTTTCAGGGGCCTTGTAGGAAGAGAAAGGGGTTTTTCTTGGAAAGCCTTGCTGTAGGTGATGGGAAGGAACCTGTTACCTGTAGAAGTCATGCATCGGGTAGCTGGTGTAGCTTGAGATCTTATATAAACACTGGCCTCTACTGACAGCTTTCTCTATGGCATCTTGATTGTTCATTATTTTGTTATCTGTTGGGGGGGAAAAAAAAATCCTGAACTAATCACATCTGGATCAATGACTTCTTTTTTTTCCTTGAGACACTGAAGCAAAGGACCCATTAGGAACAATTAATTCTATACCTGCATTTCAACTCTGGCATTTAAGAATATAAAATCCTCAATGCCCACATGCCCAGAGTGCCACGCACTCCTGAAGCAAGTAACACTGTTCCTCTTTGCACACCTGATAGCCTCCATTTAAATACTTTTTGAACTTGGCTGTTAATAAATGCTAAGAGACACACAAGCCTTCCTAGCAGGTGTAAGTTTTCTGCTGAGGAGCTTGAAACCCAATGTTTGAAAGCTTCTAATTTACCATAAGGCCTTTCACACACCCTTTAGAAAGAGGAAAAGAATGGCTCTTTCCCCAGGAAAGTTTAGGAATAAAATACTTTCCAACACAAGGGAAGTGGAAATTAGGTCTGACCAGCTCCAGTACTTCAATGATGTGTCCAAGGCACAGTGAATTTGATAATCCCCTCTGTTTACTAAACTATCTGATTTTCTGTTTAGTGCCAAAGTGCATCTCAAAAAGTTCTTTCTGCCCACTCCCAGCAGCATCAGAGCACTGAGTGATGTCATCATGAAACCCAGGTGCTGAGAAGCAGGGAACCAGAGCTTGTGTTTTAAGAGGCACAAATCATCCCCAGGAAAGGGTTTAACAGATACAGGCAAGTATATAAAACTCCTGCAAACTGAACCTTTTTCATCTTGAATAACCTCCTGGAGCTGTCTGGCATTCAAACCATCATTCCCATCTTGTCCAACAGGATCTTGTCCGATGCACACTTTTACCATTATACAAGGGAATTTTATATATGTGAACGGTTCATATTTTCTGAAAAAACATGTTTGGGATTGAGAATGTTCATGCTTTTAGATCCTAAAAGCCAATTGAGGCATTTTGCTTTACTGGAAATACATTTTTGGATATGTAGGAAAAATACTTTCCCTTGTACTACATTAGAATTGGAGTCTGAGATGGGCCAAAGATCAGGACTGGTTCAGAAGTGATTTTCAGATAGAAGAGCTGATCACAGTTTTAATGTAACAGCAAAACTTTAAGTTACCTTTGAACCCATCTGTTTGTCTAAAAATCTTAACACAGCTCAATGTGGCTCATTATCTTCAGCTGAAACTTAAGTCACAACTCTACTTAAGGTGGTACCAGCTGTGTGCCACACTGGGTGCAAAGACCCAGCAGCACCAAACAAGTGACCAAACACAGGCCAGGACGACTCGGGCTCACCTTTCATCGTGACATTGACACCAGATGCTAGAAATAAACCTCCAAAGCGGTTGTTGAAAATCTGATTGCCTTCTAATGTTGCAGTCGCATGATTTGTTATTTCAATACCTTCAGTGGGTCAGGGGAACAAAGGAGAGAAAAGAGAGTGGCAAAGTTAAACCCTTGCTGGTTGTACATTTGTACTCTCTCATCATCTACAGCTTGGTTGGTTGGTGTTTTTTTTAAGCATCATCAACTCAAGGGGAAGAAAGAAAAATGACATAGCTACAAAACTGCACTGTAATTTGTTTTAAAACTGAGGTTCAAATGCTGCTGTTGAATCCTTTCAAAGAGCTACAGCTGGCATGCATGGTTTCTGGGAGGAACACACTACTAGTTTATCTGATAATAAAATGGTACTATGACCATGTTTATTTTCAATGGGGATATGATTTTTGGGCAATTAGAGCTGTCATCTTCAATGTACATTTTAAAGTTCTTGTGCACATACCTTACCCTTTTAAAAATATCTTTTAAAAAAAGTTCTCAAGATGGGCACCTAAAATTCATTTCTTTAATTCTTAGCTTTTATCAGTAACCCGTGTCTTCCAAGTCATTTGTCCAGGACTGCTCTTGACAGCAACCTATCCTTCCCCCCCACCACACTGAAACAACACCTTTAGAGGCTCTTCTCAGAAAACTTGCTTCTTCTGAAAGAAAGATGGGAGAAAACTCAAGAATGCAATTTTAGTTGGAATGGAATGGAATGCAAATCGTATGAAACTGTGATGATTAAACAGTAAAATTGCAAAAAATCACTGTTAAACATTCTTCATCTCTTTTGGAGAAAGAAATGCTCATTTTTACAATTTTTCAACTTTGTGGAGTGCGAAAGTTGAACTTGAGATGCAATTCAAATCTCTTTAAAATGTATATTTTCTCCGTTTCCTAGGTTTTAGAGCAGTGATAAGATATTCATACGAGCATCCAGCACATCAACTACAAATGTATCCTAGACAACTTTACCAATTGCTTCTAAAATAAAATAATGAGAAGTATTTCACAAAAAAAAATTACAAGACAGAGTATGTGTCATTTCCCAACATGCTGTAAAATACACCCTGACTACAGTTCTGAATTCTCAAATGACTTTTAGAATACACTGAAGGATATCACTTTTAAAACATCTAAATACCATGGAGTAAAGAAACCTAGAGTAAGCCTTGTGAAGAGCTCACTCCAGGCTTCCAAATTTGATTTAAACAGCACAAACCTGCAGCAAAACCATCAAATATTCGGTTTTTCCTTAGCACAGGGTGGCTATTGGTGCTAATAAGAACACCAGCTTGAGCATTCCTGAAGATATCATTCTCTTCCAGAAGACCTATGACAGACAAACAAATGTTACATTTGAGCTTGGGAGCATTTCCTGACCTGTAACCTTTCTATGAAATATTTTCAAAGGCTCTTATGTGTCACAATCCTGTTAGTAACGCCTTTCACTTGGAGAATATGCACCAGTAGCACTGACATCAATGACACCAGTTAAAAGTAGCTCTCAGTGTATAATTTTGGAAGTGTATTTTTTCAGTACACAGCATGGAATTTGCCATCATAGGCACCACTGCAGAAAATGAAGTCTTTCTGCTTTCCAAATTTTTCTTTAATTTTTCTAACACCTCTCTCGTCTTCTAAAATGAACAAACTGCCAAAGCCAAGCATTTTTTCTGTTATAGGGCAGGATTACTTTAAAATGCTGAGTTAAAACTAAAGCTCACTTAGAGCAAGTGATTATCTACAGAATATCAGAAGCTAATATCAGGACACAAAACAGTCAGGGGATTTCAGACAGGGACCACTTCTGCATTTACAAGTGTATAGAAGATTCCTTAAAGATCTGTGGGTTTTTTCCCCCTGAATCTTGGACAGTCTGGCAGAACCTAAACAGCTCAGGTGCATGATTTTGACTGACTTGAATCCAACACTATGTTTCAGTGAAATGGCAAAGCTTACAAAAGCAAATGAGATAAAAGGACTGTCCTAAGCAGCAATCTAACAGTTATCTTGGATGAGATTAATTCTCTGCCTCCCACAGATTTCAGTATTACTAATGTAATTAAGGCTAAAAAGCATTAGGGTATGTTCGCTGTAAGTATTTTATCACTTCAGAAGACAAGAGCTGTGTTCCTAAAGAGCACTTTAAAAGAACACTGCTTAAACTGAAATTTAACTCTTATCCAGAACATTCAGTGAAAAACAGTAAGGGAAAAAGTTACCTCTTCCTCCATTAAATATACAGATGCCTCCATCTCTTCCATCATGGATTTTATTTCTTCGTAGTGTAGGATTACTGTCAGTTTTAATCCATACACCAGCCATTGCGTTATCAAAAATTTCATTGTCTTCTATAAATCCAAGCCCTAAAATTGAAGGAAGAGTGGAAAGAATAAAATCAAAAAGTATAATAAATGAATATAATACCACATAACACAAGCAATTCTGGATAAACATGGAAAACAAACCTACCAGAATTATAGACAAGAATACCACCATTCTGACCACCCCAGATCTTGTTGCGTCTGATTTTGGGGTTACTTCCAGTTCTAGAGTGAAATGTAAGTAAAGAAGTCATTTAAAAGTCATTAAAAATAAGTAATTTTTAGTCATTTACTATATCCCAAAGCCAAACATCTCAAATACTTCTAAAGAAGTGCCCCATGGATCTCCCTGCTTAAAAGTCTTAGTAAAATACAGTTCTTTCCAAACATGCAAACATAATTTAGCTTTACAGACTTCAAGGGCCACATATTCCAGTCAATACCCTGGCTGTATTTTTGGTAACTTTCTTGTAGGTTAAAGCAGAGGGTATTCAGACATACTGGATTTCAAAAAAAGTTATTTTTATAAACAAAATGACAAGAACAGCTAAAAAAAAACACAATAGAGCACATAACAAGCTACGTCTGTTTTGGCAGAAAATCAGAATAAATGTTACCTTATCTGAACCCCTGAGTACATGTGATTATAGATGTCATTGTCTTCTAACACGCCATGTCCATTGTCGTAAAAATAAACTCCAACCTAACACATTGAGAATTATATTATTAATTCCAAGGTAATGAGGCATAAAACCACAGGACTTTCTTTTCTGTGGCCCTCTTGTAACCACAGAGCAAAACTCACTTGTTTCCCACTGTGTATTCTGTTTCTCCTCAAGACTGGAGTGCTCCCTGTTGTCACCCAGACTCCAGCCAATGTATTGCTGTAAACTTCGTTTTCCTCAATCACACCTTGTCCTTTTTCATGCTAAATACAAGATGGTTTAAGAGTTAAGAAAACCTGCTAAACACCAATACTCTTTTTTTCTGCTGTATCCATCCCTCCCACGTCTGGCTTCTTTACTGTAGCAAAGTAATTCCTTTCCATTTGAGTAAGCTTTTTTGCTCTTTTTTTTTTTGTTTTAAACAACAGCATATCATGATTTTGAATATTTGCCATGAAACAAAGAACATCGTGCATGTAAATCATTCTGTTTCAAGGCTCTGCAGTATTTGTAAATGTCTGCTGGCTGTTGGTAGGAGAGGTGCCTCCCCAGTACTGTGCACTCACATGACAGCCCCGGCTCATGGTTCTTAAACCGACACCCAGCTCTGTCCCCAAGATGGACAAAAAGCTGGCATGGCTCTGAAGGTCACCACATGTCTGGGCCCAGAGGTCAAACAACAGTTTTCTCAGTCAGGGGAAGAAGCTGTTCTGGTCAAATTAACTCAATGAAGAGATGAAGCTGCACACTTGCAGCATTAGCTGGACCTTAGGTAACCTTTGGCAGAAAGACACATATTTCTGAAAATCTGGTATTGCTTAAGGGAACCTGACAGCTCTTTCAGTTAGCAGAGCCCTTGCACACGTTGGGAATTGGGCTTTATTTCCCACTTTTTCAATGCAACAATTGCAATTTCTATCATCCTGAAGGCAGTAAAAAAAATCTCTAAGTATAGTGATAAACACATTACATTCCAAAAGAGCTGAACAGACTTTTTTTTTAAATGATGACACACTACTATGAAAACTAAGCCTTTTCAAAAAGCTATCAACCATGCAACAATAAAATTCTGTAATCTATTTTTAAATATTTTACTCTGTAATAAGAATAATTTAGTGGCATTTATAAAAACCCTCATCTTTTAAACACCAGCAGTCTCTTACCATGAATGTGGTTTCTAACATGAGAAGCTCAAGCATTGTAAGCACAAACATTTCACATAGGGTACTTTTCCCCTTTACATTTCTAAAACAGAACACAAGTCTGTGCCTGTCCCAGGCTGCACTTACTACATAAATTCCTCCATGTTGACCATCATGAATCTTGTTGTGTCGAACGATGGGACAGCTGTTTGTTCGAATCTGTATTCCTGCTAATGCATTACCTGTCAACAAAAGTGTTATTTAATACAACTTACACATTCATTTTTCTCAGAAATCAATATGCAGCAAGGAAATCAGCTTACCATAAATGTCATTTCCTTCAATAAGGCCTCTTCCATCACCAAAGATATAAACACCACCTTGATTCCCATTAAAAATTGCATTTCCCCTAAGAAAAAAAATCAGCATTATGAAGTTATTCTAATACATTGTAAATATGTATTAGAATAATACATATGTAGATAGTGGCCAGGACTGTACCCCATTCAGATTTAAAATAAAGAACTTATGTTCTGTTGCTTTGAGAAAGAACCTACCTCTAAGTGCACACACAAATTAAAAATGGAGTTCAACTGAATACAGACAGAAATTTCATTTCTACATATACAAGAATATTTACAGCTCTCCATAATTAAATTAAATTAAAGTACAATTATCCCATCTCCATCAAATCTCTTCTACGTAGTAAAATAATAATGAGGAAAACAATACCTTATTGTCGGGTCACTGTTTGAGGTAATCCAAACACCTGCAAAGTTGTTTGCATAGATTTTGTTCTCTATGAATTGTCCTCTTCCTTTTTCATGCACATAGATTCCTCCAGTCTGGCCGTGATGGATTTCACACCGCACCACTGTTGGGTTGGCATATGCTTTCACTTCAAAGCCTGCTATCCTGTTTCTGTGGATGTTGCAGCTTTCAAAATAACCCTTAAGACATAAAACATGCAGTTTCCTGTAAAAGCCCTTTTTTAAATGAAGATTATTCCCTCCCCTCCCTCCCCTTTAAATTTAATCCTCATTTAAGAGGAAACAGTATCAAAATTGACAACATGTAAGTACTTATATAGCTAATTAAAACAACTACTGACACTATGTAATTTCATTTTTCCAAAAATAAAATACTGTTTCAAAGACACTGTGTTTGCATCGCTATTTATGACTACTCATGGAATACCAAGAAAAAATGGCAACTCTAGATATAGCACATTGAATAGGACTCAGTATCAGGTTTCCTCAGCAGCTCCCAAGGATCAGACTCCTTTCAAAGGCCATAAAGCCCACAGGCCCAACACAGGAAGGAAAGTACTATGGAGAAAACTACCTGCTTGTTTTCAGACCAGGAACTATATACATTTAGCAAAAATATTGTTTCTTTAGGAAGAAGTGTGCTAAATTTCTTTGAAACCACTGATCAAAATAAATAATACGAATGTGTGAATTCAGTAATTTTTCCAGGGTTGGACTGGTCTGAGTGGCCAAATGGTACAGTTTTTTACTTTTTGCCTTCTTTAAACAGTCTACACTGAGACACTGTAACAGCTGCAGCAGACCTACAACACAACTGTTTTTAAACAAGAGCATTATAAACAGTATTGCTGTGGGCAGGGAAAGAAAAGGCCACTGCACAAAGCCATCCCAGGCCTGCTCCTTCCATGCCAACCATGGAGCAGCACCATGGACTAGTCCACCTGAAAATTCATCTGGCAATATAATGGATTCCTGCCCAATGATTCTCTGAATCTGCTTCCAGGGCCTTGCTAAGTTACTGTGTCAGCCCTTTCATGGCATTTTCCTCAACATGGTCCTAGAACATTTTAATATTCAAATTCAACCTATTTTAACGTGAACATCGATGTATTTCATGCCCAACCAGAAAAATAGAAACTAAACTGAAAGACAGAAAGCATCTCTTATTGGAAATGGCAAACAACCACCAAGTGATGTGCTGTAATTTGTGGATGGCTTAGATGCAAGCTCCTGAATGCTCCAACCCAAGACTGTCTCCAGCAGGCACCATTTTTCCTGTAGCCACCTAAGTTAGCTATTTAGACTTGCTCATCATCAGACTTGTTACACTTGTGCACTAAAAAAACCCCAAACAACAAACTAACAAACAAACCAACCCCAAAACCAAACCAAACAATTAAAATTAAAAAACCAAAAATAAAACAAAACACCCCCCCCCACACACACAATTCCTGCTACTGTCCAGAGTAACTGGATTCCATGCTCACATGATCTACTACCAGGAATGCCTCAGGCCTGGAGTTTCTACTACCTATCACGTGGAAATTACTCCATTTACTGCCAGCCTAGGCAGTCAGCACCCTGTTTCACTGTGCTGTGAATTGCTATGGGACTCCATCAAACACTGACTACAAAAAATCAGAAATACATCCAGTTTAACAAGGAAATCAAGGCAGCATGCTCTTCTCCCTACTCTGAGGATTTGCAGTAAGGCAGTACATGGATTAAAGATTCTCCAAAAAAGTGCTATCCATGTGCATAGCTTGGCTCCTCAGACTCCTCTGGGTAACAAATGAAAGTCAAACGAAAGACACATTCTGTAGAGATTCAGAGTATGTTTTTTTCAAGAATTTTGAAGAAATCCAATCCTAAGTGAGTCAAGATGGTTTCAGAGTTCTCAAGGAAGAATATACTAACAGATAGAGGAATCCAAAAATCTCAGAAATATGCCTTCATGCCAACAGGCAGTCTTTTGACTTCTTATCCTGAAAGGAATCACTTTTTTTATCCCCTAATTTGCACTTAAAATGAAGGTCTCAGAGAAACTTACCTAAAGTGACAATTTGGTATATAGAGGCAAGCCTGATTCTCCTGATGGAATATACAATTTCAGTTAAAATGTTACTAAACATGTTTGACATATTTTTAATTACTTCACACATTATTCTCTCTTTGAGTGCCAAATATGTTTTTGACTACAGCACCATGATAAAAGAAAAGGGGTATTTCAGGTGTGCTTCATCAGTCATTTTGGATTCCAGGAAGAAGCTACAAACAAACAAAACAAACAGAGCCTTTCTCATGTGGCCTGCAGGATCTCTACAAGCTTCAGCAAGCACCAGTATTTAACTTGAAAAATGTTGGACTGCTGATTCAGAAGAAAATGGGAATTTGTTGTATGCCTCTGTGAAGGAAGTGCTCCTTCAAAGGGGGGGGGAATAAAACAAAATACATCTGTATCTCAGATTCTTTTATAAGCCTGACTAGTGGGTTGAAAAGTCAAGGCTTTCTGATGAGTAAGATCCTGTAACAGTCAATATCCACGAAGAGAAACTGCATTAAAGAGCCCAGTCCTCCTTAATCAGAGTCAGCTTAAGCTGAAGGGCTGGCTTTGAGTTGATGCAGTTAAACCCAGCAGATTTATATTTCTGTTGAGACCAAGTCTGACCATCACCTGTGTACATCACTGTTAAACTCAAGTCAGCTACACCAACAGAGCTGCTGCTTGTCAGAAACACATGCAATTCCATCATTCTGAGCAACCACCTCATCCCAGACTTCCTATTTCCTATCCCTCTGTTTCCCAGGACATTCTCTGTTGATACCAACAACTTTTTTGGCCCCAAATTCACTCCCAAGAAAGGGATAATACTAACACTTCAGTCTTTAAGATGCCCCCAGGCAATCCCTGCTATCTTCTCAGCCACCAGAGCCACACACCTTCAAAAGGCATTATGGTGCCTTTGAACTCCAGCCCCTCAAAGAGGTCTGGTGATGAACTTGTGGATCCCAAAAAATCACATATAGCTTCAGGAAACATTTTTTCTTTAGAACATTAGGGAGTATTTTTTTAAAACCCAAACTGTGTTTCCAAGTATGGAGTTCCACGACCTGTTTGCTATCCACAGCGTCCACCAACACTGCTAACACAAAGCTTACTGCCAGCTCCAGCCAGGTACCACCATCAGACACAGCTGCTCCTCTCAGCACACTTGAGCTGCCCAACCCTTATACTCAGTCCAGCTGTTAGGCACCTCAAGCTATTGAGGTCAGGAAGTCTGGACAGAGGAACTGCAAGCCTTATATTGCCCCCACCTCCTTCTAAGAATGTTTCAAGTGTGCTGGGTGTTTGACTTGTGCTTTGTGGGGGTTTCTGGTTATAATTCAACAGCTAGCAGATGAAGAATCTGGAGGAGACAGTGCCAGGATTGCTAAGGAAAAAGAGGCCCCTATGATTAGTAAAAAGGAATAGAGGATGCATGTGGAAAAAGTATTACAATCTTACACAAAACTACCAAGTAGCTTACTACTTGAAAATTCTAATATTAAAAAGCAGTTCTGTACATCAAATTTATTTACAATCCCAGGCAGAGCATTAGCTGTGAACACAAAATGACAGCTACACTGACAGCATGTGTGGCCAAGAACACTGCTGCAGCCTTAGTAAGATCTAAGCAGGTGAAGGAATCAGAAATAAACACAACAGCAACGATAATGCTGATATTCCCACCTGGCACACACTGTACAGAAAAAAATGTAATCACAAAGATTGGATCCTACACAGCTGCAAAAGCTCAAGACTTTTTATATCAAGATTAACTCGGTGATTGAATTTGGATGCTTTTTTCTTTCTGCATATTGTCCAGTCTAAACATGGCTCTGAAATGCTTTAGAGTTAAAACTTTCAACTGATGGGATTTTCTTGCTGCTTTTCTTCTCAGAGTATTTCTACCCCCTTTACTTCTAAAAGGGCTTTTTTTCTTTCTCTGTCTTGAAGATTACAACATTACAGAAACACAGAGGTATTTAATATTACTGTTTGAACAACACGTGCATTAAAAGGAAAACATATGTAATTGTGTAAGATTTAACATTTCCCAAATATTTATTGACTCTGGTATTCTCAATCAGGTAGAAAAAAAAAGAGAGAAACAAAATTTAAAAAAAAAGACAACAGGAAACCAATATAGAAAAAGAGTAACTGCCTGTGATTATAAAAATGTGCCTCTAAATCCTGGAAGGGATCTTATTTGAGAGCACATTTTACAAAAATTCAAATGCAACATAAAGAAAATCACATCCAAGATTCAAAACAAACCCTTTATTTTTATGCACAGCAAAAGGCAATTGAGTTTTTAATGAAGTCTGTATAGAATCTGGCATATGCTTAATTTTTTTTTTTTTTGGACTTTATATACACATTTTTAAAAAATGGTCTGATTTGTAGTATTTAGAATACAGAGAAATAGACTAGGCATGATCACCCAACTTATAGATACATGCTGCTACATTTTTATTTCATCAGAAAGAAACCTCCCCAGGCTTCTCATTTGGGACAAATGAAAATGAAAACTGTTTCGCCTAGAGCTCAGCTTTAAACTGTAAAATTAGGCTTATTCTTACATTAAATTGGAAGTTCTCTGTTGTATGCATACAACAATAAACTACAATTTATGACAGATGCCTGGTAACTCATCTCAGGCACCAGAGAGGTCAGGATAAGGCACCCAGGGCTATCAATGCCACACTGCATTTTTAATGCCAGCTTGTTACGTATTTGTCACAGCACAAAGGTAAATGTCAGGATATTGCCAGTTTAGAAATAAGAGCTTTAAGTTTCTACAAGTTTCAAAACACAAAGAACAGTTTGAGAGCATGAAACTGAAAAACAAAGCACTCTTGAACCTTTTGGAGACAGCACTCCAGCAGAGAAACCCACGGGAAATGAATGTGTAGGGTAGGAATTCAGCACTGGAATCCACTTGTCCCACTTCACAGTCACAAGCAATATAAAAATTACAGAAAGTAACAGAAGTGAGAGAAACAAAACCACAAAATCCATTGATTTGTTTAGGAATATAGGATTTTTATCTGAAGGATACCATGTCACTTTGTCACTTAACGAGCATATAAACACTGCCAGTGATGTAATCTCATTGACTCTATCACTAGACATGATACAAAAGCAGAAGATGCTGCCAAAACAGACTTTCACACATGGGGGGACTGAATCTTTCAAAGGAATTTATGACTATGAAATACTTCAGTAATATTTGCAGCTGAGAGAAATACTATTCACACATTCTCTTTAATGTGCTACTGTTTCCCTTAAACAAAAGGGAAACATTTATTTCTATTCCATTTTGCTTGTGATACCACAGTGATCGCAGCTCTGAAACAGACATTTCACTGGTAAGAAAAAAGATCAAATACACTTTTATTTAAAATTAATCAAGTGAATTCAGCCTGGATTTTTAATTTTTTAATATTTCAATACTCATATATTTAATATTTATACTTCAGTACTTAAACAAGAAACAGCTCCTACCCAGACTTTCCAATTAATCCTCAAGCCTACACAGAGACACCTCCCTTGCAGGAGCTGCTGAAGTACTTTCCTTTACCAGTTTTTCTATAGCTGAAATCACTTCATTCCATGTTTCCAACCCTGTTTAAGTCTTGAAGGGATGTATGCATCCACTGAAGTGGATCAGAAGTGCTTATACAGTATGTTAACACAGCTTCATGCACTCCAAACAATGAGATAATAAAAACCAAAGACATCTGCTACCACTCTTTGCAAACAGACAAACGACACCATCTCTAGAGGACAGAAAATGATGTAAAGTTATCCATGAGAAGAGGGCTGCCAGCAGGGCTTTCTCAGCTGGTGCAAACTTGCCCAACACAGAACGAGTATAGTCCTTAGGATGTAACCATCAGAGTGGAGAAGAGGCACCTACCAGAAGATTCCCACCATGTGGGTGTTTCACTTCCACTGGCACGATTTTATGCTGGCAGCAAAAGGAGCAGTCCTGTGACCTGTTTGCCTTCTACTGAAACCAGAAAACCACAAATCCAACAGCTACAACTAGCACTGCCTCTATCCTTTATCTCTATCCCTCAGTAACCTGGGCAAAGAGGAGAAAGACCTCGCTAGATTGTACCCACAGTGGATTTCCTGCTAATGCTATTTACAGTCTGCCAACTCTCATCAAAAACCTGAGTAGGACTTGCTGATTAGTTCTGGATTAGAACTTGCTGAGGGTGCACTTGATTCCACTGTCCGTATCACTGATGAATGGTACTGGTCTCAGTACAGACCACTGAGAGACATGATTTACCCACTGGCATCTACCCTCTGGATGCAACTATCCAAACAATTCCTCATCCACTAAACAGTTTATCCATCAAATCCACATCTTTACCACTTAGGGAGAAGGATGTTGTAGGGGAATGTGTCAAGGCCTTACAGGAGTCCACATAAATGACATCCATAGCCCTTCCTTTCTCCACTGAGGCAGTCACTCCACCACAGGTCACTGGGTCGGTCAGGCAGGACTTGTCCTTGGTGAAGCTGTGCTGGCTGTCCCCAGTCACCTCCCTGTCCTCTATGAGCCTTAGCACAGCCTCCAGGAGGAGCTGTTCCATGATCTTCCCAGGCACAGAGGTGAGGCTGACAGTTCAGTACCTGCCAGGGTTCTCCTTTGTGCCCTTTATTGAAAATGGGTGCAATGTTTCCCTTTTCCCAGTCACCAGGGACTTCACCTGACTTCCATGACTTTTCCAATGTCATGAAGACTGGCTTGGATCCTACATCAGCCAATTCCCTCAGGCCTCTGGGATGCATCTCATTGGGCTCCATAGACTTTTGTACATTCAGGTTCCTCAGGCAGTCTCAAATGTGATCCTCTCTTACAGTGGGAGTGACTTTGCTCCCACTGTCCCTGCCTTAAGGTCCATCCAATAAAGAGGTATGGGAAGACGGACTGCCAGTAAAAACTGAGGCAAAATGCTGTTGAGCACCTCAGCCCTCTCCTCATCTCTTATCACAGCTGTTACTCATGGGGGGGTGGGGTGATGTGCTTTTGTTCTATCATTCCTTTTCTGAAATACATACCTGTAGAAACCTTCCCTGTCATTTCTTGCATGCCTGGCCAGAGTCAGCTCCATCCACGGCCTGGCCTTCCTGACCCCATCCCTACACAGTTGGACAGTGTTTCTGGACTTTTTGCAGGTCACCTGTCCTTGCTTCCACTTCCTTCTTGCCCTTTAGTCTCAACCCAGCAGGTCTCTTGCCTTCCTTTCCTGATTCCTTACACCTGGGCATCAAGAGCTTTTACATCCTTAGAGATCTGCCATTTTAAGAGTGGCTAAAAGAAAACTGCTTGTTTTGCTAGCTGGGCGTGGGGAATTGGGACTTTGCCATTCAAACAGGAAAAACAATGATCTGGCACTCCTTGGAAGACATGCAGAATATCTTCCTAAAACAAGTAGCAAATCATCTTCTATTTCAGAGACAAAAAGCCATTCTATTTCAAGTGCTTTGAATGTCATTTCTCACTACTGTACATGTACTTGGAAGTGAAGAGCTTCACCCCACACAAATAAACATATTTATGAAAGAAAGTCTGAACTCTGATACAAAATTCTGTGTTAAAATTCCACAACTAATTGCTTGCTACAGAAATCCTCTTCCCAGAGAATATGTATATACCCTATTTCAGAGTTTTAACACTAAAATAAAACTAAGTCTCCACAAAGCATTTTTTTTTCATTTCTAAATCATCCAGCACCTTATTTTTGTTCAATTTCAAAGGGAAAAAGAATGAAGTACAAATGTAAGCCTACTGTTTACATCCTGTTTCAAGAGGTATTTTGCCACTGCAACATAATACAATGTAACAGGCTGCCAATCAATTGTAAAAGCTTGCTTAAACCTCTTTCAGCTAAAACTGTCTTGAAGCCTCCCACTTATGGGCAAGAGAACAACAGCAGGCATATTTTAAAGTATCTGCTCATGACTAAATACATTTTTTTAAGAAACATTTCTCCAATGACAGGTAAAATTTGAAGATTTCAGTTCTACACCATCTGTATTTTTTTTTCTTCAAAAGAAAATGTATAGGTTACCATTCCGTGGTCAAAAGTGAAAACGCCAACGTCACGTCCGTGGTGAATGTGATTCCGTCTAATAATGGGATTTCCATGGTTTTTAACCCAAATCCCTGCTAACGCGTTATTGGATATCTCATTGTCCTCATATATTCCCTGAGAAATAAAAGTGTAAATTAAGACAGGAATCAAGAACAGTAAACAACTTTATCAAAGTAAAGAAATTAATATGGAAAATTACCTGTGCATGGTCTGTAATATAAAGTCCAACATTTTCACAGTCGCTGATGTTACAGTGTTTAATAGTAGGACAAGCTCCCTGGCCACTAACACATACTGCAGAGCCAACTGGAAGAAAACAGTACAGTTACCATAGCTTCAAAGCATAGTGTATTTATAAATAGTCTGGCAGTGCTTTTGCAAGAAAAGTTAGTGTGAACTGATATTTAAAAAAGATTTGGTGTGCACAGGGCCAAAGCATTGCAAGCCACTGGCAGAAAAACACTAATGTCATCATTTTGCAGATGCAAAAACCACAGTAGGAGTCACTTTAAAAGCATCCTGCCAAGGTTAAACAGCTGCCAGGACAATGGTTTATATAATAATTCATGCTTATGAAAGTCCTCACTCATTTATTTGCCTGTGTTAGACCCACTGTATACTGACTGTTCACAGCAGAGTCCAACAGAAATCTAACAAAATTCTCTGCTAATTACAGCCTTGTTGTGCTTCCCTTTAAATTTTCACAACTCAATACTTCAAAGAGGCCAAACAAGAATTTTGTAGCACACAAAGACACACTGTCTACCCAATACTCAGCGGACAGAGACACACAATCTCGAGTACAGAATAAACATCAGAAACCAACAGGTCTCTACCCAGTTGAATTACAAAACTCCCTGAATTATTTCAGCTACCATACCATAACCAGAAAATAAATAACTTCCAGGAATCTAGGACTCAAACTGCTCATGACTTCAGCATATCAGCTCAATTCCCTGAACTCCATGAAGTATAACAACATGAAATTCTGCAGCCACTAAAATAAACAGTGATTTCTAAAAGGTAAGAGCTCATCTCAGGGAACCTGGCCTATGTAACACATGTTCCCTACAATTAAACACCACTAAATAAGTAAGCCAGTACCTGCTCTGTTAGTCAGTTTTCACATATCCTTCTAGCAAAGCACCACAAAGACTATGCTTAAATAATTCACAGACTCATTTACAGAGAACTTATTCCTTTTTAATTCCTAAATAAATTATTTTGATTGTCTAGTCTGACCTTATGAATAATACAGGCTATACTAATTCCCTGAATTAAGTCCTGCTTCAATTCTAGCAGTAGGAACTTCAGCACATATCTTGTAGAAACATATTTAAATTTTGATAACTTTAGGATTCCCAGCAACTGAGAAACCAGCATAAAGCTTGTTAGCTGGCTAGAGGGCTGCTGTCCTTTTAATTTACACTTTAATTGCTCATCTGAATTCCTCCAGCTTTGGCACCCAGTTCTCTTTGTACCAGTGCACACACACATTCAGTGCAAGCAATTTGCTCCTTCAGCGTTCTCCTTATTAAAGTAACAAATTGCAGTTGCTGTATTTTTCACTACAACCAAAGTTTTCTGCTTTACCTTATATGACTTTTCATTGAACAGTTTCTAAATTTTCCAACATGTTGCTATGGACACCAGAAAAGAGCACTTTATTCTGAAGCAGGACCAAGCAGAGGCGTTAACATTAACACAGTCTCTCTACTTCTACTCGGTATTCCCACAAGTGTAACTAAGGATCACATCAGTTCTTTTGGCCACTCAACTGCATGAGGGCTCACATTTAGCACTTTATCCACAGTAACTCCTTAAGCTTTTCCCGGCTTTCCAGGAGAGATGTTTAGCACTTAGAAATAGGAACAAAAGCAAGTTGTGTGTAACTCTGCACTTTGTCAGACTAATGTGAGTGGTGTTTTGACAGTCCACCTACCAGGAAGGTCATAGCAACCCATCCTCCTGGTTATTTTTAAGACTGTAGTTATATTAGATGCATATTGTATCTATAATACTCTATAGTAAAGTCTAAAGGTCTCATTAATATGGATCTTATTTCTCCTCTTCAAGTCAAGTCATCTTTGAAATAACCACAAAAAAAAAAAGCCATTACAGTTACACTGAAAGTTATTTTTCATCTAGTTGGTGTAGGCTCTAAGCATTCTGTAGAACTCTAATATTTTAAGGCACTATGAGTTGATGTCAAACATTTTTCAAGGATCGGTGTAATTATACTGGGACTGTTGCCTTCCTTTGGTCAAAGAAAGCAATCAAAAATGCCAACAGTGTAGTGCAACCACTATAACTTTCTGTAAATACATACTAACTTTATTCATCATACATTTTAAATTCTTGATTGACCAAACCCCTGCATTTACACCTCATCATTTTACCCAGGATCAACAGGCAGTACTCCTGCCATACTTCATCCTGGGTAGTCTCTCCCCTCCCACCTTCCCCAGGGACAAAGACCATCTCATCGAGGTTTCAAGTTTCCATTGATACACAATAGGAAGCCAGAGAATTTCTTGGCCCATTCTTTCTAAACTCCTGCATGATTTTAGAATGTCTATTTTTACAGCTGTTTAACCTCATCCACAGTTACTGTCTAGAGTGGAATGTGTTTCATTATCCCTCTAGGGGATGAGGGCATTTATCATTCCTGCCTATTCTCATTAAATATGGAACAAAAATTACACAACACTTTGCCATTCAAATTTTTCCATTCTATGATAGATCAGCATCACTGCTTTGTTCCCCAAATTAAGACACAAGCACTATCTCCTCTAGACAGATGCTGCATCTTGTCTTGTTTATCAAGTTATTTGTGGCAGTAAAGTGGTGTGTTTTTATTCTGGAGGGAGGCCCCACAGTTTCCTTCAATTGCTAATTTCCTATTTGTATTAACTGTCAATAGCAACTTCTTTCTTGTATTTCATAACTGCTTTCACTCCCCTCCCCTATCTCTTTCTGAGATTGAGGAGCTATGGATTTTTTGAACCCAGTGTGATGTTCTAAAAGCATATCTCTATCACATGTTGCTTATTTAAATGAAAGCAGTCTTTATTCTGACTCACTTCACTGGACTTCAGTACTGATTGTGTAAAATTAGTCCTTTTGGAGTACAAAGTACATGTAGCACTGGTTTAAGCTTTATTTTGTTCACTCAGAATATAATGATTGCACACACTTCAGCAATATTAGTATTTTTTAAAAAAGGAACATTGCCATACACTACTACTTTTATCCACTGAGGTGAGGGCTCGCACAGATTTCTTCCACAACGGATGCAACAGAACCTCTAGACTCAGGATCTTGCCATTTAAACTTTATTTGAACATATTTCAAAAGATGCTTTGGACCAGCAGCAGGAACCTCCAGCTTAATGCATTTGCACTTACATAGCTCCCATCTTTACATATGACATACATTAAGAACTTTACATATGACATAATGTAGAAATATGCTTTAATGCAACTTGGAGATCTACAGAAAGGATATCAAGCATGTGCTGGGAAAGAGGTTTTGAATGTCTATGGATCAATACTTCAGAGATGTCAATTATCTGGAAACAGCAAATGCCTTTTCTGGAAGACTGCCATTCTTCCTCCCTTTTTACACAAAGTCAGTACTTCCTGAGTAGGTAATAGCAAGGCTTGGTAGGATTAAAAAGCCAGTAAAACTTGATAATCAATAAGGGATGATAGTATAGCCTACAAACAGCCTCCAAAATTGAACAAAAATTTTAATTTTGGAGAAGAGAATCAACAATTCAATACAGTAAACATTCTGAAATCCAGAGTTTGGAGGGAGCAAAACATCAAATTCTCAGAAATGGAAAGTGGTGATGAAAACAATTATCAAAATTTAATTTTCATGAACAACATTAACAAAAATATCAGGCTCTAGTAGCCTATATAAGCACATTTCCATATGAAATCATGCAGCTCTTCAAACTACTTTAATATTGAAGTTGAATGTGGTCTTATCTAATTCCTCTCACTGGTTATCAGAGTCCCCTGTATTGATATATGGCAAGTTCCAGAACACTTTTTCTTTGAATATTTTGATTTCCCAGTATTAGCATTAACACTGGGATAACTGGGATACTGGGAGCAGCTCGCTGTCCTTTGCTCCTCTTTTATCATTTTTAACATTTCCAAGTATTCACTGATGTGTCTCCAATAAAAGAGATGGCGATGCAATGCACCGAGCTGCAAAGCAGAGAACTGCTTTGATCAAAAGCAGTGGTTTATAGCCCAAAATCTCCAAGAAAGCTCATCTTCCTCTAGAAGGTACACACCAGGAATCCTTCCACCATTCTCATCACGGTTCCCTACAGTATTCTTCACAGGCAGTACCAGGAAGATGTAGTTTTTATATCTAGTTGCAAGAACTCTTTTCTTTTTCCTTGCCTTTAAGTTGAGCTGAGCAACCTCCATGCACAGCCTGCTGCATACATCCATTCCCTCTCCCTACCTGACCTTGGAGAAGTTCACATGGCCATTTCCACACGACGACTCACTATCTTAATTCTCCTGAACCTCTTTTGACACTCCAATTCCATTTCATCTGGTTGTGTTCAAAGATGTTCAACTTGCCAAGTCTTGTGTCCAGTGATTACAAACTGCCATGTCTTCCTGATGGTGACTGAACTGCCATCCAGCTCCTCACTTCCAGACACTGATTCCTTCTTTCCTCAACCCAGACTATTAATTTTCCCCAAATCAGGCAGTATAAATTCCTCACTCTGATGGTGAAATGAGTCTTTCAACACTTCTGCCTGTAGAGCTACTACTCATCCTCTGAACACGTCAAATCATTCCACTCAGAAGTAAGCTGAGCTTAGCAGTTGCATCTCATGACTGTTCAACGCCATCAATCCCAATACTGAATATGAGAACAAACCCAAAGAACAACTCCCATGTGTAACGCTTTCAAATGTCCCATCGTGTCAGCTCCAACTATACACCAAACCCAGGTATGTTTATTTAACTGTCACTTCTCTATTTCAAACTAACTGCCCCAAGAGTCCAAACAGATTCAAACAGAAAACCAAGTACACATTATCACAGAGGTTTTGGACACAAAGAAGTCACTCAAACAGTGATGCTCCAAGGCAATTAAGGCTTGCAGACCTGTATTGAATACCTGCATCAAAAAATAAAGATATGCCAATAGTAATCATACTCAATTTGTTGTGTTTCTTCAAACAATAAAAAGCCCACTAACCTGTACAAGTACTTCGGATAATACAGTGATCTATAATTGGACTGCAGTTCACGGTAATCTCTAAGCAGTGGTGTGCATTGTGGTGCTGAGCAGATTTGTCATCAGGGTTGAACTGAAAAGGAAAAAACAAATGTTGAATTTAACTGCTCAAGCATTAAAATAAAATTTTTAGACGATCTGCTTGTGGGTGAGATTCTTACCCTGATTGTCATATATCCAACATAGGCATCTTCAGAACCCTCCATAAAAACGAAGGTGGAATCTCTAGTGTTTTCTATTATAACTTTATCTGCTACTTTTCCAGGTGCTGCAAAGAAAACAATTTAAAAGTTTTAGCTTATGATACTGAAAAAAAATCCTCAACATATTTACAGAATTCTGTTTGAAGCAACAAAGGAAAATTAACACTATTGTTGGCACATAAATAGTCTTCCTGTCAAAAGGATCTTAAAAAAGGACGTTTCAAAGACAATGAAGAAACTGGTCTTTAACTAAGACAATCTGACACCAATTTAGTACTATCTAGTACTGTGAGGAAAAACCTCCTCTTTTACAGAGCTAGTTTTTGACTACTACTTACAATGAACTGAATGAACAGCTTAAACATGGGCACCAGGCTAGAGGCAGTTTAACTCTGCCCCAAGTACAATTTCTTCTGGTATTCCAAACCATTTCATTAATGCTAAAAGCATACATTCCATCACTGACATGAACCACTATTTACTAATCTAGTTATGACCTACAAGTGACCTCCCCACACTTCTTAAATGTATGATTCAGAGTCTTGAATTGATATCCTCATTATTCTTTATGGAAAAAAACTAAAACTTATTGAATTAGATTGAACTATACTACTGGCAGTATGTACAAATGGTCACAAAGTGGTTCACTTGCAAAATGCTATAACGTGTCACTTGATTTCCTGTGTTAGCAGTGAGGCTCTGCCCGATTCTTTACCCTTAATCCAAAGGCAGGTGATGTCTATGTTGGGATGGCACAGGCCAGCAGAGGGAGCACCAGTTAACCTCAGCCACTCACTGCAATAAATTCAATGACGCTCATTCACAAGCAAGATCGTTTGTCTAATTCAAACCTGCACATTAAACATGCAAGCCAGAAGCAGCCCTCCCTCAACACACCACCTATAAAGGTGGAAGTTTCACATACTATAGCAGATAACTTATCTGATAGCATTTTAAACTGTTCCCAACTCAACACAAACGTGAGCAGGTATTTGCCCTAAATTCTGTATTTTATTGAAAAGCCTACGCACAGGACTCCTCAGAGCAGATCCTTTTCTGTTGTCTGTTGACATTAGTACAGACAAGCGGTATGTCCTGTTCTTTATCTGGCAGAAAGATGTCAGTCAGAATGAGGCAACATTTACATTATTATCCAGCTTGTTCTCACTATCTAAAGGCCCAATCTCCGCTTTCATTACTGCGGAGCTGCAAATATTTTAAGATAGTCTCGCTCTCCCCTACACCACTATTCACTTAGTACTAGAGAACAACTAAAGGAGGCTTTGATGAGGAGTTGCGTCACCATACAAAACATATTTCCGTGGTTTCGTAACATTTCTATATATTCACCACGGTGCAAATGCAGTGGCATAAACAAATCTGTGTGTTTCAGCACATGGAAAGGAACAGCACCACAGTACTGCAGGTGAACCAAACCCAGGAAATAAACAGAGTCCCTAGGAGGATATGAGAGCCATAACTCAGTATCAGAACTTTCAGGGTAGCACAGAAAAATTGCACTTCACATTGGATGATCTGAAACACTATCAAATAGATTTGTGGAATTGTTTGCAAAGCACTTGGATCATGTTCTCTATGGACACCTTCCTCTCATCACATGAGTTCCTACACAAGGAGTAACTTCCAAGCTGGGAAGGTCCCAGAATGCCCACCATGGAACATGCCAGTTAGTAAGATCACTGCACTTAGATTTCCCTAGGAAAACAGTGAAGACTTCCTTAAGCATTAATTTCATTCCAAATGCACCAATGAAATTCTCTGCAACATTCTACTTAATCGTTGTAAAATCATCATTCAGAGAAGTATCTCTATTTCAGCTTTTGGCTTAGGCCACTTTAGAATAAAGAAACCAGTGTTAGAATTGGAAACGGAAGAAAAGTGCCATTAATTTTGTAATCAAGCAAAATACAGCTCCCAGGAATTCAGTTCATTGGAACCTAAGGGAGTCATGTTCCCCAGGATCAGAATTCATGCTCAGCTTAAGGACCATGCATAGACCATTTAGAAATAATGGAACGAAAAGCCTACAGTAAGGGCCTGTCTAAAGAAATATACATTTACTGGATATTGCCTCAGAATTACTTAATTCCTCATAAGGAATAAAACTATTTCACTTTTCCCTGCATTAGAAGACAAAAAATCACTACCTTCTGCAGGAACTAACTGTGACCCTGTCCAACTGTACCAAGCAAAAACCAGATACTCTTTTAGATCTTACAGTCTACAAGATGTAAACCACAAAGGTCTAAATCAGTCCAAAATAAAGCCTTCAACTCAAAGCTGCAGAATGGGTATTTGAAGAACTCGGGCATGTGAAAGTACTCTTGCGCTCTAAAATAAAACAACATCCAATTATAATAGTTTTCTTAGAATTTTAGATTTTCCCACCCTTAAAATGACAATAACCATTCCTATTGGTTTTACTATTTTTTTTCCTTGACTGAAGAATCTTTTGATAATCTGTTTTCACTTACTTGCATATTAAGTCAAATGGAAAATGAAGGGAAAACATGAAAGCTGTAGCTCTGAAAATACACATTAAGTAAAGATTCTCAGATCAGGACATGTCTGTACAACTGCTGAAACTCAGCAATTGGGAGATTTTGCGTCTTGAGTGAGACGAACACTCCATGGAAGGCTCCTATTCCTGCAGCAAACACACCCCCCCTCTCTAACCCTGGAAAATATAATTATTTTTAGAAATTCAAAGGTACTTCTGTCTGCTGAACCAGATGCAACAATTTTCTTACAGAACCTCTCCTCTTGCTTCTTTCTTGGCAATTCAATATGCCAGAGTACTAGTAATACTTCCAAGGCCTTCCTTTTGAACCAACTCCCTCCCTCTGATTTAGGGGAAGAAATAACCCCAAAATTAAACAGAAAAAAAATTCAGAAACCAGGTATTATTCTATAAGCACATTTTGCTTATGTGCCAAGCAGAAGCTTCTTCCAAGCTCAAGGTATGTTAAGCTGCCTTTCTAATAATGTTTTGCTTCTTCTGAAGCCAGAAGAATAAACTATTAAAGAAATTTGAGTAGAAATGCAGAGAGATTTGGTGCTGCCTTAATCCTACCATTCTGAAAAGCATGCCAGACTGAACAGAGAAGAGGTAGTTCTCCAAGGCTTAGTGGTTCACTTTAATTTGTTTTCTTTTCCAGTCAAATGAAAATTGACTCTCTCTACAATGTCACTCACCATTCAGTAGAGAAAATCTGAGGAAGTGAAGTCAGCAGTGCCAAAAATTGAAATATAAATACATCTAGCATTGCTGGATTCCTCTTGGAGGTTTTGTTCCCCAAGACAGCTATTCTGTTACAAAAATACACAATAAAGATTCCTGGCTTTTAAAGGACTGTACTTAAGATAACTGTTTTTCTGAATAACTTAGGTTAATTCCAGAGGAAGGGAAAGCAGATGGCTTTTCAAAACTTGAAAGGAGACAGAGAACATGCAGAAGTTTACCCAGATATTCAAGATAGCATTTCAAGCGTCATGAAGTGACTGGGAAATCTTGTATCTTAGGTTAGTGCTGATCCAGTTTCTCTGGATTTTAAACACTTCATGAATATGACCTGCCCTATTTTTACTATAATCCTTTCTTCTGTAAAACAGAAGCCCGGGGGTATTTGTCTGTGACCACATCTCCATTAGCAAGCACTGCAGCCTAACACAGGAGTGGTACCACAGAGGGAACCACTGCTGAGGATCAGCCACCCCCAGCACATGCTGCAGGACAAGGAGGGGAGAAGGGACCGACTTTGCACTAGTCCTCGCCAGGTCCCTTTGACTGAACACACACTGCCTACTGAAGGGCGGTAAGAGTATTCCAGGAACATGTCTCTTAAATTAGTCTCATCCAAAAGGAATCCAGTTTGTGCTCCAAAAGCTCTCCACAACACAGACCAAAGCACTGTAAGTGGGCATGTTCAGAATGTTAGCTCCAGAAATGTAGTCACAAACTAACAAACTCACATACTAACATAACCACATCTCGCAGATCTGAGGGGACAATTTTTCAGAATAACACTGGAACAATCCGACTGCATTGCTCAAAACCATTCTCCCTGCCAAGGCTGCAAAACCCAGGCAAGAAGTGCCAGAACAGTCTCACCCAAGAACAAAACAGTTGGTATGAAGAACAGTTAAATACCCAAAAAGAGAGACTTTGTAAAACAAAGAACATATCCATAGGAAACACACCCACCAAAATGAACAAAAATCCCCACCCTAACAAAAAAAAAACCCAAAAAACCCCAAACCCACCACCCTCAATAAAACACACAATCGAGTAAACCCAACCAACCCAGAGAGACAATGTCTCAAAAACACAAAACAGCAGGTAATTCACTTCTAGATCACCACAGGAGCAAGAGGTCTGAGGCTTCTTAACCAAAATCTCTACCAGACAGTAATACAGTCTGAATTCCTACCAGTTATATGCTACACTGGGAATTAGCATGCTCCTAGTAGTGACACAAAAAGCAAGTAGCTCCACAAATATCACAATTTGCAGCCTGGTATATTGCATTACCTTCCTAAACATTTCCTATTTACCAAGTCTTATTTCCTTCTCCATAAAGGTTCCTGTTCAGGGGAACAGTTGGCTGAGAACAAAGGAAGAACCTCTAGTCTCAGAATCTTTCTGCTGGATGCTCTCATTTCCTTCCTCAAGATGGAATCATGATACTGAAGAAAATGGGACAGATACTAATTTGGGCTTGTTGCCACTGCTGGTTTCTACTCTGGAGATGGGTTTTATATATATATATATTGTGTGTGTATAGATATGATGTGTGTATGTGTGAATGGAGAAGTTTCAACTGCAGTCCTATTACTGAGTAAGTTTTCTGACAATTTCCATTTTTTTCTCATAATGAAATAAAAAGATAAATTAAGTTACTGAGAATAGCAAGCAACAACAGCACTTCAGCCTGAAGAATCAGCTACTTTTGAGTTAGCGATGCTTGTACAAAAACCACTTATTTGCTAGGCAAATAAAGGAAGATGGCAGTTTATACTGGATATTTAATACACCTAAATATCATGGTAATTAACACAAGTTTGAGACAGTGATGCTCCCAAGTTACATACCTGCACCAATCATGGTGATTGGAGACTCTATATATATCCATTCATCAGTATATATACCAGAGTGAACAAAAATAAGTCCATCAAAATGAGCTTCTTGAACTCCACCAAGAGCATCCTCAATGGTATCATAATACTAGAAGAAAAGGAACAAATTTAGAGTAATGTCCATTTCCATTTACATAGGTATATAAATATTTTTAAGAACCGCTTTATAAACATACCAACATATTTTCTCTTCCTTTGTATCTTGCAGGATTGCTGTAGAAGTGCTCAGCAAAACCTGGCTTTACATGTGCTCCTTTGTACTGAAACAAGGAAGAGAGTTTGTGAGAAGCTTGCAGACAGGTGGACCTGAATGCACTGACAGGAAATCTACTAATTCCCTAATTAACAAGCCATTTGCTGATACCAGTTTGTCCCAGGAAGTAAGGATAATATACTGACCTCCCACTCGAGGCACACAATTTGAAATGACATCACCAAAAAATGTCTGAGCCTAAGGGAATGATTAGCTAAGCCAAGAGTCCAACTACTTACACAGCCATAAGCCTCAAAACTGACTGAAAAGCTTCATACACATGAAACATTCAAGATCTGTCCTTACTTCCATCTCTTGATTCTTTAGCAGTTTGCCACAAAAATTGCATTTATATGGTGAGGAAAAGAGAATCCCATACCTTCACTAGTGATTGAATACCAAACAAAGAAGCCAAGTCAAGCATTTGTCCTCAATGCACTTCAGAAATTCATTACCCAACAACTCATGGCATTGCATGATACACTCACATGGATGTTTATTTCCCTTATGTTTTCCTAGTATCATGCACAGCCATTGATTCAATACCTTTGAAATGTTGGATTAGAGGTGCAAACACATTCCTTAAAGGAGATTTTTTTACCTCCAGTCAGGCCAGCTACAATCACTGTTTAGCCCAAGTGATATTACCAATGTGTTTGGTTCACCAGAAGAAGATGCACAAAAATCTGATAACCAGCACACACACTGGTTTAGTGAGATATGGCAACAGCGTCTCAGACCATGACAATCTCATACAGAAATTTCAGTGATGCAAAACCCAACACAGCAGACCTGGATACTTGAGGACTCCACTTTAGCATGTGGTGTCTCCCTAAAGTGTACCTCAAAACAGGAAAAAAGCTCTGAATTCCCCCTACTGCAGAACACCACAAGGATCTTAAAGTCTAAACTCAAGATAATTACTGTTGTCAGCCACATTTCAGAAGTTGGTGTTTTTACTTTTATAAATACCCATGAATTTGAATATAAATGAATAAAACTGTTACCAGCTGCTGGAAGCTTTCTTTCCAGGGATTTGGATGTTCATATTCTTCTGGATTAATCTGATAAAATTTACCAGGTTCAGGATGCATCATTGGACGAGTGTACTCAAATACTTCCATATACAATCTTTTCCTGAGCAGAAGAGAAAATTGATGTGTTTCTGATTATTCTTCCATTTTAATACAAAACCAAAGGCTAAAACCCAGGATTTTTTTAGAACAGAATTTTCCAGTGACAGTGAATACGACCAAGATCAGCACCTACCATGTAAAAATAATTTTTTTTGTACTGCCTTTCTTATTTATTCTGACAAAAATTTTTACATGTTTTATAAGCCAAGAGAAAAAGATCTCAACATGCAATTTTCATGAAGATACTTAAGTAGTTACATATCCTATTTGTGAATCAAACTGTACATTAACTACAGCATTAACACTTACAAAAGCTAGCAGCACAAGTATAACAAAACTAAGACCAAGCATGCCACCTTCCTCACCTTGCCAAAAAAAGACTGAAAAATGCATTCACTGAGAACAAGTGATGCACTGTATTCCAAAAAGAGTTCATCGGTGAACAAATTACAGTGGTTTAAAAAGAAGAAAACAGCACACAGCAGTTGGACTCTTTTCATTAGTGCCAGAATGCAAATAATTGCAGTGTCTGAGCCTGGTGATATTAAGCCCAGACTTACAGGATGACACTGAATCACAGAAGTTGTAATTCATCTGACAAGGCATCCCCTAAGCTGTCTTTAGGACAGGAAAATGGGGTAGTTCTGTGATGTTATTTTATTATTTTTCTTTTAGTCTTAATCTTTACTTTTAAAACAAAGCAGCTCAAAAAATAGGCTGGCTTTTTCCCTTATAAAAATTAAAAATTTAGTTCTCATGTATTAAAACTCTCAATAACCCAGAGGTAGAGCAGACTCATATGGGGGAAAACAGCCTAAGTATCCAACCATTAAACAAAGCAAACAAAACTCAAACCAAACAAAAATTCCATTTAAGTAACACTAGACAAAGCTCACATCTAAGTTGAAGAAATGTTTTCTTCCTTCTGTGTGAAGTAACACAATACCCATAGTAGCCTCAAAAAGGTTAAAGGGGGAAGAAGGAATGGCAACTGAAGGAACCGATGTTTTTTTAAAAAGGCATTGTTTAACTAGTATCTACACTACTAGAGAATCAAGTTTTACTGCTTAATACATGTAATACAAAAATAATGCTTAACTAAACCAGGCATAATAAAATACAAGTGGTTTTCCTTCAACTAATTGTAACCAGTATTTCAATTTTTCTATTGTACTGGCATCTTGAGCAGCACATCTAGTATTTCTCAAGATAATGAGGAATAGCTTTTCACTTACCACAAAATTGGATCATTAGCCAGCTCACTGAAGCGTTTACACACACAAGCTGCTCTACAGAGATCCTGCTCCAGCAGGTAGGAAAAGATCTTTAGAACCACTTCATCTGGCAACTTCTCCTGAAGATACTGTTCTGCAGGTGCTGCTATTAAACAGTAATCAATAAAAGGTTATTGACTTATCTAGTGAGTTCAAATTCTGACTGCAAAAGATTACCAACTTGTCACTTGAAAGATTCCCATTTAAAATGTCAATTATTTCAAGGCAGCCTTTTTTAAAGCTTGCTTCTTCTAAAACCAAAGGCAAAAAATCTGACAGAAGTTACAGACTTCAAGTCTTCTTTCCAAACTTCTTATTTCACCTTTTAAGTTGGAGGAATCATTCTGCAAACAAGTGCAGATGCTAAGCAGGCGACTATGCGTGCTCCAGAAATGCTGGTTTCTCACTGCTATTAGCTTCATTGTGGTTTAATTAACCCACATTATCTATACAATAATAACAATACAGTCCCAAAGCCAAAAATGTCTGCAAATGTTTTCAAACACAAAAGAATTTAATCAAAAGTAGTCACTCTTTGGAAGAACTGCTAGGAAGACTTCCTTGTTCTCCCACAATGAACACATTAGGGAAAGAGGACATCTGGGATGTAGGAAATCAACAGCCATCAATAACACCCAAGTCTCCTCCTTCCACTTACTCCCGTTTATGTTCTTCATTTTAAAATAAAAAATCGAAACCAGAAGTAGTATTAGTCTTGCCAGATGCATTTCCTCAGAGAGGATGGAGAAAGTTGTATTCTCATACCATTGTGTGGAGACAGGAGGGCACTTTGTAAAACCCTGCTCATGGGCACATGGACATTCCACATACAACAGTTCCTTTGGGAAAGCTCTGCCTGCAGTCTGTGCTCTCACCAGACCCTCCTGGGGCAGGAACCCTCAAAGCAGGCAAGTTCTGCTTACAGAGGTAATTTCTTTGGCTAATGCCTTCAGTATGCGCTCTATGATCCTAAAGGCACAACCACACAGAGCAGCTTCCAAAGTTTAGAGGATTTGTATGCAAGGCATCCAAAGTTTGTGCCTGCTAAATTCACAGCACAATTACATCCACGTAATGCCGCTCACATTATATTTTCTTAGGACATCTAAGTCTAAGGAGCAACAAGATTGTTATTTTGGCTATTACAAGAAATCTTCTGAAATGACCTTAAGAAAGATGACCTACTAAATATGAAGGCATAACATTCTGAAAAATAGTATCCATGCAAGATTTCACATACAAACAAAACAAAACAAACTACCCCAAGATTCCCATGGGCAAGACAGCACAAAGAAATGTGTTATTTCCAGCTGTAAGATTAGAACTGCAGCCACCGAACTGTGGCTTTTTTACCCCACCTTACACTGGGGTCTGCAGATCACATCACCAGAACCTGTGTACTGGGACAGATGTGATTTTTCCAGGGTGTCATGCTTACACATCTGATCAGACCAGGTAGTAGAAATTCTAGACTATTCCTGAGACTGCAGCAACTTCCCTGAAAGCATTCCTTATTGTGCCATCTTATGAATGTCCCCTTAGTGATTCCAGAGTGCCAATTTAACCTCAGATGCCAGAGATGCCTTTCATGTATTTATGCAGTAGACAGCTGCTCACAGAAGTACCACAGTCTACAGCCATAAACTATACATATGTACCACTTCAACCCAACAAAATCTATGCTGTGCCAAAGTGCTAAGTGCCATCATTCCACATGCCCACAGCCATTTGTTCCTAGATCATCCTATCCTCCTCCAGAATTCTTTTATGATCAGCTCCTTGCTGTAGTCCATTGCAAGCTACAGAATTGCTAGCATGGGACACAAGGAAAGAAATAGGAATGAATGCCCAGAAGTTGGCCAAGTTCTCTTCTGCAACGGCATTAATGGCAGATTACAAAACTATTTTTATTCAAGAAAAAACAAAACAAAACAAAGCCTTATGAGCCAGGCTGAAGCCAGTAAGTTGGTAAAACTCATGAAATGCAAGTAGTCTGGAAAGGCCTTCTGCTCAAGAGATACTTGGGGAGCCTGAAAGCCTGAAGAGCTTAACAGCAGCCCGTAAGGGGAACATGGCTGGGCATCACCAAAAAATTGTTACATGCACTATCACTGGTGGTTTTTAAAAAGATTTTTTTCCACTGGAGATATAAAGGGTCATCCCTGTGTCAAACAGGCAGGAGCAGTTCTTTCTACAATCCTAATTACTCTTGAAATACATCACAGGATAACTGTACATTGCTTCTGAATTAATCTTTTTCTAGTAGCCTTCCAGTTAGATGTGACTACAGTAGAAGACTTTCTCCTGTCTTACTGAAAGCTGAAATGTTATATTGCACATACAAAACAGTAAATCTTCCCAAGTTTTGCACAACCTCTCTTCTCCTTTTAACATACAAATCCCTAAGGCATAAAATTTAAGCAGTTACTTCCATAAACAAGCTGCAGGTTCTTTTCTTCCTTTATCTATGTTAAGACCTTGAATAATTTTTTTATTGACTGGAGAAGCTCACTAACACAGTGCCCTCCTACTGCTCCAAAGTTCATACTCCTGTTTTCCTCCCTACGCTCAATTTCAAAATTAAAATTTTAATCCAGATGTGTTTCCTTACTGCAGGGGACAAGGAGAAACTTTAAGAAAGTGTCAAAACACTTGAAATAAAAATAATAATAAAAGTTTTAAAGCATCAATTAACCTTCTTGCCCGTGGAATTTTTCAAGTTGCATTTACTCGGAAACTTAGGCACTGCTTTCAAAATGAAGACTGATTTTACAGGTGTTTGCTATTCTCACTCAGTTTTATTCAAAATCCTTGCAGAATTTAATTTAAATTGCCCTTCTGCTCAGTTAAGAAGGGCTTGATTTGAGATTTCTCCACTCAAATCACTGATACAGTGATTACCAGGTGAAATTCTCCAGTATAATTTGAAAAAGCTAATTTGCTTCTTAATGTGAAGACTTCTCTGTATCCAAGAGAGACCTACATGCCTTTGTTCTATAAATCCACACTTCACATCTCGGATATCTTTTAGCTGTGTGTCAAAGCAAGGATGTAATCAATGTGTTCTTCCTCTCAGTTTACAAAAATGAGCCAAAACAGTTTTAAAAGGTTTGTCTGGCCACCAGATCAGAGGAATTTATATGCTCCTACTGCTGACAGTTTCATGCCTATTAATGAAGTCAAGGTAACGTACAAAATGCATACTCATATTAAAAGAGCCCAAACCAGTTTTCCAAATAAGCGTCAAAACCAGACAAGAATAAAAATAAAAATGAAGTGCGAGAGGTCATCACCAATCTTCATCTTTGCCCTAACGTAAGTTGACAGTTGAAGTATTTATGATTTAGTGAGTTTTAATATACTGCACACCTGAAAGTTAGAAACACAGCTAGTTATGTCATTCAGTTTCCACAGGATATTCACAAAGCTAATTCAGTTTCAGTCTTGATCATTTAGCTGATAGGGACTAGCAAAGTAATACCAAGACAAAGAGCAGGGAAAGCGGCCTGAAAGTGAATTCCCTTCTTTGTATGAAGACCAAGAACACCATCTCAAGAATCCAAAATTGCAAATTATGTCTTGTATGTTACCTTTTTTGTCCATTTTAGTGGAGAAGATGGAGACAAATAGCTTTTGCTCCATAGGGATGTATTTAGTAAGCATCTTTCTTGTTAAGAAGCAGAAACATGTCAGAAACATAGCATGTATTGTTCTTGGGAAAGTATCTCAGGAAATCAATAAGAGAAGAAAAAAATCAATTTTAAAAAGTCAGTAAGTTCTGTAAGCTTATGCATGCTCCTAGTGTACAGAACAATCAGTGAGTGAGCCAGTAACCTCAAGTCTCAGAATGTACTGCAAACCCACAGTTCAGTGAAAAGAGAAATTTAGAACAGCAACACTCCCAGTAGAACTAACTCTGAAATCAGTATTAAAATACACGTTTTTCCAACTCCTGGCTTCACTCCAGTTGGAAACTCTAGTTGACTGCCATTTCTCCTTTCAACTTCACTGAATCTTCCTCCACTCAGTCTATACAACAAGGAATGGTTTTCCACCAAGAAATTTCCTGTATTTCTAGTCCCATGCCGTCATTTCACTGACAGTTCTAAAACAAACACCTGTACAGCCCAGAGGACAATAGTCACCACTCATGACAATCCAAGAAGTCTCACATCTACAACTCAGTTACAACAGCTGTCATTACCTATGCCAACAAAAAACATGAGGTGAAAGGGACTGCACGCTAAAATAAATCTCACCAGAATCAGTACTTGTACAAATTTAGAGGAATCTCTTAGAAACTCAACAGGGAGAATAAAAAAATTACCATCACTCATACTGGGAAAGAGATTAATAAAAATGGTTTGAGGAGGACACTCCTTTCTTACATTGCAACTGGTTTGAACATGGTCTTAAAAGTAAAATTGTAAAATCACTGTTTACAGTGAGTCCTCTGTTAATTCCATGCTGGAGAAGCCCCACAATACCCGTACTTTCCACACATGAGCTCAAGAATTTAACAAATGGAATGCACAGTGAAAGCGTGGAGAATTCCTCAGGAAATCAGTGTCATTCATGTTGGAAAGTTACACACTCTCACTAAAGAAAGAGGGAGAGTAAAAGCACAATGACAAACACAGCAAAGAGTGAAAGAAATGGAAGAAAAACTAAGAATTGTCAAGAGAAACACAGTCTGTAAAAAGACAACTCTATACAAGGCTCCAGAGAGCCAATCAGGAAATGTATCAATGCAAAATGACACAGGATTATGTCCAATTGGTTCTGGCTATTTCAAAAACATAAATCTGAAGTTAAATGGTTCTTAAACAGCTGCTAAAATTAGAGAGTTGATCAAAGCAGGGAAAGGACAAAAAAAAAGACAAAAAATTATGCTATGGAGAAAATAAGAAGCCAGAAAGGGCAGACCTCAACAGAAAACATGAAAACAGACCCAAAGTCTTGTGCCAGCTGCTCAGCTTTAATTCACAATATTAACGGAGACGTGGACTAAAAAAAACAGAAGCAAGAAAAGTTTCTTCCCACATCGATGGGAATTGGCAAGCGCTGGTGTTGATTTTCCAGGCAAAAGTGACAGCAGATCTCTTGGAACTGAAGAGTGTGTCAGGACACAAAAAAGAATAGAGGCAGAGAGATTGAAAAACTACACAGAAGACAGAACAAGCAGGGAGTGTGTGCCTGTAAAAAGTGTGTGCACACAAATAAAATACACACATGATACAGTTACATACACAGGTATTGGACATGTGTTTATTATACAATGCACATTTACCGTAGATGTGTGCAAAAAATCTACGTACATTGTGTATGCAGGTATATCTGGTTTTTATTTACAAACACACCAAGTCTCTCCCTCTCTCCACAATGAAGTGCTATGATGACATACCCAAACTACCCCTAAAAATGCAATGGAACAATGTCATCAATATGACAAATGGTAATTAAACATTGCAGTATTGTTGCTCCTAACAGCAGCTTAGATTCAACTACATATCACTATGAGAACAAAAAGCAACCAAAACAAGCCTGCAGTGAAGCAGACAGAACAAAAGATCAGATTCTAAAAAGTCTGATTAAAATCATGCTACCAAATATGAAGATCAGAACAAGCCTGTAGTTTTGTTTTGGTATTTTTCCCCACTACTGTTTCTTAGTTGGAGAATACACAGAAAAATAGTTTGAGGACAATTTGTTTGGGAGAATGTGTGACAGTAAAATGTCTCCAAATCCTTCTCCCTTGCCCTTTTTTTGTACAAAAGTTATTACCTGATAAATCCTGGGATTTCCCAGATACTCTAGCACGTTTTGCTCGGTGACCAAAGTTTTCAGTAGCTGAAGTAGAGGCACCCTATAATGAAATAAGTAAGAATTAGATCAGTCATTAGCTAATTTACAAAAAAATACTAACTAGTTTCATATTCTTGAAACAGTAACATCTCCTTTACCATTAAACCCAAAGAAGTTACCTCCATACTGCTCTTTGTAGGACAAGCTGTCCTTTTAGGTAGAAGAGTTTTTCTGCGAAGTTGGTATGGGCTGTTTTGTGCACCAGGACCTGATTCTTCTGCAACCATATCTGCAGGTACATCATCATCTGCAAACAAAAAAAGAAATTAAATAACTGGAATTGTAGTTTTGCTTTATACCAGGGAAATGCTACAGAAATTTCCAGGTAAGTACATAGTCAGAAGGGTGGGGAGGAAGTGCTAGAGAGCAGAGTACTTCTAGTGAAAAAAAAAAGGTCAGAATATCACAGCATACAAATCTAAGTTGCTTCATGTGTACTTTCTCCAAACACACACAGAAGCTGCACCAAAAGCAGCTTAAAAAAATGCTAAAACCTGGGCTTCTAATTTATCTGCAAGCATTTAATTCACTATGCTAATTAAATCACCTCATTACTTCAAATTTTTTACCTAACACTATCAGCAGAATGAGGAACATTGAAGTGTCAATTATTAACTAAATGTTATCAAGAAATCCTTTAGTAAATATAGCACTTAGTACAAAACTCGAGACTGAGTTTTCCTCAAACATTTTGGGAATAGCTCAGGCCTGCATACAAAACCTTCTGTAAAATGGAGGTAGCTTTAAATACATACATTCTCTTTACCTAAATTACACTTGAAAAAGTAAGAGCATATTTTCTCCCTGCCCTTTAAAAAAGACATGCAGAAAGTGTCATGAGTGTAATTTTAAAGGTTTTGATTCATTAGTTTCAATTTTCCCTGTTCATATATTTATGGAACATACTTGAAACAAGCAAGAAATAATTACTCATCACTGCATGCCCTATAACTAACATTACATTATAAAGCTGCAAGAATTTCAAAAATGCCAGAACAAAAAGCATCTAGAAAATAAATTAAAACCAACTCCACTTAAGAAAAATATATACTTTCTGCAGATGCTTAACCGTAAGAAAACAATTTTGCATTTCCTTTTCATTTTAATTGCCTTTTTCTTCTTAAACTGGGCAAAATATGATGTGAAAATAAAAGCAGTGCCACAGAGCCAGCAGTTTTCCTGAATATATTAGGTTGGATAGACTAATGAAAAAAAAAAAAACAACAACAAAAGGCAACAACACAAAAAAGAACCCAATATGCCACCAATAAAATTTCCCTACTCTTCCAATACTACAGTAGTCTATTTAAAAAACAAAGCAATGAAATTCTGAAGTGTTTCACTCACATTTCAAAATCTTAATCTCATCATTTTCCTAAGGGTTTCTGGTTTGGGGTTTTCTGACATACATTACAAAACGTTGTGCTTATATTGGATTAATACATACCATGCAGCCTGAGCTACTACATCAGTGAAAAAAACCCACCAAAACCCCAAACTATTTTTCCCTTTTCTTAACAGATATTTATAAATAGCAACCTTGCCACGTAACACAAGAGATCACAACACTGCCAAAACATCCAAATAGAGGACAGAAGCTGTGCAAAGATGAAGTTCACTGGTGATGTGTACACCTCCACACAGACTCCTCAGAGCAATAGAAGAGAGCTTCATCAGCTCATTAACCCACCTGAAAATTAACCTGCAAGTACCCCCATGGTCAGCCTTCAGCCAGCCCAGCATCTGATCCAGCTCAGCACAGCTACAAGACCACATGACTGGGAAGAACCACCAACAGCACAGGTTTTTAAGGACAGAAGTGAACTGTGACATTTCTATCAGAACACACCACTTTTTAAAAGAGAGGCACCTCCAAAACGTCAGCTAGAAGCAACAGACTCCCTGTCTGTTGCTTCCCAGGCACACCTCACATCTGACCACTTCACTACCTAGGAAAGATAAGTATTCATGAATTATGCAAAAAGCCTAAAGGACATTGATAGATGAACTGCAGTGAATTTTCCTGTGAAGGCGTGTCTGGCCCAGTGGGGAATCGCTGCCTGTGGGAGGTCAGTGACCTCAGAGCAGACTCAATGCACACTCATGGTTCAGTCACTTGGTTTTACACATGCATCACTGATGAAAAACACCCTCTCAATTTAACAAGGTAGGCAGAGACAGAAGCTGCTACAGGAGAGCTCCCAGCCTTTCCCTGGCACACCAGAGCAGCAAAGCAGCCATGGGTGTGAAGCAGGCCCTGCCAGGAGGAATTCAGGCACCACCACCAGCCCCAAGGCTCCCCACAGCAAAACACCCAAATGTACTCTGACACTGCAGCAAGGATCGATTTTGCAGCCCTTGTTTCTATTTTAGATTTGATACAGTAACTATGATTACTGTCACTAATATCCCCCAGAAACTACCTGGGGACTTTGAGCATGGTGTCTCAAGCCCCCCCTGCTCCCCTATTTTGCATTGAAGACACAAGATGACTATCAGAACAGTTGGGGTTTTCCCCCTGTTCTGGATGGTCAGTACAATAGTTCAAAATTGCCACGTAAAACACAGCAACAGAATAAGAAGCAAAGATAACCGGGGGAAAAATAGAAAGCAAAGCAGAGAATTTCACTCTCAGTAGGGTGATGGAAAGGGCACGGATAAACCCCACTCAGGTCTTCAGAATACCACCCCTGGAGGCCACAAAGGACAGAACATATCACTGCTGGTAAGAGACAGCAGAAGCCTGTGGACTAAAATGGAAGGAAAGGTCAGTTTGGTTGAAACACTGAAGGACTGACTAAGCAGAACAGAAATATATTCATTTTCTTGCAGTGTGTTGAGGAAAATGGCAGGAGTCCTACTATAACATTGCTCTTCTTGCACAGATGATATTAAGGGATATGCACACACTCACAGCAGGTATCAGAAGAATTAAAATCTTCCTTTTTCCATGTGAACACCAAGGAAGACAAGGGAAGGGTAGCACCAGAAGATTTTGCCACACTTCTGAGGGGCTTCTGCACAGATTTCTGCCACTTCAGGAGTAACAACTGATTCTATTTTTCTAGATGCACTCTGTAATTACTGCCAAGTGAAACAGTACCAGGAGAGCTGAAGGTCTTGAGTGACCTGTAAGAGCAGTAGCCTTGGTGCTTGGTTTTAGCATTCCAGATGCTCCCTGAAAACACCGGGCAGACTAAAGCAGCTACACTGGGAGCCTTCAGAGAGATGCTGCTCACAAAGTCATACTTCAACACTGCACACTGCCCTTCCTTGAGCAAGAAAACTCTTAACCAGACTGCAAGAGCTGTATTTTGAAAATCCTTCCCGAGAAAACACTTCAACATACACCTGCTTTAAAGCAGAAATATCTGTTTTAAAATACAGTGCCTCCAAAATATTTTGCAAAACACTATTTTAAAGTGTAACAGTATCAGGCAGTAACATACATAAAAAGCATTATAATCAGATTTGTTGATGATAGAAGCATAAAAGTCAATAAACAAATTTGGAAGAGTGTGTGTGTAATATTAATATCATCATACAAACACCTGCTGAAATGACTGCCAGATGCTGTCACAGTTTCAACCAAGTCAGTATGTTTGCAGTTTTTAACAGATTAAATTAAGCTGAGACTGCTCTCAAATAAAAATATTTACCTGAATATTTTACACCAATTATATTGTATAGCAAGATAAAATAATTTCAAATAATTATGTCAAAAAAATATTTACTGAACTTCATTACCCTGACAGGTCAAAATCTAAATTTAAATTTAAAATTATTTCATCTGATAGTTCAAAACAACTCATGAACCTGAACTGTAACACCATTAGCTTTAATACCCACAGAAGACCAAAAAGGACAAATAGAAGAAAAAACTGCCATTCTAGCAGCTACTGTGAAGAGTGCTTTGTATTTCCACAGATGCTGTGGAAGTTAGCACATTAAAATAAAGAAAAAAATATACAATTGATTCCTTTTCTTTCATGAAGACATAAGTTACAGAGAAGTAACAAAGTGTTCTCAAGAGCTATTTGTTAAAAAATATACACACCTAGGTCACTTCTGGAGAAAATTTATCATGTTCCAAAACACATGCACATGGTTTTGTTTCTACCTTATACGTGTTCAGATAGCAATTCCAAAAAACATTGTAAATATAAATGACAACAGCAAGGTTGATAAATTCTTTAAAATAAAAAGGAAAAAAGCTTTCAATTCCCCCAGTGGACTCATCATAAAAAAGGGGGGAGAGGGTCCCAAGGAAGGCAGCTCATACATTAATCAGTAGGGCTCAATCACTTAAGTTTTTACTCTTCAACATCACATTTTTGTGCTGGTTTTCTCCACCTTCCCCAAATGGGGAAGGAGGAGCAAAACCAACCAACCAAACGATTTGTAGTCAAGAGAAGCAGAGTCCCGGGCGTGGCAGGTATTTCCAAACAGACACAGCACTAAAATTGCTCCTGCAGACTGGGGGAAAATCTGGTGAGAAATCTAACCAGCCAGTTTTCAGACAGGAAAATCCGTATCATATTGAGAGTCGATCTAGAAGAGCAGCTCTGAAAAATAAAGCTAACTCAGACTGAACCTATTTGAATGAAGCCATGATTCATCTTGCCTATCAAACAAATTTTAACAGGAAGAGCTCATTATGAAAAATACTAACTAGGTTTCATATTCTTGAAACAGCAACATCTCCTTTATAATTAAACCCAAAGAAGTTACCTCCATACTGCTCTTTGTAGGACAAGCTGTCCTTTTAGGTAGAAGAGTGTATTAAGTAGAACCAGAACAAAATAAAAAATTATTAAAACAAAAATATTCCAACACTGTCCATCTTCATAACTAGAAGAAAACACAAATTAAGTAACTAAGATGTTAACTGATACAGCTCATTTGCTCTGGATTGAGCTCATCTTGCCATAAATCTGGCAATACCCATATCAAGCATCCTGCCAGCCTGTGAGATGACAGCCCCAACTACTTGATTGGATCCACTTCTGGATTAGCTCAAAATTCCAACAGAGAAGAGAGGATGACACAAATTTAAGGGAGTAGAGAGGAAGGAAACCCCAAGAGAGCTAACAATGAAGGCAAATAACCTACAGAACAGAAATTCAAGGCAGTTCTGTATTCGCACTTACAGCAACATCTCTGCAACAAACTGCTGCCCCAAAAAACAAGCACACTCACCCACCATTTTTCTTTAAGGAGCAAATCTCTGGGAGTGAGCTGTTAAATACATGCATTATCAGTAGCATGACTGACACTCAGCCAGTGTCCTTGAAAGCGTTCCTAAGAAGTGGCTGACACCAGAAAGCAGATACAGCACCAAAACATGAAAGATACTGAATATAGAATCTGCACATACTACTGTATCTCAAAGCAAAGGTTCCTCACACCAATAGAGAAACGTTGATTCCAGGCATCATTTAAGGATTTGTTTAAATTATAAATGGCTTAAGGTTGCCTTTGAAATGGAGACCATTCACTTTTGAGAGCTATCTCAGGACCTCTATGAAGAGAAAAAAACCACTAGGTAGGAATACCACAGCCAGAAAAAGCAAGTGCACCCCCAGAAACTTCCACCCAAAGCAAACAAAACCCCTACAAAACTGAGAAAGATGACATGCAAAGTTCACAGGGGTCAGATCCAACATGTCCTAAAGGCAGGAGCATTGTGATGGTCCTTTACAGTCAAATTCCACTTTACCACAGTGGACTTGAAAAAAAAAAGGTCCATAAAAAACAGGAGGCATGTATACAGCTACTCCATTTTATGCTGAAAGTCAAAAACACAGTATTAAAATAAGTAGCTGCAAACTTCTTTGCTACTATTATCAGAGCCTTTAATAAATACTGCGATATATTTTTAAATTATTATAGAAAGAAACCCTGCAGTATTTTTCAAGCATTATCCAGAGCAGCTCAGCTCACAGAATGGTAAAATCTAAAAAGTAGTATTTTGTGTCAGGTTCTGATGGCACTGGTCAACGAGAAGTATTAAACCCTGACTGGAGACAAAGCTGTTTGGAACTGGAAAAGACCCTGCAAGAAAAAGATTCTGAGTCAGAATTGCTACTCAGAGTAGCAGGCTCTCAGATTGGAAAGGGGACAGACCTAACATTAAAAATGTATGCTTTCTTAAAGACTACAGAAAGATCAGACTTCCTGAATGCCATATGGAATAAAGAGATTCTGCCTTCTGGGAAGAACAACCAGACACAATAACCATTACTGACTACTAGAATATTTTAAATATACATACAATTTCTTACTGGCAATAAACCAAAGATCTACAATAATATGCACAGCACACTGTAGCTTGTAACAGTTTATCAAATAAACAAAAATTGTGTGGAATACTTCGAAATTTTCCTGTATTAAATTTATTTCTTAAATTGAAAGGGGGGGGAATTATGCTTAAACTGTGTCACAGTATTTGTATAGAGAAAAATTTAAGAAACACACCCCCCCTTCCACCCAAAAAAAAAAAAAAAAAAACCAGCACTTTTTCTGCATTTACATTTTAAGCTTTTAAACATCAATAACTAAATAAGACATCTTATTACTCTCTCTGGAAATAGGTTGTGCAGTCATGATGGCCTAAAAAGGGTAAGAATAGATCAGACGCTCAAACTCTATCTGTATTTATCCAGAAGCTCATGTTAATTTTACAACATATTAGAAGTATTTTCTAAAAGAAGAAAAGAAACTACTTCTAGCTACATAGAGAGTTTCTTAAAGCTGACATTATTTCTTAGCGTTATTCTTAGATAAAAGTCAATTTCCACGAGATCCCAAGAATCTGATCTTTTCTCCTCTTCAGCACATTGTGAAGCCCACTACAACAATCTTCACACAGGTCACTCAAACCAGCCAGAGAGACAACACGCCCTCAAAGGTCTGCTAGGTCAGCTGGCACCCACAAAATGCTGCATAAGAAAACAAATTTTTGCTTTGCTGTGTAAACCATAAGTTCTTAGAGCTGACACAAAACAGACTAATAGAAAAGGAGACAACTGGGAAAGATACACTGGCTGCAAACCCAAAACTTGTCCTCATCGATATTTCTTAAAAAATTATCATCAGTCACAAACAGCTATTCACATCTTTACACATCATTCCCTAGGGAGCTCACAGTCCAAAACCACCTAGCACAAAAAATGTGTTAACACCAGTTAAAAAACCCTCCAACTACTATGAAGAATATATTCCTTTTTAAAAGCCAGAATCAAAAAGTGATAACGAGGATTTGATGAAAAATTCTGGTTTTTCCACAACCATGTTTCCAAAAGAGATATTTAATATCAAGTAAAAGACTGAATTTCTAAAAAAAAAAAACCCAAAACATTAACATGCACATTTTTATTAAGACACACAGAGTAATTGTGCAAGTACCTGCATACTTGAGCTACTTGTTAAAAAACTCATTTTAGAGAGAGAAGAAAAATACCTTTTTCTTAGAACAAGCAGCCGTAATGATCAGCACTAACATTTCTACTGATAAACTAGAAGACACATTTTATTTTCTGGGTTTTTTTAATCACATTGTTTTCCCACACTGATGATAACTGTATTATAGCACTATCTATAACATTTAGCAAAGTAATAAACAACTCTCCAGGTGGCTGCTAAGCAAGTATTAAGGGAACTTCCCTCCCTGCTTAATAGGCAGCTTGACTTCTGCTCTGACAAGCTTTCATTGAGAAGGGACAAGGAACCCTTTTTGGGTGCATTCCTCATTAAGAAAGCAACACTTTCAACACTGCAGCCTTGCTGCATGGTTCCTTGATACTACAGTGAAAAAGCTGACCAAGTAGGTTTTAAGGTTCAGAAATACAGCGCTAAGAGCCTTTCACTGTTACATTTCTGTATGACACTAAATAAAATAGACTATTACTACAAGCTGATTTTTTGTGCATATTGTGACAATTATACTCAAGATTCCAAGTAGGACCAATTAAAATTTCTACCTGGCCATATCACTTCATTTGATAGGGCAGTCAGATTACCAGTCTCAAAGGTCATCTCTCTCTCTAGCTGAAATACAGCAACTTTCATCTTATTAGAAAAGCACAGCCAGTGAGAACAATAAGAAACAGTGAAATAGGTTCAAGTACTGCCACTTTATTCTGACCAAAAAGATGTTTCTGATCAATCCTCATACTTCAGGCAATACTTCACGGTGCCTGAACAAAGAGGTGAGAATGGAACCCTGTAATCACACCCTTGGAGCCTACAAAAAAATTCCAAATTCCCATTTTACCAGGAAATAGTGTCTCCCATTTTACGAGGAAGTAAAGTGCCTCTCAGAAAGGAAGGAATTACAGTTTCTCCAACAGCAATGCCAAAGTCACCAGAACATGTAAACAGAGAAATTGTGGAATCAGACACTGGTACATAAAAAAAAAAAAAAGGCAAACACAATCCCCATCAAAACATACAAACCAAATAAACAAACCATAAAAAAAAAATGTATTCCCAAACACGGAGAACTCACTTCCCTGAACAATGGTGTCAGTCAAATTGCTGGACATTACCAGGATGAAAACCAGCCTCCAAAACTCAGGAGGAAAACGTTCTAACAAGCATATGTAAAATTAATAAGAGATACTTATTTGTGAGGACAGATTATTTCTAATAAGCAGAATACCTGAACTATGAAGCAGAAGCCTTACCTTCTTTAATTAGACTAAGTCTGGATATTCTTGATACCAATAACTACAGGAAAATAATTAGGAGTTTGATTTCCTATTTGTATTAACTTCTGGCAGCAATTATTTTCAGCCTCACCTCCTTTAGCACTGCTGAACGGAAGAACAGGACACTATTCATTTCTTCTCTAGCTGAGCTTCTGGTATCTTTGAAAAGGTCTGGGGCAAACCCACAGTCTAGGAATGAGTAAATTCAATTAGAATGCAGAGATTTCACTTAACGCATCCTCAATTTGCCCTTCCAAGTTTTCTACACTCCATGATTGATCCATTTACAGAAATTTTCACTGATCCATGGGAAACCAAGAAAACATGGCTCCTCTTGAAAGAGCAATAAAACAATTCACAAGTCTCACTATGAATTAACAGTATAGCAGCTATTCAAGCATAACCCCTGTAAAACACCATCTCAGGGCACAATCATTTCACCCAATTTTCAGGAAATGAAAGCCTCCCACAGATTTTTGCTGTCATGAGCCACATCTGCAGAACACTGTTGTAACACAGGCAGAAAAAAATACATATTGCCTGCTACTAAGTGTAGTAGCAGATTTGGAGATACTTGCCATGCAAAGCCATCTGCCTTCTGTGGACTCTCCATGAGAAATAACTGACATCTATCAATACATTGGCCCAGCTGAAACCTCATTACATCAAAGAGCAGTTTTGATGAACCCTAGAAAACTCCTGGTTTAGGGCTCCGGAATTAAAAGAGCTTCTGAAATGCCTAGCATGACAAGGAAAGGCAGTCATGCATCTGTCTTGCAGTAGCAAAAAGGCTAAGGAAAAACCAACCAAAATGAAAGGCCAGACAGTTTTTGTGTGCTGCGTTCCAAGGGGCATAGTCAGAAAGAAAGAAGCAAGAGGAGGAAAAGTATATTAATAATACTTTACAGCTTACTGGGTTTGGCTGTCTCTCTTCCCTACTGTACCAAGCAAAGTTTCTAAACTGACCACTAGGCTATAAAGAAGCAGAGAAACAGCAAACAGTCCAGAGGAAAAAATATGGACCTTGTAACCTTGACAGATAGCTGTGAGGAAAAAACACCTTGTGCTAACACTCCTCACAATTTTGGATGTTCAAGAGCATGTCTCTAGAAAAACACAACTGTGCAAACTGCAAAAGGAAAAAAAAAAACCCTCTTAATTCTACTACTTTTTTTGCTATTTCCCCTTACTATTATGCTGATATCAAACAAGCATGCTGCATTTTCCTGCTGCCCTAGTACTACAATCAACACTTACACAGAATTTCAAATATTACAGCTGAAATGAAAAAAAACCAAACAAAACCTAAAAGAAACTCCAGCACATACCCCCCCCAAAAGAACCTGAAATACTACCATAAGAACACCATAACTAACAACAGTATCCTGAAAACATAAATATATTACACTGGAGAGGAAAAAAAAATTAGACATCATTAGTTCCTGCCAAATTATTGCTCTTTAATTCACCAAAGAGACCCCTTGCCATAAGACATAGTTATTTTGAACCTTTCAAGAAAAGCTATTAAATGAAAGTAATATATATATGTGTGTTATTATGCCAGAAACATGCACACATAAAAAAAGGAAAGCAAGCATTTCTTATCCTTGAATTAGTCAAAAATGTTGTATCTAACACATGTCATAGTAAGGCTGAATTTTACAATCCTAACTGTGCCAAGGTTTGCATGCAGTCACTTATCTGATCCTTACTCTGAAAACTTCTCAATGACTGCTCCTATTATTCTATTCCTTAAATTACCAACTCTGAGGTGCCTGTCAAGAGCAGGAAGGCATGGTTCTGTTTAGCTTCAGGGAAATAATTGAGAAAACAACGTGTGGAACCATAGTAAGTGCCAAGTATCGTCAGGGTGCAGGAGGGAAATACTTATTTGCCAGCATATGTGTTATTAAGATGGGTTAAGAAATCTGTCATCAAACTATAAAACACCAGTGTTAGTCAACATCTGATTCAAACCTAAATTTGTTAAGAGCTACAGCAAAAATAAGGAACTGCTGACAACACCAAAGACTGTAGGACTAAGGGCCTACCTAAACTCAAGCTGCTTTGAGAAAACGTAAATCCTACACAGAGAACAACTAGCATTACTCAAACCTGTTCTGGGAGATAAAGGCTAAATACCTTTTCTACCAAGTTTTACTGTATCAATACATGATTTAAATACAAATTGGAAGAACAGGACCATCTGTTTTCCACTGCCAACATGTGCTGCAAAACAAACATGAGGAAAGTTGGAAAGAAGGTTTTGTATTGTATGTTCAAGGAAATTGCAGCACAGGGAGGACACTCTGTTCTTCCTTGCCCTGTGCACTAAGGATGTCTTAAACACCTCAATCCAGAAGTTACTGCTCTTGGATATCTGGAGAGGAAAAATACAATAAAATTACGTCCTCATTTTATTAGAAAATCAAATGGTATAGTTTTGATACCTTAATCAAGTTTTCACTGTTTTTTGTTTTCTCTGCCTTTAAATAGAATGTTTTTTAAACCAGGTTTATTTTTACAGATACACACTTCTTTTTTCACTGTATGAATTCTGCACACATTAAGTTATCCAGCCCACTCCAGAGCACTGCACAAGCAACCACCCCTCAACACTCAGCTGGTTTTAACTTTCCTGTTTTCAACTGCAAGGGGAACAGGCTGTCAGATGCTGACTGATTATGTATCTTTGCCATTAAAAGCAGTATCATGCATTAAATGCTGCATCAATGAACTTCTATAAGCTTTTTTTTTTTAAGTAGCTATTAAACTTCCATTAGTATTTTCTATTACCACTGTCATCTCACATTGTGAGGAGCTGTTAGACATATATATATCTATACATAACCCCATATACATGGGTTTATGTATACATATATCTAACAGCTGTGTGTATATATATATATGTACATTCAAACTTCAGAAATTTTTTTAATGAATAACAACTGATTTTGATTTCTGTTTTTGGTAAAACTTCAGCAAGTAAAACACCAACAACTGTCAAGGTGTATGGCTGGTGGTGGAGGGTGAAAATCTGTGTATTTGGCTGTTAATTATGCCTTTTGGTAATTAATTACACTAATTACAGATACATTTTTCCTGATAAATTCTGAAGTTAAATGTAATGGCTGCATAATTTAAGAGTTTCCAGAATGAGACTTTCTGTAGTGAACACTCTCAAGTTTAAAAACACAGATGATTCCCTGTATCTGATGAACTATTTTCAATTACTGACAATTTCATTTAAAAATAAATCTAGCTTCTTTTCTTAGTATCTCTCAACTGTTTTTCTTATGGTCCCAATTTGACTAAAGCTCTGTTACACTATTGAAGTACCCATCTAAGAAACAAAAGGGCTTATAGATTCTTCCTTGCCAGAAGTAGAAGCTTACGATTTCCATTTCAAATTTATTCTTAACAACATTAAGAGGAAATAAAGTTCAAGCAGGCAGAGTAAGCTTAGTTACCTGAGAGCAAGCATAAGTCACAAAATGGTAAGAAACTACTAATTTTTTTGGTTTTGTCAAAATAGACCAGAAATACTGAGTTTTCAATAGGGTTGTTTTTGTTCTTCCAGTCTTTTTATGTCTAGTCTTTCTGTATATCTACAGCAGAATCCTGAACTTTTCGTTTCTTAAACAGGTCCTCCTCATGCACCTGAACTCCCATTTTAGTTTCCCAAATTCACTCACTTTAAGACCAGACAGAAGATGGGTTTTGCCACTTATTCTGTCTCCCTTTTGAAGGTCTGAGCCACCATACTTCCTACAAATCTGTTATGCCTCAGTATGGTAAATTTCTATTCAAAAAAGTGTTTTTAGATCAAGTGCATTAACTGTAAAAGGTGTTTAAACACATGCAGTAAAAAGCAATAGGGAAACAGTATGGTTGAGGAAGAGCCCACTAACAGCCCCTTCCATCCAGACTCTCAAAGCCCTTCACTACATACAGTAATGCTGTGTTGGGAGCCACTGAAAGACATTGAAACAGCCATCAAAAAATAACCCTACACTAAAACGCCACAAGAACCTAAAGAGGTTTTAAGAGCAATGTTGTTTCTCATTATGCCAAAAAATCACATAATCTAGAAGTCACACATTAAGATGGTCAATTTTCTCTTTTCATGTCTGCATAGTTTTGTCATTATCATTAACCTCAAATGTTTCCTCTTGGCTATCTACACCAAGAAGTGTATTTACAGACCAGGGCACTTTGGAGAGTCAGTGGACAAAACACATGCTGAAAAAAAGACTCAATAAACTTATTTTTTGGTTATTTCACCTACATTTCCCATTTTTTTTTTCCCAAAGAAAGACTCAAAGAAATTGAAAGACTGATTAGAAAGTATTCACAGATGTCAAGATGTGGCATGACAGTTGCCCCATGGTGAGGTTCCCCTTCATGCCTTGACTTGTGCTGAGTATCCCTTCACCCTCACACCCCCAACAAGCCTACGTAGTTTGATCTTGTCCCTTTCAATAATTTTTAGTGTTGATGAAAAGTTAAACATGTACAAAATAGAAATGTAGCTGTGTGTGTGTATGCAGAGCTGTCAAGGCATTCTTCTGGAGACATTTGATATATACACAAAAACACACTATGGGAGAAGAGTCATAGGCGTGCAGACCTGAAACAGTTCTGAACGCACTGATCCACCAGAACAGATAAACACCCCTTGTTTAGCCAAACTAATTTTACTTCATGTATCACCAGACCATGTGAGTCACAATACCTTGGTTGAAGAGGGCTGCCATTTCACAGTACTAATTTATTGTGGTTTTCAGGTCATCTGACTATATCCTCAAAAAGTTGCAGGAATAAAGAGTATTAATGTTAAGAAGGAACACCATATTACAAACAAGACAGATGGCCAACAAACCTTCAGAGAAGTTCTGTATGACAAATAATCTTATAGATAATTATCTCTTCTGCAGGACAAACTGCTCAACTGTTGAAACTAAAAACAAAGACTTCCTTGGCCCAAAGCACTGTAGAAGTTCACTGAGTTTACAGCTGTACACAATTAAGGTGAAAAAGCATTTAAGCACTGGAAGGACATCAGAAATAGATTTCCATAAGGAGACTTTTTTTGACTGCAAGGGTGACTAAGCAGCAGCACAGGTTGCCTGAAGTTTGTGGAGTCTCCAAACTATGTGAGCCCTTTCCAAGATGGCCATGGCTTTGTTAATGTGGCAAAGGCAGAATGCACCATCAGAGAACAATTCAATCACTGCTTGACTCCAGCATTCTCATCAGGTAAATGTTCTCCCATTCCTGCTTAACATTCCAAGACCTGAAGTATTTACCCTCCAGATTTCTATTACAAAGCCTTACCATTGGCTTTCACTGAAACTCCAATCAAACTGTTCGCTATAAAATTTAAGTTTGTAGTACTTCAGCATCTCAAAAAAACTCAGCCCATTTGAATTCTGCTGAGTACTCCACACTTCTAAAAATCCCAGACATGGTGACATTAGGACAGGAAGACAGACTGTAGTATTTTCAATCATACATTTAAAACTACACTGCTATATGAATGTGGGTATTTTCAACACCAGTGTCACTATGTTAAGTTGTCAAATAATCTGTATCAAAACATATGTTGTCAGTAAAAATCTGTTACAAAGAAATACTATTTTAAGTTAAAGCATCCTCAGAGCTGCAATTTAAAGATTTGATAAGAACTACTAAAATATAACTTGTTAAAGTAATAGAAACTACCTCCTTCTCTTAGATTTCCATAATACATTACATAATTCCTTCCCAAATGTCAAGACTCGGTTTCATTTCATCATCATCCTGGTCCAAAGGTTTGAGAGCAGAAAAACACCAGTGCTGTGCATTTTGGCCCAGACTTAGGCTGTAAAACATCCCAGGGCCCTTCTATACACTTGACCAGGCAAGTGAGACATCACCAAGTCTTTATCCATTTGTTTTTAAATAGACAGTGTTTTTGTAAAGGGAGAGCATCTGATAAGGTATTAGTAACAAAAGCTGTTCTAGTGAAGCAGCAACATTTCTACAAAGTTGAATGTTGATGAGTAGAAACGTCCTTCCTTTTTAATTTCTTATAACTGAATCTACAGAAAATAAATCCAAAGAGGTCAGTCTCAAAGCCAACATGCAGAAATTTTAGAGGAGGACTCAAGCTGCTTCTCACCTTTCCACATTAAAGAGCAAAAGGTAATGAGGTATTAGTGTTTACCTGGAAGACCAGCAATGAAGGAAACAAGCCACTGTTTGACTATGTGATCTTGTTTACACTGCTCAAACGTGGTTATAACTAAAATAAAAGCTTTGATTACAGAGCTACGGGAGCAGATTAATCCCTTACTGCTAGAGCTGAGAAAGAAGGGAAGACAAATTCCAAGACATCCATCAGACCTTTGTTTAACAGCATTAAGATTTCAAAATCTGCCCTGCTAGGGTGGTAGCAGAGCAGGGGTAACCCCCACCTCTGTTCAGAAGTGAAGCCTCCCAGGCACAGTGAGCTGAGCAGAGGCCATGGTCCTGCCAGGCAGGAGCCTCAGGGCTGTGCCTGGTGGTGAGCTCTCCCGAGGCTCAGAGAAGACTCTGGGGTATCTGCAACAAGCTACGCTCCCTTCCCACTCCTCCTCTCCCCATCTCATGCTCTTTCAGTCATTTCTGCTCACACCAGGAGGAATGACATACAAGCCACCACCTACTTAAGGGTGATCTTCAAAATAGTATCTATCCCCCCCACCCCCATGTCTTTCACCTGGAATGAGGTAATACTTACACTATTACTGTACACCATCTTTGACAATCCTGTGAATGCTGCTGGTACAGAAAGAGATAAACCATTCTTTCTCCATATTATTAAGTGCTCAGCAGTTACAAAAATAAAATTAAAAAAAAAAAAACATCAAGAAGTGCTACTGTGCCAATCCATGGTTTCAAGGACCTTTGCAGCTGTAAACTGAAGTATGCTGGAACACATGCTGGTTGAACACGCTGAAAAACTCACCTGCTAGACAAGATCACAGCAGCTAGAAAGTCAGAATATTAATATATTCTACCTCCTACACCTTCACTCTAAATTGCAGTCAATTTGCTAAAAGCAAAGCCACACACAATCACTCTCCCTTACAAAGTATGTTCCCAAACTAATGAATCTACAGGCTGCACTAAGATGGTTATATAACATCAGCAAATTGAATTTATTTTCCAGGCCCTATTTTCTGTCAGTCTTTGTAATCATCACCTCAGTTTCAGCTTCCTTCATCAAGTCATCCTGTCACAGTTTCACCTGTTCTGAATTTACCAATCTGACACACCTGCAAACTACTCAATTGTTCCACTGTTATTAATGTACAGGAGCATCTGGAGACGTAGCCAAGTCAGTCACTTCAAACACTTCCAGCAGAGGGGAAAAAACCCAAACTTACCCTGAAGAGCTCATGGGCACAGCTGCAAGCAAAGCTAGAACAGGAGACAGTAGGACAACACTGAGGCACGGTGAGCTTGTTTTCACATGGGCTTAGGCTGGTGTGTTGACCATGCAGCGCTTTGGGGTTACATGAACAATGTTCACATCTCTTTCCCTGCTGGCTTGCTTACAGCCATTCCTTCTCCTAATTGATAATCTGGGATGAGATGATGGCACATTGTTTAAGAACTCTAGAGTCAGAAACTCGCTTGAAACTGCTGGGGCCAAAACCAGAACTAGCTGCTGCTATCTTGCAAGCTCCACCCAATTCATCAGTTACAGGATTAACATCTTTCAAAAGTAGGTGGGGAGGATTTAAAAGACATTGCTGCTTATGTTCTTTCACCTGCTGACTCTTTGAGACATCACTACTGTAAAGCAAGGCTAGAAAAAGTATTTTCTATGAACTCATTAGAATTTAAATACTACTGAAAATTACTTGTGAAAATAAAGGAGAACCTAGTGAACCACTTCCCAATGTTTGATCAGAATTACTTTACCTTGTGTTAGCACTTAGGAGGAGATCAATTCCATACCAAAGGCCCTTAATTTAATGAACCACACTTATCCTATATTTTTCTTTACTGAACTGGACAACTATACAGTCATACTTGTTACTGTGCAACTGAGAGAAGCCACCTCCTCCCTCCAACCCAAAGGTACCAAAACCATCTCCACATCACTCCTGTGCTTCTGAAACACTACTCCCAAAAGGGCTTTGGGCAGCAGTTAAACTAGGAAGAAAACACATGGCCCATGGCTTCTGTACTCCCAGGTAAGGGCTGGAGAAGTGGGCATTATCCAAACCCCATTAATCCAAAAGCTTGCAGCCAGCATAGCTGGAAGGCAGGCAACAGACAAATACACCTTGAAGAACCCTGTCACTGTCACAAGGAGCTGCTTGACAATATTTTTTTCTTTAGATGTCAGAGCACATGCCACCACTGATGACTAACAAGTAAGGAACACAAAGAAATTTTGGTGCATCAGTCAAACCATGGCTGAAAAACTATGAAGCCTGACATCAAATCAGGCTGCTATCTTTGAAGTGTAGTACTTAACAGTCAGTGAAATATTTCATGCCAATTCTTGTGCATTTCTGATACTGGCACAAGATGAGAAACAGGCCAGCGACTGAATTATGATGGAATGAATTTTTACTTCCATATGATAGACAATAGACACTTGTAGCAGATGGATGCACTGCACTATCTAAAGTGATATTCCGGAAAAATATTATGGTAGTTGGAATGTCCAGTTATAACGAAAATCAACAAGTAAACAAAGCTGAGACATCACCGTAGAGATTAACTTCCCTTAACAGATGCCTCTCATTTGCCACATGTAGGAAAATATTTCCAGAAAAAGATACTCTATATCTCAGACTCTCAAAGGACTTACAGGAGGTCCTGTCTTTGGTGGAGGAAAGTTCAAAACGCTTGTCACGTAGCAAGAGCTACACATGTGTGCACACATATACTAGATAATTAAAAACAAAGTAAAAACCAACCTTAAATACTTAGAAGAATAAGAGTCAGAACCACTTCATTCTGCTCTGTCTTTTCACATTTCTTGTATAATTTAATCCTGGAGAACTGCAGTGCTTCAGGGAACACAGGTCAATGCCAACAATTCACCACCAATCTAGTACTAAACATCACTTCTAAACACACGAGGTTTTTTATTGACTATCTGGCATCTTTACCTTGAAAGGAGCCTCTGAAGTGTCCAAGTGTTTCTAGAAGAAAACCCTACATGCAAAGCAGCTACAGACTGATGATCCTGTCTTTACACAGTCACTCCACATCCACCTTCTCCACACACCAATGCTTACCATAGGATAGCAAGACCATAGATGCAAACTCAGAACAACAAATCACAGTGAGTTTCAAATCCTACACATGTAGAATGGGAAAGACACTGTCCATTTGCAAGCACAAAAAGCCCCATTTCACAACTACATTTATGTAGTCTGTGAGGTTTGAAGTGCCAGCACAGACACAAGCAGATTCAGTATCACTAGAGACTCAAAAGAATCCTGCATGAGTTGTTAAATTACAAGCATTCAAAACATTTCTAGCAAGTGAAATGTATTTTGTGCACTCAACTTCAAGTATGCCACAAGGGTCATGAACACAGTTAAATCCAGCCTACTAAATAAATGGGTATTTTCCCTCACTGAACTAAAACATACAATACTTGTCAACTATTAATTATACTGCATCAAGTACAGCATTCTTACATCTCTGTTCTAGAGGCAAAACTTGGATATTCTCCACGTTCTAACATGTATCAAAGATAGTTTATAAGTGCATTGAGCTTTACCATGTTCCCCTTGTATTTTGGTTGAGCCCATGGAGTATTAGTCATGTTTGCTATATTCAGGCTCAGCATAGCTAAAAAATTGTCTTAAGATGTATTCTAAGCAACTGTCAGATTGAATTTTTGACATGTTTATTCTCAAACTATGGCTAATTTAAAAAACAAACTGTTCCTATTCTCTAGGTTGAAGGAATAAACTTATAGAAAAAAAAATGCTAGTGTATTTATTGAAGTAATTTGTTCATGTGCAATTTTATGATTGTTTTACACAGAATACATATTTTAAGCATAATTATTTAAAATACTGCAGTATGTCCCACCATTCTGAATTTAACCAACAAGTTACCTACAGCAACCTTTACTTATTTTCCTCCACATACACCAACATCCATCCTACATCTAGATGCTGTAAATATGGTGGTTTGGGTTCACTTTCTGAGGTTTAGTTGATTACTGAGGTTTTGTTCACAACTTCACAAAGTAGTATTTTGGTAGGAACAAGTGCTGTTTCTGAGAACTTTTACCTTAACTGAAATGGGCAATCTAGCAATCCATATTCCTCAGAAAACATAGGCACTCTGCAGAAGGAAAAGTCCACAAGCAACTCCATGCCTCCAGGCAAGAGGCTGGTGGCTCCTGTAAGCAACATACACCTGTTCCTTTTAATTAAACATACAGAGAAGTAGATCATGCAGGACCAGATTGAGCCCTGGTAGAAATACAGTGTATAGAAATAACAAATTAGATACTTTCTGATCAAGTGCACTAGTCAAATGCAGTTATCAGAATGAAAAAAAATTAAGTATTTATAGTAACCTAGACTGAGAGAGTAAAAGTCATCTTTAGAGCTCAGACTAGATTTGTTGCCAGGCAGTAAACTGCTGAATGCATGTAATTAAGGACACAAAATCAGTATTATGCTAACAAGACTTTAAGAGCAGCATTTAGGTGAAAGACTAAAACCATCTTTCACAGCAGCTGAGTCTTCTGTATTCCAAGGGCAAGAACCATCCATGCTATACATAGTGCCATCTATTAGTCAGAAAATGTCATCATTCCTAGGAACAAAGTGAAGAGCTATGAAATAACAAGTTCTGAAAAATTTGTTAATAACATTTCACACTTGAAAATCAGAGTCTTCAATCTTAAGAAGAAAAATAAAAGAAGTCATGTGCATCTCAAAATCAAAATCCAGTTTGGCTATTTAAGCTTAGATTTTAAGACAAAAGAAAACCCTTATTAAAATATTTTATGTTCCTTAGGAAACAAATGGAAAAGGAGAGAAGTTTTCCCTTAATGAAAAGTAATCAATTGTGGCTGAAGTCCTGAAAGCCTTCAGCAATGACAGTGTTGGGAACAAAATCTTACAAAGTGAAAACTTCTAGAACAAACAGCAATAAAACTGTCAATGACACAAGTGGCAAAAAGATCTGGTTGGTGCCTTTAATGGACAGAGGTGCAGTTATCTTCAGTACAGATCAGTTAAAAATTAATTTTCATTTTTTATAAAGCCAAACCTTACTGTCAAGTTGCTCCCTGCAAACACAGAAGACTTCTGGTTTCCCAACAAATAATGGACTTAAGATATAAAGAAGGGACAAAGTCCCACCCACCACCACATTCCTCCCCACTTGATCACAAATGACACTGGATACTGGAGGCACGTATGTATTAAAACACAAAAACACTAAAAAAACCCACTAATAAATACTAATACTCCCCTGCAATTGGACAGGCTCAGACAGGAGGTCCCTAGATAAAATTGTCTCTGATGTGTACCTACTGGGGAGCATGGTGCCCAAGTAAAGATCATAAGCAAGGCAACTAATCATGGACTTGAACATCTCAAAATACAGACAGTATCAGTCACGTTCTTGATCAGAAATAATTACACTGGAATTAATTTTGAAAGTGCCACTGAATTTCATTTTGCCAGTACAAATAAGTACAATGCTTTGTCAGTGCCCTTTCTGGACAGTTGTAATATTTTATTCCAAGTCATTACAACTTTATTTTTTAAATCAACTTTGAAAAGTACAGAGAACTAAATTTCCTGCAAATCTGAAATAATTATTAACATCACGTTTCCACCACACCTACAAGCAAAAAAAAAAAAAAAAACCCGAAAACTGCTTTCCTCTAGCAAACAACATAATTTAGTAGGACAGATATAAGGAGAATTTAAATTCCAGACTGTTCTTTGAGCTACATGTAACAACGAGGGGATGTCTCAGCCACGTTGTATTGCACATTCATAAGACTTCAACCTTAACAGGCTGGAAGCCCTACTACTTACTCCTAGACATGATTATGAAAGGCACAATCAACACTGTGACAGATTCCGAGACTAAAATATGGATTCATACCAGAGTGAAGTCAATAAATGCATGTTGCACATATTCCCCTTTAAAATCTCTGGTCCAATGGACGGAGAAGTGGACAGAAGTAGATAAAGCACCTTATGCCAGGTACCATCTTTTTACAAAGGTCCTTTTAGGGCAGCCAGTAGCAGGTTCAAGTTAGGGCAGAACATCATCTGTAGCAGTCCAGATTACCACTGAGTATTAGGAATCCATTTTTTCAATTATGCTGCTTCCTAGCCTCTCCCCCTATCTACATCAGAGGGCTGTATGGAATGACCAAGTTATAGCAGGTAGAGCCAATGTAAATGCTGGACTTGCTAAGAGTTTCCAGAACCACTAAACTATTAACTCATGCCTAGTCTTGAAAAAACAAGAGCCAGCCACTAAACAAAAAGGGAGCAGTACTTCCCCTTCTGATAAAAATATTCAAAGCTTTTCAAATTAAAAGCCATATACTGTTTGAATGCCAACTGCAGTGTTTTCTCCAACTACTTATTTTCCCCAACAATTACCTCTTATAAACTTAGTCTTCCTCAGATAAAATGTTACTAATGTTATTTTCTCTTTCTGTTCACACCAACATGCCAATATGATCAATACCGTTAGGAGTTCCCATATCCCTACTCAGAAGCCTGTGATAAAGTTTCTGAAGAACCAGAGCAAAATCTCAGAGTTTAAGTCTTCCACATGAGCTGTAGGTCATCTCTCAATGCACTTCCTTTGGTATTTGTGCTTTCACAATGTCACACTGCATTTCAGTGGGAATGTGTAATTTTCTTGTGCCGTACGTATGGTTCAGTGCACCCGCAGGCACACCTAGGGCTTCACAACTGTCACAATGTTGTATCGCAAAAGCACAAAAAAAGAGTGTATAAGGGCACAGAACGCAAGTTATAAGAACATTATTTATTCTCACAGACATGCCCACTGTTCCTCTTGGAATTTTTTTATAGTTAATTGCACAAACAGTTAAAACAAGCCTTCATCTCTGCCTTACCCACAAATAAGGGCTTTGACTGACACACACTGGCAAATAAAGAAAAAAAGAAGTCTGCCAGGCAAAGCAAGCCTCAATCCTGCCAGCTGCCCCTTAGAATGTAAGTTGCTGCCCCAATGCCAGATGGCCACACAGCTCATGTGGCACTGCAAGAGCAGCTCCAGTTTTCAGTCCAGCATAATTAAGCCAACCAACTGCAATTCTCCATTACTTTCATATGCTGCCCTGAAAGATTAAAGCACCACCACAGCCATATTCTAAGCCATTCAGCGATCCTGGTCTTGAACAAGGATCAGCTGGGAGCACAGGACAAAGGGCAACTGAGAGCAACAACTCCCAGTACACCCATCCAGATTTTAGCCTGGCACAAGCTGAGCACTATCTTAAGTCCAGAAAGAAAACAGGTACTGGGAAAACATATACTGAGAGACACCACGTGGTTCACAACTGAAGTACCAACCACAGGAACCCAAGGACATCATGTCCAATTCTGTGCTTTGCCACAGATATGGTTCCATCATAAAGATGCAACAATTTAAATGTGTAATACTGCCAGAAAGGAGGGCACAGACCTTTTCCCACCAGCTCCCACACACAGTGGGAGTGATTGTACAGGTACACAGTCATTAAAACAAAGGAAGGAAGAAGCAAAGCACTGAGAAAATCCCTTTTGGTAGCCATTTGCAAGCACACTGCTTAAAATATCAGTGAAACTGTGCCTACAGACTTCCCTGGTGACTTTGGGCAAGTTATGCCATTTCCTCATGCTTTCGTTTCCCATTGCTGATGTCAGAACAATGGTACATCAGAACATCCCAGGTGTGCAATGAGAGCTACAGACATGACTGAAGGTCTGCAAGACACTCGAGTTCTGCAATGCAAATATCCAAATTAGTAAAACAAAGGGGATCCTTTACCAGTAGCTGAAATTACTCCAGGCAATCACTAGTGATGGAATAACAGATATTTCCCCATGTTTACTCCAACTCCAACACAAGACCTTCAGGCAGAAGGGAAGGAGTAAAGAGTGCACTGATTAGTATTCTTTTTACATCACTGAATGCTTGAACAGCTCTTTCCCAAGTAAACTCCGGGCTTATACAAGGATAAGGATTTCTGTGAAAAGATCAGTAAGTCAGGAACCTTCTGGACTAGAAACTGCTCATTAGTCTTACTCCACCCACTGCAGTGCTGTTACTAGAAATACTAAAAGAGGAAACAAAGAACTGCTGAATTGGTCCTCTCACTTTAAAAATTAAATATGCACACATGTATACAAAGCTACTCTTAAAAGAAATTTCTTATTTCTTATTTAATTTAAACTCTTAAGGTAATTAAGTCTACTACTTAAGTCTTAGAGATTGTCTCTAAGAGAAATTTGATCTAGATGGGGAGATTTTTGCCAGCTAGGTTTGCAGAATGGGATGCTTAATAATTGTCTCTACATACACAGTGAAAAATACCTGATGGGGTAGAGGAAGAGGCAAGACTTGGGAGGAAATATATCATTTATCTGTTTTAATAAAAAAAAAAAGAACAGGCTAATATTTTTTTAACTGAGAAAAATACTCAACACAAGCAGGATACCACATTCTTAAATGCTGTTCTTCTGATGCCTTTGCCCTTTCTCAAACCACACACAGACTTCAAAAGCTAGACAAATTAAAATTCATTTTCTGCACTGTATTTGGCCATTTCTGTAGTACTTTTGAATTTGGAGAAAAAACAATATATGTCCCAGAAATCTTAAGGAAATCTTAACCAGGCTCAAGCTGTTACCCCAGCCACCATAATGCGCACAGCATTTATATTATTGCAAAACATAATCTTTCTGCCAACAGGACCCTACGCATGTTACAAGAAAAGAATTTTAGATAATGCTTAATACTCAGTATATATATAATTTTACTGACTACATCTGCAGCAAAACATCATAAAGATAATAAGAAATTTTTTTACTATTTAAAGCCTGCTCGTTATGAAAATGGTAATTATTTCTACCATGCAAGTGACAAAGAGTTGAAAATTTCTGCCTTTCACAGCCATTACAGAACCACTTCACCAGACCACCTGTTTGCTAACAGTGGTAGCCTAGAGGAATGCTCAGGGTCAATGTTACTGATAGGGGAAAAACACTGGGATAACAATTAAAGCGCATTTAGTCTGAAAAATCACTGTGCCCAACTCACCATGATTAAGGTAACATTCTTGATTCCACACAATTGTGCAACATTTCTAGATCTTACACACACACAAAAAAAAATTCACTGGCAGCTTGCTGTGCTCTTTGTGATACTGGTCATTGAGTCAACTGAAATTAATGAAAAACTGTGCACTCAGTCTGCTGGGATTTACCCAAGAACGTGGCAATGAATCCACTCTTCAGCATCAATGGATAACAGGTATTGTTTGGCAGGTATAAGGAAAGAGAGGAGTTAAAATCATGCTTTTTCCACACACTATCTACTTTTATCTTCCCTTGTATTAATCAGCATATGAGCAACCCACAGCAGAGAGAAAACTCAAGGCTTCAGTTTCTAAAAAAAGTTATCCAGAAAAATATAGGATGAAAAATTAATGAATTTTTGAAATTAATTAATGAAAACTGGTCTTGAACTGGAACACCACATACTATTGGGACTGAAATTTTAAAATAAAAATTTGTTTGAAACAAATTTTCTGCTCTCTTTTCCCCACATTTTTACAAATGTACAGATTTCAATGTTAGTATGACCAATGCATTTTCCTTTAACTTATGTATTAAAGTTAGGTTGTCTGTAACTGAAAACTCAGAATAATTTCACCTCCTCTTCTTTTCTGGCATTTAAAAAACAGTTTTAGAGAAGATGAGGCTGTTAGTAAACATTATTTCCTGTTTAGACTTTTAACATTAACAAGCTCAGATGTTCAAGCATAATTTAGACAAAATGGGAGATCCAACATCATATTGACAAGTACTGTGATGAACTGATCTTCAGAACAGAGCTTCACTAGACAGACACCCACTGAACCCACTGGGATATGCCTTTTTCAGCTACTTTAACCTTTCAAATTAAGGTAAAATTTGTCAATGACTAAGAACCTTACTGATAACTGTCAAGTGTATCAGCAGATTATCAATCACAAGCTGCTGATCAATGAGAAGATATTTGGCAAGATAGTAAAGGTTCTAAACTTGTTATCAAAGGCCACTTGAAGTTGCTCAGGTATGACCCTTTATCACAATCACACCCATTCTTCTAGTCATCCTGACAGCAACAGTAGCCCAAAGCACTAATCCTCTCTCCTCCCACTGATGCTTAGCTGGCCAAACAACTTGTGTTGAAGGAGGTTCCAACAGCAGTCCAAGGCATGTACCTTAGAGGCTCAATTATTGTAGAGCTTTGCTGAGACTTAAAAATGGAACTAGAGGAAGCTCTAAATGGATCTCAGTACAAGAGGGGTGAAATTAGATTATTTTTAAGATCTCTTCCAACCCAAACCTGTGTGTGATTCCATGAAAAGTGATTCTTCTGTGATGGAAAAACAACCACACACTTTCATACGCGGCAACTGCCCTGGACCTTCATTCTTCCAAGGTCATAACAGATGGAGCTCAGCTATCTCTTGTCCCTACCCACGGTCTCATCTTAGACAGTTGCAGCCAACACAGACCCAGAGCACACAAACCTTCAGAATAAACTCTGGCTTATTTTGAATAACTACTCTTCAAAGACTGTGGATGAATGTCCAAGAACACAGTCACAAATCTTACCACCTTCAGAGAAAGGTGAGGCATCACACCTTGACAATGATTAATGTAACAACCATCTAAGAGCTGCAGTTCTTCTGTCAAGACAGCAACAACTGAAGGAAATAGTAAACATTAATTTGAGCAGCCACTACACACAATTTACACTGATGACCCACCAGCATTTGGGTCACCTTTCTGGCCTCCGACTTTCCCAATTGTCAGGAAAGGCTTATTTAGACAAAAGAGCATTCCATTTTGTCCTCAGCTCTTAGAAACCATGATTAAAATCTGAAGTTTTCCCATGCTTCTGTAGCATAATGTTCTTTCTAAATCTACGTTGACAAATGTAACTTTTTAAAGGTATGTTGACAAACTTCCCAACTACTTATTTCTCACAGGACTACAAGTCTGCACCAAGACCTATGTCTCAAATTCCAGTTAAAGAAGAAATTTACACATTTCCTCTGACTTCTCCAAGTACAAGAAGCTTGGGAACTGTAAATTTTACCCAATTATCTTCTAGGGAAAACACTTATTGACCAAATAAGAACAAAAAAATAGGAAGGATACTTTATAAACACACAGGATCAGTAATGCAGTAATTAAGTAAGGAGATTAATCTGTGTTAAAGAGGAAATGGAATAGATTCAAGAGACAGTTCTGAGTTTCTCTTTGTGAGCCTTAAGAACTCAGTAAGGCAGCAAGACAGGACGGCTGTATCACACTACTGAAAAATGTTTTCCCATAGGCATTTAAGTAGTGTTTTAGGTTTTTAACAATTATTGATGAACCAGACTGAACTGGATTTGCTGTTGCAAAATCAAATTTCAAATAAGAACTAGGCACTAAAAAGAAAATCAATTGTTTTACCTTTCATGTCATTTCAGATCAAATTCAAGTGCCATTTGTAGCAAATGGGAATTTTTCAGTTAGCCAGGATTTCAATAGCCTTTGAATGAGAACATCAAAAATTGTTACTGCAGTGTTAGAATTATTTCAATTACCAAGCATCATCTGAGAGAAATCACAGTAAAACATGCTTCTTCAGAAACAAGAAAGAAGTATACCAAGACACTGTGAAATAAACAACTTGCTTTATATGTTTATAAATGTACTAATAAAGCTTTGTATGTTCTGCTGAAGAAAAACACACCTGGCAATTGTAACATCTGACTGGTTTTTAGGATAGCATCTTTGTAGGATTTATTTCTTCAGAAAGGTATGGTCTCAAAACCGCAACAATACAGGAAGCTGGTGAAGTCCTCATCCTGCTGTTGAACAGATACAGCCAAACTAGCTGAGAGACAGAAACTGCATTATTGTTTTAGCCAAGGCTCTTCAGTACATCTAACAATCCACATAGAGAAGGGAGTGCCTTGCAAGAGCATAATGAAAGAGGGTCAAGCTAACTCAAATTACCTTCCATTTGCCACGGGCTAAGAGCATACACATGAACAATTACTGTGAATCAGACACCACAGATCAGCTGACATACGGTAACCTGTCATCCTACAATAACCTGTCCAAAGACAAAGATAGCTTGAAATTTAGACCTGCTGTAGAGCTACAACTCGCCCATATTCAGAAAGCAAGACACTAAACCCTGGAACCTTTACTTCTGGATGTGTAAGCTGAAAACAAGCAACAGAAGAGAACCTATAAGTGAGAGCCCTTAAAGTAAACAGGCTGTTTCCAAATATTACAAATTGGGATTACCAAAAGGAAATAGTTACTGCAATATGACCTATTAATGCTAACCAGCCCTTCAGTATAAAAGCATACACACAGTATGATGACCATGAGACTGCAAATTCAGCTCTTCTGCTGGTGCAGACAGTGGATATTTAAAATAAGTACAGGAATTCCAAGTATAGTTGTTGATTTGGCCTTGTTGCCATGTAGTGGCAATTCAAAGTAGGACAAACCCCAAGATTTTGTTTCCCAATCTCTATCAACTCTCAGAAGTGCTCGTCCCTCAATGCTGTGTCTACTGACCAAGCTCAATGCAGCCATCAGCACATAAAAAGTGAGGAAAAGCTCTACAGGCTCTACCAGCACTAGACTGGCACTCACATGGTACAGCTGAATCAGTTTTTTGGAACACAGAACTGGTTGTGCAAGAAGATAAACACTACTATTATTTTGATACTGGAATACCAGTGATATCCGGTATGTATGGGAAGCATATCTATACAGGCTTCTGTGGAATAACCTACATAGAATCAAGGTAGAGCTGCTCAACTGAAACAATCCTAGGAGCCTGAGTGACAAGGTTTCCAGGCAGAGCTCAGCTATGCAGCAGTTTGAGCTCCCAGAACAAAGCAGTGCCTGAACTCTCACATATGAGACATCAGAGGGACCTGACAAACCTGGCAACGGAATGGAAACTGCAGGTTTCTGTTACAACGAACAGTAGGTTTCATTGTATGTCCCACAGCAAGGAGCAGAGCACAGTGCCCCAGCAGCATTGCAACAGCTCCTCTCAAATACACAGGACTGGCACCAGGCACTGAGGAAGGCTCCAATCCCACACGACAGCCAAGCTGATCTAAGGGTGACCTGCGAGGGCAAGGGCCAGTCCCCCTGATGGCCATTTCTCTTACGCACCCACCCTACCCTGCAGTTAGATAGCTCCAACAGCTAAACCAGCAGGGAACAACTCTGTGTTTTGGAGGCTCGGTTTCTGTGGTGATATGGTTCAGGGAGCTAAGGGTGTCAAAGCAAGGCAAAGGCTGAGCATGAAGTTAGAAGCACGAGAACCAGGACAACTCCTTCTCTAGCAAACAGGCCCTACAATTACATAGCTCACTTGGAAAAATGCAAATAAAGGAAGTCTCTCGGAGGACAGCACAAAAAATAATCCCCAAAAGCCTACTGAAAGAACTCCAGGTTTTATAAGTGTTCATTGCCTGTTTATCCTAGCTTCTACCCACAAATTAATAATTTTAAGAACAGGCAGCAGTAGAATCAGGAAAACTGTTATTGAGAGGAACCCCAATAACTACTATTCAAGCTATCTTTTGCAAAGGATTCCATATTCATAGATTTTAATCACCTCAAGAAAAGTTCATTAAACTTTCCAACAGGAAATACAAGGAACAAAATAGAAGATGCCTCTAGAGCATCTTCTTTACTCAGGAACCTACATCTAGAACTTACTTTTCTACAAAAATTTAAAAGCAATAATATACTATAAAAATAGAATTTTGATGCTCTGTAATTTCACTGCATGTTTTAATTTGGTTTCCTTCCCTCCTCGCTCCTTGGCCCCCGCCTCATAATAACTGAAGTAGTCAGACCAAAAGGCTAGATTATATTCAGATACTACAGCTTAGTATCATGAGCAAGAATCACCAAGTTTTGCTCCCCTTCCAATCCAAGTGCTGAATGCAGAAACATTGCACAAGTAAGAAGCAAAAAGAAATACTTAATAATCTGAAATCATGAAAAGATTAGGTAACGACAAATTCAACTAACAAACCTTCCATTTTCTCAATTCCTGTTAGTTCGGTCAAGTCACCTCTGCTTTTTTTTTTTTTAATCCATATGTTGTGCAGCTCTGGGTTAATTTTCCTCTTGCATCTGTTGTAATGTGCAAAGCTCAATACATTTAATCACTAACCAATGCAACCTAGAAACCTTACAGAAGCACACTACCTCCTCTTCCTAGCAGACCAAACAGTTTACAGGCACAACCTGCTAGAGGAAGTTTAAGTGTTGCCACAGGTGATGCACGTTAACAATGCACCTGGTGCATCCTCCTTCCAATCACCCCAGTGACCCACAGGAGTGTGTGGGCCCAAGGCGATGTTTTGGCTGCAGTGGCAGCCCCTGGGATGCCACTTCTGTGTGTGTGTGAGCTCAGTGTGCTGAGCAAACACAGGGCACAGCAGTGGCTCTGCACAGGTGCTGCACATTTCAGCACTCACGAGGTACACTGGGCTCACCATGTTGCTGAGGGAGCTGCCCATGAAAGCAGGCTACCAGCCTGACCTTCCCAGGCAGCTGCTGGCCTGACAGAGCCTTCCTACTGCTCCAATTCTATGCATATACATCAAAGCCTCATATCCAGTGCATAGAATGTTTATTTATGCTCAACAAATGAGATGCTTCATGCCTGCACACCTGCAGTAAAAGCCTGACATACACTGCACAGCTTTGGTCTACTCTGTAGCTGTAATTGTCCCAGGAAGCACCAGAGCAAGGAGGGGGGCACAGAGTATAACCTTCCCCCAAAGCCCAAAGATATAAAATAGACCTATGGAGGAGGCTTCATTATGTCTTAAGCCACTGGGCTCCAAGTTTTTTTAACACAGAAAGTAAAAGAAGATTTTATATTTCTGGGAAACTTTAATAGTCTTTATGATTGACTAAAATATATCAAGACTGTAGGCAATGAACGCTATTGTGTATGTCAAGAACAAACACACTTGATTTTGATCTCTTGAAATGAAATACAAAGGTTAAGCATAGGTTTAGGCACTTGTCCTATATGAAGAACAACAAAGGTACACAGATACTCCTTTGTATTCCTAATGCAGAATGAGGCTCTGGGAAACAGAAATTGTACTTGAAGAACCAAGTTTATAGACTCTAAACTTTTATCTGTAAGGTAGACTTCGGAAACTTTTCATTGCAGAAACAAGAATTATATTTCCATATGTGAATATATCTTTTCCTAGCCCATGACTCACTTTCAAGAAATAAGAGAAAAGCGTTAACTAGATTTCTTTCCATGTGGAGCAACTGATGCCCAATTTGACTTCTTGCCCCAAGGGATGACCCTACAAAAACTGAAACCCATTTAGGTACTTTGATGGAAGTCCCTGCATTTGCTTCAGAATAAGAATAATTTAATTCAGTTACTGTTACTGCCCTGCACTCACCAAATAAGCCTTTTGGTGCACATACTAAAAATAAATCATATATAATCATGCATGTGCTTACACACATACACTTGAAACAGCCAAATAAAGACTTCTTAACTTTCCTAAGATATTTATCTCAACATTACAAAATTCAAATGTCGTGAGCAAGAACTCTTACTGGAGTTTAGTTTCTACGTGTTTGTTTTACACAGCCTAACTCACCCTTTTTCCCAGTCCGTCAAGCCCTCATGTCCCCTATGCAGACAAATGACTAATTCAATTACCTTGTGTGCTGACAGGCCAGCTGGTTGCTGCTTCTTGGCATGGGTAGAGAGGGTGAGTTATAAATGTCTTTCCCTCATTGTCTTCATCCTCTTCCCAGCCACAAAACTTAACTTCACACCCCTTTGTCAACTTTGGCTTAAACGAGCCAACAAATTCAGAAGTTGCAGAGTGACACACAGACTATATGGGTGTATGTATCTTGTTTTCACTGGAAAATAGATTGGGGCAAGGAGGGGAAGCAAACTTGCAAGGTAGGTTTACAGCACGCATATATTAAATTTGCCTCAGCTCCAAAAGTATTAACCCAGCTTAACCCAATCTAAAATGGAGCTGCCACAGTCCCACCACACCCACAGGCGTTCAGTGTTATCCCTTCCCTTGTAGCAGCACTCGTGCCAAAAATCAACCTGAGGGAAAAAAAAAAGGCAGTTAGCTTTTGGTGCAGGCAGCACGGAGCCAGCTCCCTGCCTTGTCACATGGACACCGCCAGCACGGCCCAGCAGCGCGCAGCACCGTGGCAGATGCAGCTGGCTGCTTATCAGCACACGGGAGCCGACCCTAAAGCACTTAGTTATGGACATGCAGCACAGAACCTCATTAGTACTACAGCCAGTGATGTGCTGGTTTTACAGAGGCACACATGCATTGGTGGAGTTATTATTTTGAGAAGAACAGAAATAAGAAAAAAAATATTCATATGATAGCTCTGAGGTCAACAATTTCAGCTGCATTCTGGACAATATCTTTTGGTCTTTTGAAATAAATGTATAACCTTGACTTCTTCCTAGCAAAACTAGCCAAACCTATACACTCAAGGAAGAAAAAACCAACACTATAAGCAAACATGGGAATATGTAATCATAAACATTGCCATGTCCAGATTTTCTTTTGGGCAGACCCTTGTCCTAAAGAAAATAAAAGGACACATCTGTTCTATATCATTAATGCAGAATTGCAAAACCACTGAATAAACCGGTGGTAACCCCACTGGTGACTGGGGAGAGATCAGGAGGGAGAAGGTAGAACAGAAGTGGCATAGTGTAGCCAGAGTGGCTAACTTGGAGGGAGGTGTGAACAGCAGAGCATAAGGCAAAACATCTTGGGAAGTGTATCCTGATGACATCTTATCTTGGCTGTACAACACAGTGAGTCTGGGGGAGAAAATGTTTTTATCTGCAATCACTTATGATCTCCTTCTCCACTAATCAGAACACAGGTACATAGGTATTGTTCATCAATTGTATTATAGACAGCATGGTTATATATTCATTTGATTTGTTCCCACTACATACATAAAATGAAAATCACTTCAGTATAAAACACAGTTTTGTATGATTTTTAAATTCTTATAAGGAATCTTTGAGGAAGGATTTTTATTAAAAGCATTTTTTCCCAGTGATCTATTTATTAACAATAGGCATCATAACTTGATTTTTACCCAGCAGTGAACATGTAACAGCTGTTACTCAGTTGTAAAACACTGTCTACTTACGCAGCATTAAATAATAAATAAAGCTCAAGACCTAGTACATGTTTTACTAAGCAATCTAATGATATGAAACAAGAAGTTCCAAAGATTAACTGTGAACTGTATTATCAACTCTGTCCCATGATATCTGTGCCTATAAGTACAGAGCTGTAATATGAAGGAGGAAAGAAATTAACAGTAAGAAAAAATAATTTCTGTTCAGTCACAACTGCACTCACAGTATTAGGAGTGGTTTTTTTAACAAATTTAAATCTGAGTTCAATAGAAAGCCTTTCCTAATAACTTATACTGATTCTTTTGTACAGCTTTTTTTAGGATGACCTACATTGCTTGGGAATAAAGGTGAAAAAAGTCAACACTGATTTGCATGGTATAGTCTAACCCCAGCACATTGGCTTTTAATTTAGTAGCATTATTCATCAGCCTTTACTGCACTAGCCCTGCACAAAGCGATCAAAGTCACAGGTAAAACTGAAATTACCTTCCAGATACAGTGGATCAGACCTTGCAAATCCTGAGATAGAACAGAAACAGCACTAGAGACACCCCAAATGCAGATGGAACACTAATGACAAAAAAACCTTAATGCTGTCGATACATTTTTGGGCAAGTGAGACCTAGCACAACTGACCTTCAAAACTGCAAGGAAAAAGCCAGCAGTGATCCACATGGAACGGTAATTTCCACAAACTATGGAATTTGATTTTTTTATAATTTCATCACCACTGAATGGTCAACAGCACAGAACAATGTGGGAAAAAAAAATAAAATTAGGTGAGTCTAGGGTTCCAGAAATGTCAGGGTAATACAAACACACTGCAGCCTCACATTTTAATAGATAAAGTTTCTGCCTGTACCTTTAGCAAATTAGTAACATATGAAGAGCAGCAATCCAACGTAAAACTGAATAATAATCACTGCATTTAATCCATAAGCACATTATTCTGGATGCCTTTTATAAGTTGTATCTTCATCTGTTTAAAAGGCAAAGTAAGCTATGGGGTTGAAAAAAATCCCTATATTCTCCAAATGGAACATCGATGATGAAAACCCTTTAGTGCACGTCTTTGAGAGGAAGAAGTTCTTTTTTTGTTGTTGTTTTGCTTTATTTTCTGTGTTGTTGTTTTTCTTTTAAATGTCAGTATACCAGAGAAGTCATTTTAATCATATAATTACTGAAAATTTTGGAAGGTTTACACAAGACCCATAATTGGGCATAAGACATCACATCCTCTGGTTATATACACAGCAATCTGGTCTGGGTAACATTCTTTGCTCTGACCAATGTGTGCGAGGGGGAGGCGGGGGAAGGAAGGGGAGGGAGGGGGAGGAATGGAGAATTAAAAATACTTCCTCAGATTAAATTTTCTTTACTTCATTTACTTAAAATGTTCTGATTGCATAAAATGCACTAAAATATTTATGGCGACGCATCTCCGTGGTTAAAATACCTTGTTCTCAATGTGATATCCTAGATATTCAAACAAAAGACATTTAGCTGACAATAAAGACCTTTTTTTTTCTTTTTTTTTTTTTAATTTAAAAAAGGCATTTGTACACCTAAGACCGCACCACGGATCAGTCTCCTTTATCATGCCGGAGTTGTGACAGGTAACGCATAAAAAATTAAAATCCAATCCACCAGATAAGACATGCAAAATGTCTCCTCCAATCCCACCCCCATCTCGCCTTAGGAAAAAAAAAAAAAAAAAAAAAAAAAAAAAAAAAAGCCCAGCCACCACCAGCCCTGCACATTCGGAGCACACGCACAGTGGCACCCCTAGAGCCACCACTGGGGCGACAGCGACAGGCCCGAGGGGCCGCCACCCCCGAGCCCCCCCGCACCCCGCTCCTGGCTCCATGAGGGGCGAATCCCACCTCGCCGCTTCCTCATGCCCTCACACAATGGTGCTTTCCCCCACTAGCTCCGAATTGTCAACATTTTCACGCTAGGCCCCGGCCGGGCAGGGCTGGGGCGCGGGCGGCCCGAGCCCCCGCTGCGCTGCGGGGCCGTGGGGGCCGTGCGGCCGGGGGGGATCAATGGCCGACGGGCCGCGGCCCCCCCGCCTGCGCTGGGGCCGGAGCCCGAACTGCGCAGCAGGCGCGGCGCAGCGGGCCCGGCCCCGCGGAGCCTCAGCCAGACCCGGGGCCGCCGCCCCCGGACACCATTTCGGGGAAGGTGCCGCCGCAAGTGGCCCGACACCGTCGCCTCCCCCCGCCCCGCAGCCCCCCGGGCGCTCTCCCCCCGCGGCCCTCGGGGCCCGGCCCGCCGCTCCCCGCGGGAGGCACCGGTGTTCCCGGGGGGCCAGGGCGGCTCGCCCGCTCGCGGTCCCCGGGGACGGGGCGGGGGCTCGGGGGGGTGTCCTGTCCCGAGGGGCCGCGGGCGATCGTCTCCCCCCCTCCCCGGCCGGGGAAGGGGCCGAGCCCCCGCCTCCCCCCGAGCCGGGGCAGAGCCCGAGCCAAACAAAGCGCGGCCTGAGCGGGAGCCAAGGGTGAAGCAGCCTGGGCTTTTCCTGTCGGTCCCCGCGCAGGGCGGGCCCCGAGCCCGGCTTACCCCGATCCCCGGCGGCGGCGGCGGCGGCGTTGTTCCTCTCCTGCTGCTGCTGCTGCACCGGGCGCGGCCTGGACACTCGCCTGGGTCTCCTGTTGGCGGCTCGGACCGAGTTCATTTGCCGGCTCGTGTGGGCGGCGGGAGGGGAGGGGGGAATCCTCCGGCAACCGGTGCCTCGGCGGGGACGGGGGCACTCGGAGGGAGCCCCGGGGCGGCCGCCTCGCAGGCGCGGGCAGCAGGGAAGGGCGGGGGGGAAAATCTCCGGGCGCGGGTCCCGCTGCCGCTGCCGGCTCGCTCGAAGGCAGAGGAGCCGCCGGCTCTCTCAGCGCTGCTGTGGGGGACGATGGCGCCGCGCCCCCCCGTCCCGGCCCCCGGCGATCCCGCGGTCCTGCCCGGCTCAGGCCCGTCGCTGCTCCGTGGCAGGAGGAGCCATTGACACCGCCAGGGACGCGCTCGCGAGCGGGCGGCCGTTGGGCGGCCGTGCTCCGCCAATCGGCTCGCCCCACACAAAAGGCCAGCGCCGGCGCGGCCAATCCGCGCTGCCGTACTATCGGTGCGCGGGTTGGGGAGGGACGGGCGGGCGGCGCGGCGCGGGGTGGGGCGGTGCGATGCCTATAAAAGGCCGGGGCCGCGCGTGTGGGGCGGCAATGGCGGCTCTCGGGCCCGGCTGCGGTTGCACAGCCCGCGTGAGGAGCCGGCGCAGCAGCCCGGCCCGGGGCAGCCCGGAAGCCGCCGGGGCCGCCGGCAGCAGGCGGGCAGCGGAGGGGCCCGGCGGGCTCCGCTCCGGCCGTGTGTGATGAAGGAGAGAGGGCGGGCGTCTGGCGACGGTGCCTTGTTGTGGTGCCGTGCGCCTTGGTAACCCTGCCTGGGCTGGATTAGCCGTGCTGTGGCTGCCGGCTCATTTCGGTTTCCTGACTGGTTTCTAACCATTTTTTTTCCCTCTGGATTTGTGTGTATTTTCTCGGCTGGTGTGCCCACTCGTGTTTGTACTGCCTTTTGCTAATACAACGATAATGCCCTTTAGTTCGGGCTTTAGACAAGTGCATGAGGCTTTTCCTCCTTTATTCTATTTATTGTGTTGGTGCTCAGCTGATGGCCTCAGAGCAGGGAAGAGAAGTAAACGGAGCTAGCTGTGATCTTTTTCCTTTTCAGGAGTCACTTAATAAAATGGATGGCACAACCTAAGCAGTAAGGAAGAGATCATCTCTTTGTGGGCTTGCTCAGGAATCTGCTTCTAATATTGTGAAGGTGGGTTTGTGTGGAGTCCTACTTAAACTAAGCTCTGGGAGCTTCTGGAACCAGGGCCCTTGTCTATGCCTGAAAAGTAAGGGTTTTATCTGGTAGAAAATGTAAATAAATGATGGTAATTAAAAACACATTAGGTATGAGCTTGTTTCAAGCTGACTAATGAAGGTATAATATAGCTAAAGTAAATGACAGCTTTTAGAAAGAAGCTTTAAAAAACACTTGTGATTCGAAAGGAAATGACAGTGACATTCTAATTCTCAGTTCATATTAGACCAAATGTAAATGTATGAGAAATCTCAGTAGTTGTTAAGGAGCACTTTTTAGACTTAACATTTTGTTGCCCTAAAGAATGACTGGAGAAACAGTAGAGGATGTTTTTCCATGTCTGAGAGAAATAATTCTTGCCAACTTCCCTGATATTAGAGGAAGAGATAATGAAGGTGAGCTCCTGTGAGAAGAACTTTGTAGGGAAAAAGAATATAAACATCAGTCTGTTTGGGGGCAGTTTCTGGCATAATGATTACTAGGCTACGGTACTGAACATTCTGTAGAACTACATAATTACATGTAAATATAATTGAAATATTTTTGGTTTTGGTAGTAGCTAGTAGCGTTGTGAAACTGCTTCAACTCTTGAACAGGAAGAATAACCCTACCCAAGTATTGTGCTGAGCTTAGTGTGTCATGGTTAACGGCTTTTTCCCCCCTCACTGGGAACTTCTAATCTTTAAACTGGAGTATTTCAATTATTTGAATCCATAGCTGTTCTAGTTATGCTCTCTTCACCAAGCAAATGAATTCTTGGTGTCACAAGATTATCTGAAATTTCTCAATGTAGGTATACTCCAAATGTTTAGTGCTCTAAGTCTTGGAAAGCTTGTTCAAGGATGGATGACAAGCTGATTTTCACATACAGCCTTCAAGAATCTAAGTTCTGATACTAGAATAAAACTCTAAACTTTCTTAAGAAGTCTTGCACTGGTTTGAAACCGAATGGTCTCTCTGCCTATAAAAACACTTTCTGTAATTAGCTCCTTAAGGTCCAAGGTGTGCCTTCACTGACAACCAAAATAGATAGAGGGCAATCTATAGACGTTTGGGATAAATGGTCTGAGTTGTTACAATGAGAACCTCGCGCTGAATTATACAGACTTGATTCAATAAATTACTGGTGCAGAAAAAGTGATTCCTCTAAGTATTCAGTGTTTGCTTACAAGGCATGGAGTAAAGAAATACTTGCAGTGCTCTTGTCTGACATTCTTGGCTGTACTTCAGAAGGCCAAACAGTAGAAAGACTGAAAACTCATCAAAACATTATTGACTAAATCTCTGTATCTCTTCTCATAGCTGTTAAATGTATCCTGTCTGGGACTTGGTCATAATTTCAGGTTTGTTTGTCAGTCTTTAAAATGTTCTACTCAGCCATCCTGTGTCTCCCTTGCTGCTGTAAAGCCTCTGAGAAGGAAAACACCATTCTGTGATAGAAATGGCACTGAAAGCCTAAATTAATAATTTGGGCTTCATTGTGTTGACCACTGTGGAGGTTCTTTAAGCTATCCTGTATGATGTGCTAATAAGCCATTCCTGAATGTGGGTGTGATTTATACTGTCAAGATAATTTTGCCTTTGTCAAAGTAGCTTTTTCTTTATTTAAATTGGGAAGAGAGAGAATGGGAAGTGGAGCTAAACTGTACAGTGATCTTTTTGCATAATTGTTGACAATAGAAATGCTTGCTGGGCTGGTTATGTTGGCCACAAATCACCTTTTGGTGACCCTTGAACAGCCTGACATTATGAACAGAAAAAGGTGTAAGACCTGGGTGCAGAGCTTGCTTGGAGCATTTATAGCATAAGCAATTTGGACAGAGTTGTCAAGTGCTAGCTCATCATATTCAGACCATCTTCTAAGCTGCACTGAACTTCAAATGAGTGTCTATTTAAATGTTAATGATAACTGGTTCTCTGTTTCTTGAAGAGTTGGCTGCTGCTTTGAAGAGATCACCTTCCTTCCTGCATGAAGGAAGAGATGCCACAGAGTGCTTAATGATAACAGTAACTTGTTAATTATGTGTTAACATATAATGGTTAGAGATGAGGCAGCTTTACAGAGAGATGTAGTATAAGTTGTCACGGAGGGGATTCCTGTTTGTGAGGGTGATATTTAGAGACAACAGGAGCAACTTTGAGTGAGCTGACTTTCTCTAAAGTGAAGAGAGTTAAAACAACTTAAATATCAAGATAGTGTATCAGTGTTTCTTTTCTAGATTCTGAGTATTGCTGTGAGATTAGAGGTGGTGGGGTCACAGAATAAGCAGGATTGGGAAATTACTATGGGACAGTGCAAAGTGGTAAGTCAACAAGGCTGATTGAGGCCAGGGTGATCTGCAGGAATCACCACTACTTTATTCTATTTAATGTATATATCTACTAGCAGCCTGAAAAGCCTTGCTTCAGAGCCTATTAGAAATGCTTTGAGTGTGGGACAGATTCATTTAAGTTGTCATGATCCATCCTTACCCTGAAGATGTGGGTATTGCTTTAACAGTTGATCAAAACAAGTCTAGGATAACAGATGTCAGTGAATCTGTGAATTACTTCTAAGGGGTTCACAAAACATAAGTAAGGACAGCCTTCAACTTGTATATGATGGCCTAAAGCTCTACTTCAAAATTATTCAGAAACAGTGATTTTGAAAATGAAAAAAAAAAAAAAAACACTGAATTGCTGGCTTTTATTTAAGTCAAATGCACAGTATTCTCTCTAGCTTTTGCTTCCTTATACTTGTGAGAGAACAAGAAATATTTTGAGAATATGGTTATAGTTAATTATACAGAGCCTTTACCTAAAAGCTTGTGGATTTGAACAAGAAATACAAGAAGTAATTTTTTAATTACAGTAACAGAACCCAGGGTACAGGAGTCCTTACCGAAGGCTTTCACCATGGTGTCATGTTACTGCTTTCAGAAGTATAATAATTTTGCCTATTATTTCTAACCATCTCATATGCTGCTAATATGTCCCTAGACTAAAAATACTGCATTGAAGATTTGGGACTGACCCAGTGTAAATTTCTGACTTGTAGCTCTTTAAACTTAGAGGGTTGTTTCTCCTGAGATTGCAATATGTGGACCTTTCAGAAATAGCTGATGATACCTAGAACTGGTTGAACATGCTTGATGTGCAGCTCAAAAATTCCAATGTCATTTTGTTGCAATGTCTCTGACCCTCTGTTCCTCTTAATTGTGTTTTTTAACCCATCTCATGCAGCCAGAATCTTCCCACTCTTGCAGAAAAAGACTCTTAAATCTCTCCTTTTTTTACCTGGAATCCATGTCTCCTGAAATCCAGCTTGATGTTAGCTGACCTTCCTGGGTTGCCTTCTGGGTGAATGTCTGTGGCTGGGATATTTTCTGTTGCTATACCAACCTGGTTTCTGCACTAAAAATAAAGACCTCAGGGTGGGGAATGTGTCTTGTTTCCTATAAGCTCACATGACTGTTGCAACATGTTTATCTAACATGTTAATTCTAATTCTGCCCTAACAAAAGCTCTCTGGAAGCATGAGTAGTATTTCGGTTCCCATTAATTTTTTTTTTAAAATAAAAGTAACTTCTGAAAAAAGTCCTGGAGGGATTGTGTTTGAGTTTTAAAGTATTATTATCTGTCTTGGTAGAAATTTCATAGCTAGATAAATATCTGCACAGCTGCCTTCTGGATTTTTTGGGAGTATATTCAAGGGAGGGAGAGGGAGTGGGAGTATGGAGCTGTTCCATACTGTATTTTCAGCCTATTTTTCCTGACAGTACCTAATGAAATCCCCAGCTTGGTCCTCTGGATTGTACTGAATTTAGGTGTTTCAGATAGTCTGAATTGATACAAAGCTTAATTTTTAAAATTAATTAAAACTGGGGATAAATCACATCATTTTATGGGTGATGAAATATTATTTTGATTTGGTGGTTCTCATTCACTCAAGGTTTGCTAATCACTGTTCATTTTCAGACATACATGTACAGAGATCAAGTATGGGCTTCACTCAGTTTTTATTCCTTGGAGCATACTTTTGTTTTGCACATTGCATTAGCAGTATGTCCATATGATGAGTTCTGTCTTTACAGCTGGGGTTTTCTGCCCCCCAAGTAAGACTGGTGTGGGTGTTATTTATATTGCCTTGGAGAGGATGCAGCCTGAAGAGATCTTTCAACATTATGAGTTGAGTCAGGTCTCAAATGAGAAATGTTTACAAGAGGTGCATCCAATACTCCCAACTAGAAAAATCAATCATTTAATACCAGGAGGCTGGAGTTATGAGGGGCTGGCTCCACATGTAGACCTAACAAAGGAGAAGAATGGCTTCTTTATGAATTTTTTTGCTGGTGTAGGGGGTGGTTCTTCCCTAAAAGTATCTCAGTGGGATTCTCAGCTCCTCATTTTTACGAAGTACTGAAGTTCCCTGAAGCTGGTCTGTCAGGCCTAGAGGGGCAGGAGCAGCTGGGGACACTTTGCTTCACTTTTGTTATGAACAGCTAAACATGAGGAATCCCAGTCTTCATTTTCAATGTGTCAAACAGTTGGCAGCATTGTAGAGCCTCCAAAGGCAGGGTGCTTAAATGGGATTTGGTATCTCCATACAGAAAGGGGTCAGTAGTGAGAAGTGGTGCTGCTTTCAGTCCTGAAGGCAGGAAGACAAAAGTGGTTGCACCATCAGCACATGAATACAACTGCCTTCACTTCCAATCTGGAGAGCAGGTGGGTGTGGATTTTATTAGTACTGACAGTTTTAACCCTAACAGCAGCTGGTTTTGTTAACTGGTGGGAACAAGTTCTTCATGGTAAAAAGAGACAGATTACAGTTTTTCACTTTGCTGCCGGGGAGGTGGATGCAATTTTAAATGTCCTGCTCCAAAGCTATATCCGTTTCTACTCTGAGTTCTCCTAGTATAAAAAGATCGGATCCACTCAGGAAAAAAGTGTGTAGCATATTGTGTACATATGTCTTGCCAGCTTGCTCTTCTAGTTTGAGCAGGTAGAAAAGAGGAAATTATGTCCTTTTTCTCCATCTTGCGGTCTCAGGTGGATCTCTTGGATGTGCCCTATCTGGTAAGTGGAGGTAAGGTCTAATTACTCTTATAACCAATAGCTACTTAATCAAGAAGTGTTATTGGAAGCGTTTTGGAAGACTATTTTGCAGTTGGGGTCCAAATTGCTGTTGCCCTTAAGAAGCAATCCTGCTCTTTACAGTCACATTTTTGCTGCCCCTACCCTGCAGCCTGTCAACCAGCTGCAGCAGCACAGTCAGGCAGCTCAAGGAGGTAAAATGACTGAATGAATCCAGCTGAAGGCAAGGCTATTTTTCAGACATGGGCAATGGTAGTACAGAAAAGTGGTGGGAAGGGATGGCCCTCCTTCCATGCAGGAGGCTTACTGTGATCCTGGAAGCATGCCTTTAGTATTTCCCTGGGCCTGTGGTTGAAAGTCATTCCTAATTAGATCTGTTGTATTGGAATGCTCTCAGCCATGGCTGTGCTGCTGTAGGAGCTGTCTGGGCTGCTGCTGAAGCCCCACGTTCTACTCTGTGGTTGAGCTGTGCATCCAGGCAGGTGGCAGCACGCATTTCAGAGTAGGGAGTACACAGCGAGTAGGGATTTAAAGCTACGTAATGACTTCAAGCAGTTTAATTTCTCTCTGTTGCCACGTGGTGGTGATGTTTGTTATAGCCTTCAAGGAGCTTTGGACTTTTGCTGCTGAGGGCATGTGACAGATAAATTGGCAAGGAATGTCTTACAGGCCAGTACCTATAGATGACTTTCTCCAGTGCTGCGTGGTTTGTGCAGTTATCCACATGGTGTTGAGATGTTTGCTTCTTATTTCTCCTCCATTTTCCATGTACACATTCCTACACCTCAGCAGGGTCAGCTAATGAACCACAGGAGGTGTTTTCCTAGCAATAAGTGACAAAATATGATAGATTTCAAGGGTAGCATGCTGCAGGTGTTCCCTTTTGAGTCTACTCAGTTGTCATCTTAGGTTTTTCCAGATGAAGAAGGTTTTCCTATCCCATCTTTATCCCATCAAAAGCTTGGTAGTGATCTTTTTTGATTCCCCAATGACCCTGTTTCTGTGGTGAATCCCTAATGTGTCAGGTTCTTACCATTATCTTATTTATGCTGATAAGCAGATACAGAGGATAGATCATCTATTCAGAAGAATGTGTTTATAAAGTAGATCAATGGCCCTGTAAAATCCTCTCCACCAACTCTTGGTGATGAGCATGAGTGTGATCTAGGCCTTAACAAAATTTATGTAGTATATGTAAATGCACATTCACTCTAAGGGCAGCTTACAGAACAGCTGGTTTAAATATGTTAAATAAAATCTGGTTTTCCTCCACTTGGCTGTGTCCAGTACTACAAACTCAGATTTACTGAGTCCCTGAGTCTTAAATCTTCTTGTTGCTTAAGTTTTTATAGTTTTTACACAGCAAATCAGAAAAGAAAAATGGGAAATCAGTGTTATCGTATATTTTCAAGTCTCAGCTAAGAGGAAAAGGAAAATTTAATAAGGCTACTGTAATAATCTAGAGAATTTTCCTTGTAGGAATTGGATAAAGGGAAGTGATGTCTCTACGCTGTTTTATAGAAACAGATTACTGACTGTCATTATAAGTTCATGTTCAACATCAGTAGATAAGCTGTTACTCTAGAAGTTTATAAATGTTTAACCTTTATTGTTTGTTTTGTAATCTTCTTTTATTAATGGCTGATCATTGTCTTTGTTTTTTATCAAGCTGGTCATCCTATTACTGTGTGTGATTAAATGGATGACTTTGTCTTGTAAGCTGCTTGGCAAAACCAGGCATATTTTGATGCAAGTTGGGTTTTTTCACATTTACATCTGTGTAGATGGCATTTCTTCTGTGTACCACTTTGGGTATGGAATAATGAATAGTTGTTCACAACAAAAAAATGCAGTCAGGGTTTTTTTGGGGTTTTTTTTTTTTTTATTGAGGCAGAAACCAACTGAAAATGAGAAGCATCAAATCCAATTTTCTCTCTCTATGCTTTGTTCCAACATGACATTAGGTGCAGTAGTCAGTGTTGGGCAGTACTGGGCCGTGGCAGCTCAGTGCTGGAATTTTGCACAGCTCTGAACATGTTTGGGTGAAAAGGGGAGGTCCAGCTCTCACAATCCCAGAGTTTCCACAGCCTGTGTGAGCAGGCCACTGGTTCTGTTGCACCACACTCTGTTGGGTTGCGTGTGTGTAGGGTTTCCATATTCAACCTGTGAGGTGTGGAAAAAGAAGGTGGCAGTCCAATCTATGAGTCAATTTTTGGAGGTGTGGAAGAGCAGTCAGTGAAGGAACATAAAAAGGTGAAGATTGGGCAATGGAATGTTTGGCATTGGTTTTAATTAGAAACATCCTGTTCATCACTCATATGTGAGATAAAAAGGGACAAATATCCATTATTACAGTACACTGACAGAGGAAATATCTGTATTATAGTGAGCAATTCTAATTGAGCTGCCAAATATAATTGAATTGAAATACAGACTCTTTTCCAACAATATTTCCCTTATTGTAGTGCATGAGTGAGAGGCAATGACGTATTTATTCCTAATCATTCTGCAACTGATAACTTTTGTCTAAAATCCAAAGTACTTCAGTACTAACTCAATATTAAACTTAGCAATTACCTCTGTCAGCTGAAAGATGAATAAAGCTCAAAAAAACAAACCTTTATTTCATAAACCCAAGGCTTCTTGTGCCTGTTCCCTCACAAAGGTACAAGGATGGCACTCGTACCATGACCTAGAAGAATGACTGTGTAAATCAGAGGAGGAAGCTGATACTTGCAAATCTCAGCTGAAGGTTCTTTTGGGTTTGGGCGGGGGAGCTTTGTTTTTGCCGAGGAGGAATCAACCACTGAACTCCTCTGCTCACGTTCTCTTAGGTGTGGTGCTGTGACTCAAGAGAGGGCTATGTGCTGCCCTCTCTAGCTATGACTGCAGCTAATCACCCGAAGTGACCTCTCCTCTCCATTCCAGCTCTGCAAACCAGCTACAGTGAGACTGTTACTCCAAGGGTTACTGGAAATTAGATTAAAACCTGCTGCCTCTGGATTTGGTTAATTAGCTGGCAGTACCTTTAAAATACTTTTTTAGAGCATTTGGACAGTGGCGTGAAACATGCATCGTTTTCAAGGCTTACTAAATTAAGTGAAACAATCTGAGATCCTTCCACATATCAAAGGGAAAAAATTGAGGTTTAAATTCAGGGTGTTCTATATTATAAAACTTAACAAATATCAATATAAATGGGTACAAGTAGTCCTTCCACCCTCCAGTTGATATAAAAGACTTTCCTCACTTTCTATTAATGTCTCTATGTAGACTGAAGCTTCCTCTGAACCAATTTTTTTTCACTTCTGATTAAAAAGCATGTGATGTTGCAAAGTCAATACTTTGAATTACTGTAAAGCTGTGACATGTCATACCTAAAAATAATGGTAGAGAAAAGAAAACTCCTAATTTCTAAAATACACAGACATTTTTGTCATTATTCCGTTTAGGTCATCAAATTGTTACAAGCTATCGAACTACAATGTAAGACATAATTTTTAAAAGAATGAAAAGTGCAGGAAGTTTGAATGATGTATTACCATAAATTTACTCATCTTTTATATAATGCCTTCTTGAGGTACTGACATTTTCAGTACATTAATTGTTCATAATGAATACTCTTGCATAAAACATTCAAAGGTAATTTTCTGAGGCCAAAGAATGACTAAAAAGTTATTCACTGAAGAGCAATCAATAATCTGTATCCGAAAGAACAGTGGTGGAATGCAAAATAAACTGATGTAACAGATAGAGGAGTTTGCATATATAAAAGAATCTGCCCTTTTTACAGGTTTGATGCCCTAAAACAGAATCCATAGTGTTGGTGTGGACTGGTGCAGAGGCAAAATGATTATATTCTAATCATGCTCCATGGAAGGCAAGGAAAAAGCCAGCTTTGAGCAAAATATCCATATCTCTTGTGGCAGAGATCCAGGAGGTAGCTACCTCTGCTGCAGGTAATATATGATTGCTTTTGTGCTGTATACTTCAGGATGGGTAATAAAAATCAGTGAAAATATGTTTAAAGGATATACTGAAATATTGGGAAAATAAATTAATTGATCTATCAGGCTTTTTCCAGGCAATAGAGTTTAAACAACTTGTCAAATATTTCTTGGCTGTTACAGCCCCGCATAAGAGCTTTCCCTGGTTCATAAGGAAAATTAATGTGAAATCAATAATGGTATTTAAAAATTCACCAAATACTTCCCATCCAGTGAAAGTCTCACTTTCAGAGTGCTACTAATGCAACAGGCAGAGTGGGAAAACCAAACAGACTTGACCTTAGTGATTAAAACAGAAGCCAGTGCAGATGGAAAGTGCAGTGAAGAGATGCTTTCAGAAGCGACCAGGAGGACCTGCCTGCTTCCCCACAAGAACAAACCTCTAAACAGAGCCACTTGTGAGCATCAGCATGCAAGATGCAGTTGAGATGCTACCCTGACTTCCTGCTAGAAGATACAAACTGGCCTGAACAGCAAGCACAAAAAAAAAAAAAAAAAAAAAAAAAAAAAAAAAAGTCACATAAGGGTGAAAACCACAACAGAAGAACTGTAAAATTAGTTTCCTGTAGCATCATACAACCAATTTCAGACAACAAAGAGGGAACATTTGCTACTTCAGGTTGCTTCATTCTACTCTTGCAGAAAACCTGGGATCATTTTGGAAATGGGAAGAAACAAGCCATAAATTAGATTTGTGTTTTGGTTTATCATTTTTAATAAAAGCACAAAGAGGAGTAATACAGTACATGGTGATTTTGTGGCTGTATCTGCATTTAGGCAATTTTTCTGGTGATAGAAGTACATTGCAGTTACCATTTATGTAAATTAATACAATTGTAATTACCCACCATTGCCACATTTGATCTGTGAAAATAAATAGGGTTTGTCAGTATCCCCTCTTCTTCCCCCTCCTCTCCTAAGTGATTCAGAACTGTTTTCCAGCCTCTTGCACAGGGTTGTTCAGCAAGGGCAGAAGGTGAAGTGCAAGCCTGGGGAATTTGGATGTGGTGGTCTCTCCTGGAAGGCTGATGTAGTGAGCTGCTGCATCCAAGAGCAAATTCCAGATTTTGTTCAGTTTTGTCATCTCCAGGCACCCATGCCCACGATCTCTCGGTGGTATTCACAAAAAAATTTTAAAATATACTTCTTTAGTACTCATGGTGATATCTAGTTTTGTGAGTCCACATGTCTCACACCTCACCAAGCTTTTTGATCTGAAAGAGTTAAAAATTTATTTTTCTTTTTAGGTTAGAATTTAGATTCAGATGGAAGCACTTGACTCCCAAAGCTGTGTCCTCAACCAGCAAATAGGAGATACACGATAAAATTGGCAGAATTGCATTGCTCTGAGCACTTTTGGAGACATATGCTGCTTTTCCCACTCCTGGAAGTAATCCCACTGATGCCTCATGATTATTCACTTGAGTCATGGCTGCAGAGTTGACTTTTTGGTGGTTTGGATTCCCAGATTTTAACAGAAAACCTGCCGGGTTGAAAACAGCGGGGATGCGTTTAACCAAAACCCAATGCTTCGAACGCAAACTAAACCGCCTGGTGGCTCAGAACGCTGTTTGTAAGAGGAGACATCCGCAAGGAGGAAGAGCCGCGGAGCCCGGTGCGGTGCCGGTGCCGGTGTCGCTCCGTGGGGACGCGTCCCGGACACCAGGTGGCGCTGGCCCGCCCGCTCCCGCCCGCTTGGCCGGGGCTGCGCTGCCCGGCCGGCGTTTGTTTTGGAAAGGAAGCCGAGCTAGACAGCAACATCTCTGCCCCGCTTGGGCCGGAGCGCATTTTTTGGGGTTTTTTTTTAGCGAAATCGCTCCGGGGAGTCTGGATGTTGTTTTCTTGGCTGAGGTTGCTGGAGCGGGGCATCGCCTGAGTGCCATTGCTGAGCGGCGCTTCTGCCGGGTTCGTGCGCTCCGTGAGAAACGTGGGAGCGCGGAGCCCGTGCCCAGCGCTGCGCTGCTTTCGTATCTGGGCTATCGACAGAGTAATGGCTTTTCACCTGCCCCCCAGGTGTGCTCGCGCTGTTAAATGAATTGTTACATGCTGCGCCATGAACAAATGTCAGACAACCTGAGAAAACTTTAATCTGCTTCGTCTTTTAAAAATACCATCAGTTTGCTTTTTTGGTGTTTTGTTTTGTTGTTGTTTTTTTTTTTTTGTTTGTTTTGTTTTTTGCTTGGTTTTGGTTAGGTTTTCTTCTGGTTTTTTGGGGTTTTTTTTTTTTTTTGGTGTGTTTGTTTGTTTGTTTGTTTTTTTTGCTTTGGTTTGATTTTTAACGGAAAAAACCCCCACCAAATTCTGCCCATAGCAGTCCTTTACTGAGTTCAGAATATTACATATGCCCTGCAAACAGAGATTTAAAGATTCATTGGATACTAGAGATGGTATGAAAATGATAAACATTTCTCAGTGCTTTCTATTTCTCAGTGCTTTCTCTCAATTTTCTGCAAAGCTTCTCGAACATTGGAATCAACTGACTCTAAGTTGGTTCAGTTTTCAGGCAAGGAAAGTTGTTTTCTTTTTCCTGGCTTGGTAGCGTTTTTACAAGAAGTGAGGACAAGATCAGGCAGATGGAAGGGGAAAAAAGTGTGAAGAAATTGTAAGATCAAAATCTTTAAAACTGCGTTATTGGTTTGAAAAATGAAGACATTAGTTGTGTGGCTTCTGTGTCTAAATAACAGAATGTTTTGAAAATGCTATTTTAGTTTTAAAAGTTGCTGCACTTATTCAAAGACTGCTGAGAATGAAGAGTATTGATAAGCTCTACTAAGCATTTTCATATGGAATCTATTTTCAGCCACATACCAGAAAATGTCTTTGTTATTTTTTTGAACGAGACCCTAATCTCGGAATGACTTTTCATTTATCAGAGCCTTTTAAGTCTGCTATTGTGTTTCCAGTCAGATCCTTTCCACTCACTTCTTTTTTCCTGTGTCAGCCTCTTACAAACTTGCCACAGGGCAAAGTTCGCAGTTATTTTCCACAGGCACAAGGATTTCCCCTCTCAGGGGTGCACTTGGGCTTTATGCAGTGGAAGCCAAGGACGAATTAATGGCAGCGCTAATAGTTTGTGATAAAGTTTCTTGTGGTATATCATACTTAATAGCAAACCCTACAATTTGTGATTTAACTTGTTAGTAATTCAAACACTTTGTTTCTTATGCTGTTTAGTCAGATGAAATGGCTTAGTGGTTTTTTGCATCACCAGCATTGGCATTTGTGTCTGTTGGTGTTCTTATTTAGCGTTGTGTTGGTTCCCACTTCAACTATAATTTAGTAATGTTCAAATACCACTTTCTAGGGAAAAAAAAGTAAGTTCTGGCATCTGCAGTTGAGAAGTTGGAAAATGTGAGTGGTGTATGCCAAAAAAATCCCCAAAGAAATATAATTGACTCCTCTTAAAACTTCATTATTTTTCGGTTTTGTTTTTTCTTTTTTGGCGGGCAGGGGAGAGAGGAGGGGTGGATTACGAATGTTGTAGCACTTCAGTTCCCTAAAATATATTTATTTTAACTTTTTCCAAGGTGTTCAAGTTTATTGCTGTGTATTTTATGGGTAACAAACAGCTGAAATTCTCTCAAGGGATTAAAAAAGCACAAAACCTGTTTGTTCTCTCCTAATTCACTGTTACAGATTTTACGACTCCTAGCATCAAGAAGGATTTGTGTTCCTAGCCTTGATAGAAACTGCCACCTCTCCATCCTTCTGCAGTGAGGATGTGCCAGCTGTCAGCCTGGCTGCCATTTCCCACCCTCCTGCAGCTGAGCAGAGCTTTTAATCAGTCTTGGAAAGTGCTTTGCTGACCCTTCCCTTTTGACAGAGGCTGATGTTCAGGCTGTAGTTCCTCGTGCCTTTAGATCTCTTGCTGGGCATTTGCTGCCTTCAGCTGGAGCTGGGAGCAGCAGATGTTTGCCTGTGTCAATGACCACCTAATAACAGGAGAGAGCAGAGGATGCATGGTTCAGAGAAAGAGCCAAAGCTGTCCTGGTTAGTGGCACCATGGGCCCAGATTGCTCAGTAATTGTTTACCAAATATCAGCATGGATAAATAATCAATCAGCTTGTTTTAGGTAACCTATCTGTTAGGGACAGATAAACATCTGCATCACAAAATGCAAGTAATGGGCAGGAAATCTGGGGATTTGTGTAAGTTCTGTTGTGGAAGAGCCAGCCTGGTCAGAATCAGCTCTCTGGGGCAATAGCACCAAGGAGCCAGTGCAGATCAGCCCGAGCTCCAGGGACCTGCAGCCAGCACAGCCTGGCATTGCTTGTCCTCCTGACAGCAAGAGGTGACCTTTGGCTGATTCCATTCCCATCTTGTTCTGCTCTCCTCCTGCCATTTGGTTGCTTTGTGCTGTCTAAGTTGAGCTCCTGGGCAGGGGGAGGCTGCAAGTTCCATTTATTGGGTGTGTGTGAAGCCCTCGGCACCACGGGGCTGAGCCCAGGGAACATCTCCAGGCCTGTGCACCAAGAGCAGCTGTTATCAGTAACAGCAAAAACAACAAGCTGTAATAGAGTGTGGGAAGGTGAATAGCTTGCCATTACTGATGTCAGTTTTAGAGAGTAAGAACTGCGTTTGTGTTATTACTGATCATCCTCTGGAGAGCTTTAAGCATCTCCCTGGATAGGGATCCAGTTTCTGCCCTTACCCTGTATAACCTCATCAGTTTCAAAACAAGATTTAATGTCATTAGAGTAAATTGGCATTAAGGCAAAAGATTTTATCCAAGGAATTCAGGTTGTCTTTATTTTTTTAAGCATATGGCATCAGTAGGATCATCGAAAAATTTACCCAAACCAACCTTTCTTCCCAGCTGTCTCAGGTCCAGCTGGTGTCACCTGTACCCGTGCTGCTCTCTGTTCTACTAAGTGGTAAACACCCTCTGAAACATCTTAGCATCCTTCAGGATATTTTATACTCCCTTTGCTCAATTTCATCCAGGAACAAGGAACAATTGGGTGGTCTGCTTGTTAACTGGAAACTTGGTCAGCTCTCCTCATATTTTCAAGATTGGTTATAGATTAATAATTCTCTCTGGTATTACTGTGAATAAATTATAACTGAACAATGGACAAGTGTATATGGCTAGCATTTCGTTTTATGCATTTTCCTTCCTTTTCTGCAACATTTTTATTTCCTGGAGTTTAGTATGGGTGCCTACTTGCATGATAGATTGTGTCTGGAATTCCTGAAGGAGTGATTTAGGCTATTCTTCTCCAGTTGTCTTTGCTTGCACTTTAGCACTTTGAAATTTCTGCATTTCAAGAAAAGGAAGAAAATTCCCTCCAGTATGGAACTGCTTAGATTTCATTTGTAGTCTTTCAGTGTTTCAGTTGGTGCTTTGTCTCCTGGTAGGTACAACTCCTCTGTAAATGTCTCTCTAAAGTCCTTCAGGATACCCCCTAAAAGAATGTGGAGTTAATATGACTTGCAAATTGTTTTAACTGATTTGTTTATTGGGTAACCCGGGCTTAGTTCATTCTCCTTGACAAAATGCAATCAGTTGCTTTGCTTCATTCCTCATAAGCTACAGTTAGAATCTTCTTTTGTTTTTCCAGAGAAGGATCTGAACCCTGACCCCAGCAGCGCTTTGAAGTCTTCCCTGACAGACAAAGATGAAGCTTGAGGTATCAAAATGTCCTGGGAGGGACGTGACCCTTCAGTGAACAGGAACTTGATGGGGTGGGCTTGTTGCACAGGGCTGGAGTTGGGGAGGAGGGTGACTCTGCATGGAAGTGTGGCTGCTCTGGAGCCCCTGTAATTGCAAATTGTAGCTGAAGGCAGGGGAGAAGCCAGGAGGATGTGTGGGGCAGTGTATCATTTCCTGGTGTCATTGCAGAAGATTAAGAAATATGCTTTAATGGGAAAAGGGGTTGTCTTTGGAAACACGTGGATGCACATGTGTTTCTTGAATCTAAAAGAAAAGGAGTTGACGATTTCCACTATGGTATTTTGATTCCAAGAGAGACACTGGCCTTCATAAGAAGTAAAGAAACAAGGCTTACTGTGATTCTTTCTTCCTGTGAAGCTTTCAGCAGAAGAAATAGAAAGTATGGAAAGGCAAATAAGAGGCTGTGATATAGGAGAAGATTAATTCAGATCACATAGCACATAAGGGTGTTCCCAAAGTTCAGGACATTCTTTTAGGAACATCCCCACATAAAAAGGAAGCATCAAATGCCTTAACCAAACTAGATCAGTCTTCACGACATCAGATGTCTGTGAGCATTTAACATCCTTGCTGCTGCATTGTAACTGCACTGTCCTGTTGCATGGATGTGTCCCAAGCATAAAAGTTGAAGAGATAAACATTTCATCTTTACTGAAGTGTAGGCTGTATGAAAAATGTTAAAAAAGACCCTGGGGCTTTTTTTTCTCAGAGAGCCAGTATACATGAGATAATGTCAGGTGCAAAGAAAAATTCTTATATTTGCAGTGAGAATGTTTCAAGCAAAATGTTTCCATCTGAACCCAGGAAAAAGACAGAGGAATGATAACAGCAGATTTCTTGTCAGAGATCAGCTGTCAGAATGAACAGATAATGCTTACTTAATGGCATCCAAAATAGAAATCCTCCAGATCAATCTGCACAGTCCCTATAAAAATAACAAAACCAGAAAAAAAAAAGAGTAATTAAATACTTGAGAGGTTTACAGTGACAAAATGCAAGATGAAATAAGGCTCTGAGAGATTAACTAATACAGAATAATTATTTTGCCTTTTCTCTCTTTATTTCCCTTCCACACTTCTGCTTCTTCTTTTCATTTTTTTCCTAAGGCATATGCTAAGAATGGTTCCAGTGAGTCATTTCAGGCAGGTTAAGCAGATTTCTAAGGAAGCGGCCTTTGGTAAATCCAGTGGGATCATACAGGTAGAACTGGAATTCAGTGGCATAGGCTGAACATCCCTTTCTAACTGAAAGGCTTTGCTTATTCAGTCCCACAGATGCAGCATGGAAACAGGGATGTGACATATTGCTTATTTAGGGCCATGTGCCAGAAGTTGTGAAGGGCAGATCAAGCCTTCTGAAAGAAAATCAAACCAATTAGAATCTTGTCTCATGTTTAATTAGCTTAAAACTCAGTCTCTTATTTCCAGAAAAAAGTGCTTGTGGGAGTGGAGGTACTTGAATACCAAATCACCTTCCAAACCATTTGGAATTCACTCTAGTGAATAAGATAAGAGTGGGTTTTGACGGAGCTTTATTTTCAGCTAAATTCTAATGCAAAGTGCCAAGCAATACAAACCTGTACGAGCTGAAAAGAAAGAGGAAAATCCTACTGGTTTCTGATATTGAGCCAGTCAGTCCAGCTACTACAATATCTGAGCATCTCAATCTTTAATGTGTGTCACTTCAAAACTTCTGTATGACTAAAATTTCTTTCAAAGGTCAAAATCAATTTCTTAGGGAGCCACTCAGAATGTGAGAGCCCATATCTAAGAAGAGTTTGCATGCATATAACAGGTAAAGATATATAGCAATACGCTGGGAATTTTCTGATTTTTTTTATTTATAAAATGTGTTTTTACCAGGCTCACAACCAGCACAAAATCAAAGATAAAACTCACCTAATAAGCTGATAAAAAGCAGAACATCATCCATGACACTTCAGTCTGCCAGTTCTTATATTTTTCACCCACTTACACTGTTCTCAAGACATCTTTTCGCCTAGGGAAAACCACAAGATTTATAATATACCAGGAAAGGAAAAAAATCTAGTTCTTACCACACTAAGGTGAAAGCTCCAAGTAAAAGGATCATCTCCCAACATATCCTTGTCCATGTTTATTTTAGTCTAATCTAAACTAGATTATATTTTGTGTATTTTTAGAGCATCTTTAACATCATAGTATTTGATCATTACCTCCTACAGACCACATATGGAAAGAAATACTCTGGTGTATGCTGGTAGATATTCAGGAACAAATGGGAGTCCAAGAGGAATAAGCCTGGGTGGCTGATGACATCTTTAATACTTGCAAGCAAATATTAAGTTCTGATCTTGCTTTAGGAAGATCCACACCTGAAGCCTGAGTGCTGCTGGATAATGAATGAGGAGCAGAATGCACCCACATTTTTTAGCTGCTCTAAAGCTGTAGTGGAAACTTGTGGCTGATCTTCTGAGCTGTCATGGGATGAGTGGGTGGGGCAGAGATGGAGATGGATAGCTCAGGTATTACAAACCCCTTTGCTTTACACGTTTAATGAAGGGAGCACAAGGAGCGTCTGTGCCTTGGCTGTAGGAGTGAAACAGCTCTGAGGGGGCTCAGAACCCTCACAGAATGAGCTGCATGGAGCACTTGTGCCCAGTTAGGATGGGGGGAGAGAGGTGCAGTGCAAATCCATAGGAACATCATGGAATAATTTTTTGGCCTTGCACATTGTTGGCATGCAACTGCTCAGTGAATGTAGCCTTTTCAGTAGGCTGTGCAGGGCTGGGAAAGAAACAGCCCTTTCTAGTCATTTCCTTAATGGAACCTGAAAAAAATATGAAGTTGAACTCTGCAATGCCATGCTGACAAGTGATATAATATTCTTATTCATCTTTTAATCCTGTACTTTCAGGTGTCTAATTTGGTGCTTCCCCTATTAACTTTCTCATTTTTTCCTGTGTGGTACATCAGAGGTCACTGTGCCTCTTGTCATAATATTTCCAGTTTATAAGAGGGCAGAGGGAGCAGAAAGTAACTACAAGGTATTTCTAAATCTTTCATCTTCATTTCTAAATCCTGTAATTTCTTTAAAGTACATACTCTCCTTCTTTCTTACCACCAGAAACAAGAACTTATTTGAATGTCAAACAGGGCTTTAATGAATCTCATAAGATAATCATAACAGCAGCTGTCCAAGTTAGTTTCTTTTAAAAATTCTGTATGATTTCACTTATGTTTTTAAGTGCTACCTCGAGAGTTTGCCTTTTTCTTCCTCTCACACATCTCTTTGAAAACAGGGATGTTAATTTACTAGTTAATGCCTTTTAAGTGCTTCTTCACCCAAGATACTGAGCACAGCTCCTCCAATGTGCCAGCTGAAATGGAGCACGTACCATTGAGGAGAGAGGCACTCAAGTAGCTGATATTGCAGTCATGACATTGTTGATATAAATATTCAGAAATGCCTTGAAATAACATTAGTTACCATTCAGCAAAAGTTGGCACCCCTAGAATGGTGATTGCTAAATATTGTTATGCTTTTTTGGTTTTATTTACCCTCCTCTGAGGAAGCACTGAGCACATGCAGGGTTTTTTCCTGTACTCTACCCTTTAGAAGTCTCTCCTACGAAGAAGGGCAGGTGACAGTAAGTTGAAGTTTTCTTATAACATCTGGGTGTCTTGTGCATCACTAGCAGATGCTTATGCCTTCCTTTGGGGATAGATGTCTGAGGGTGTTCTAAATTTGAGTCATTAACTCACACATACATCCCAGTCCTAAACTGAGGATGTACAGCCAACATCCGAGGCAGTTCCTTCATGTAGGAGTCCTAGCCCAACATCTCTGTCTGGTTCCCAAGTGACAGCTCCTAACAGCAGAATTACTTCAGTGAGAAGCAAGGCAGGCAGCCAGATTCCAGGCTGTTCACATTGCCTCCTCCTCTCCTGAGCCTGCCAAGGTACAAAGTCCTTGCATAACCCAAACATTGAACAGCAAGAGATCAGGTCTCTCTAAGAGAGGGAAACCTGCTTGCACACTGTAAAGGTAGCATTAGAAGGCTTTGTAGTGATGCTACATGGTGATGCTTCCCATGACAATGTCTCTGCTTATCTCTTAACAGAAGACATCATTGCAAAGCTGTAGCACTTCACTCCTGGCCAGCATTTCTGCAGTTGAGCTCTTATCCTATTTATTTGTTCCTGCAAAACAAGTAGGAATCAGCTTTCTCATAGTGCACTGATACTGTTAAAATTTATCTCTAAAAATTTTTCAATGTGTTTAGTGACAGGTTTGTTCTCAACGATTTTCATTCCCAGCATGATCAGTTACACAAATGGGGACATTTTGTACTTCATCTTGCTTCCATCAGTTGCTGAGGCTTCATCCTGATGTCTTGTGGGGCATCCCTCGAGAGTGCTGTGTTTCACATATGCTTTTCTCAGAAGAAAAGAAGAATTTAGGGTTTTTGTAGTATCTCAGAGCTGGCTGTCTCTAGTCCTACTTCACCTTTTCCCTTCAATTGTTTCAGATTTGCAAGTAAAATGCCACTAGTGACATAGGAAGGCTGCAGTCACTTCCAGCCTGTTCTCAGCACTGCCTACAGGCTGATGCAAATTGGCACATTTAAAGCCCAGGCAGACAGCAGCTGTGTAATCCAGTGGCATTTCCTTCTAAAATTTTCTGCACAGAAGAGGAGCTTGAAAGGAAGTAACAGTTTGGGGAGAAATCCAATTCCAGCCCCAGAGGCAATGCTACACTAAGCAGTAAATCTTCTTGTCTGTGTCTACAGAACAAATAAGGAACTCCTGGCTTGCTGGCTCTGTCTCTGCAGCCAGGGAGGAGCTGCAGACTTGCTGCCCCACTCTTCTGTATCAGAAGCCTATTTGACCATGCTGCAATTCCCTGTCAGTGCATGCTCCAGGTTTTCTTTTCCACAGAAACCAGGATGCTTGCCAATGAAGGAGGATGGGAGAGATGCTGTGTACCTTATTTCAACCTGACATGGCTTTAGGACATGAGCAGAAAACAATACCAGAGCCAGACATAGCTGCTTTTTTTTTTTTTTGCTTTTTTTTTTCTTTTTCTTTTTCTTTTTCTTTTTTTTTTTTCTTTTCTTTCCCCGGCTTGCTAAGTATCCAATAGTTTCAGGCAATCAGACACTGTCTGTTGTGAAAAACAAGCTCAAAAAAATGGAAGCATCTAATCAATGCAGAAAAGTACCTACTAAACTGGGGGAAAATAGAGACTTAAAACTAGTCAGTGCTGTAAAGTCACAGACACACAGCTTCAAGGTAGCAATGCCTTCCATCTAATTCCAGCACAATCTGTCACTCGGCTTGGAAAAAGGCAGCATAAGAACAGTCACTCAGTAGCAGAAAACACCAGCATCTATTGTGCCTGCACATCAGTATTGGAAGGATGATTTCTTCATTATTTCATTCCTGAGATCCCACTGGAGTTTTTTGCTATTCCTTTTTAGTAAGAATAGATCCACTTCTAAATTTCCCATTAAAACCATGTTTTTGATCAAAAATGCAGTTTCTACCACATGAGCAACTCTAAGGCACCAAATAAGGTGATATAAAAAAATAAAAAGTGCTGCATTTAGGGTTGCCCAGCCTGAGCTTAGTGTCCTTCAGCCTGTTGAGCTAGAAGGTTGAAGGCTGAATTGCTCCCCTGCCATCCTCCAATCTCCCCATTCCCAAACAACTGCTCCAACAGCAAAACATGCTGTTCTGGCTTGGCTGAGTCAAGGAGATTGCTGTAGGTGGTGCATGGCAGTGACATTTTGGGAGAAGGAGTCCAACGTAGGAGGCCAGACCAGAGAGGAGACACAGAAACCCAGGCTGCAGCTCTCAGGAGATGTGGTTTCCCTGCACAGCAAGATGTAATTTAACTTTGAGCTGACTCAAAATAAAAGGCTGAAGGATTTTTCTCTCCCACCTCACTTTTACATCACATGGGTATTTTTCTCTTTACCAGTATCTTAAGACTTTCAGTTCCTCTGCCCAGATACAGCCTGTTCTGCTTCTGGGAAAATTTGGGAAAAGGAACTGCAAATAGAAAGTACATCTCCTTGTTTCTATCCACCTCTTCCCTCACATGCTTTGGTAAAAGAAAAAAGTGTAGATCTTATATCTCTTTTTTTCTTTTTTTTTTTTTTTTAAGTCCAGATTGCTTCTCTTAATGCTTTCTCTAGTGGTTTCAGCTACACTTTTTCCTTCAAGAAGAAATAAACCACTTCACGTTTAAAAGTCACAAATTGTGGCTTCCATTTTGTCAAAAAGGCTGAGCTCCTTCCAGGTTTAGAAATACACTTATATCTGCCAAGTTTTGTCAAACATTACCTTCCTTTAACAAGAAATATTCATAGTTTTTTGGATTAACGAGAAAGAGAAGAAACAGCCATTCAAGTGCCTTTTATAAGAGGGAACGTTCTGTATTTTCTTGGATGCAGACATGGGGGAGGAGGAATATGGAAAGAAAAAATAAAAAAGAAAAGAGCAGACAGAAATACCCAGCTGAGGGCCAATCTGAGTTTATAATTGGTATCAGATTCTGCCAGTCTTACTCATGTAGTGCAATTCCTATTGATTTCTGGAGGTTCCTCACAGGGTAAGCTAATGTTTAACATAAATAAGTGTTACTGCATCTTGCCCTTGAGAAGTAAGGGTCGGGAAGCTCTTATCAATTGAACTGCTCTATTCCTGACTGGCAAGCCTGTTCAATTCAGGGTTAATTAACTGATTCCTTAAAGTGGAAGTGTTGTTGGAGGAGCATGATCATTACCATTTGTATTCATTCTAATATGATGTATTCCAACTCCCTCTCCATCAGGTCTTACTGTGAGTGATCTGGTGAAGGAGAATGAAAAGTCTTTGCAAAATGATCTTGAATTCTGCCAGATACTCTCAGTTTAAGTTGTCTCGCAGTGCAAGATCAGATAAAGTGTGAAAGGCAATAATGCACACATTGTTTATTCCAGCTTATTATTAAGCTTGTGTGATACAAACCCCCATCACTGCTGCTTGCTCACTTTTTTTTACAGCAACCTTTGCTACCTATCCCACTCCAACATGCAGGAAAGACTCTTTGATTTGAATTTTATTAAGATGCCATGCATCTTAATAATGCTCTGGAGTGATTGGCATGGGGTCTGGGTTCCAGGACTGGCTGCAGTAATGCTGCCAGGATGCACCACCATCTCTGAAGGGACCTAGCCACTCTGTCCATGTATCCTTTCCCTGTGTCTTGCAGTGCTTAATTTGTTCACATTTTCCTCTGTTCATTAATGCATTCTGTCCTTAAAAAATAATTTTTTTAAAGATAGTAATGTGTATTGTCTAGTTGAAAGATTAATCACAAGGAGGTGCTTGAGGTGGGATGGCTTTTCCAGAGAGCTGCTACTCTTAATGGCAGTTTCCAGTAGGTCCCCTAGCTCTTGGAAGTGACATCCCCTAGCTTTTGGAAGTGACATTCAGCCAGACATGTGCCAGCCACACAGTCTACCAAACCCTGCAAAGTGCAAATATCAACATAAATGCATATTAAGTTGCTGTGTGTTAGCTCTTAACTGAAACAGAGAGTGGGGCTTCCAGCAGAGGCAGACAAATAGCATTGATTTACACTGGCTAGAGGATTTGGCCCATCACCATCTCCTTACACCCTTCTTGGAGGAGCTGCAAACTAGATAAAGGCTTTCCTGTAACACGGCAAGTAACTGTATGTTTAGGCTGACTACTAGTAAAGATTTACTAGTAATAAATCTTTCTCAAAAATCATTTTTCTGGATAGCTGATTCCTCAGGTAAGAGCTACTTATTTAGTTACATCCTCCATCCTAGTCCTGCCCCTCAGGTGCATCTTCCTTCTCAGCTATCCCTTTGAAATCGAAGTGGATTGTGAAGAACAGCTCTGATGATCCAGGATATCTGTGTGTCTGATCAGTCTGTCTTTTGCAGGAGCTCCTGGACCAGCTGCACCCTCACTGTGCCCCTGGCAGCACCTCCCCCCCAGCCTGCCTGTATGGAAAAGGGGCAAAAGCCACTCCCAACACTTTCTGAAAAGCTCTAGTGTTACTGCACAAGTGCAAAAACAAATCAAAGCATGTGAAACAACACGGATGGTTCCAGAATATGTCAGCCTTCCTGCTCAAAGGGAGTGTCCATGCTCTGTGCCCACAGTGTGATGGGGTAAGGGCTATGTGCTGAGCACCCTGCGTGCTGTGGCCACCCCAGCAGCTCCCAAATGTCCCCTGAAGTACTGCTGGTGGTTTTATCTTCTTATAAGGCTGATTTTGTTTGTAGCATAATTTGATGGCAGTTTTCTTAGGCGTTTTTGCTGCTCTAATAAGTATGCTGTGAGTACATCTGCAAGCATTCATATGTTAAGATAAAATTACTGGTGGTGCTCATCTCCCCCTGTGCTTCTGCTTCTACCTCCAGTAAATGCTTGTGTGCTTGCGTGCCCATGTACAGCATGTGCACAGCACCTGATCCTGCTTCTTAATTATTTTTAGCCCAATTCCCAGAGTTGTTCTGCTTCCTGCTGATGAATGGGAAATTCTAGTAGTGCTGTTTCATTTCACCAGCCTCTCAAGTGTAGAAATTATGGTAAATTTGAGAACAAGTGAGACTAGATTGATAGTTACACCTCCTTCTTTAATTAGCCAACTATGGGGTCTGTGGAAATAAGGGAGGGGAGTAAGAATTTACCACGGTGAGAGTGCTGGAGGTTCTTTCTTCTCTGCCCTTTCTTGTCCATCTGTTCTCACTGACAGTAGCCCCTTTCGTGATGTGGGGTTTATTTACAGCTGCCCTGCCTGTGCTACATCAATGGTTTCCCTGACCTTGGCTCAATGATTATGCAACAGAGCGTTGTAAATTATCTTGTCACCAGAATCTCTATTTAGGCAAGTATAATCACTTCCTTGTAAGATCCCAGGCCTGAAACAAGAAAAAAAAAAAAAAAAAAAAAATCTACTGCATAATAGTATAGCGCACTGTTAGGGATGAAAAAGCCCCTCTGCCGTATGGAAAACTACCATATACCGGCTCTGGGAACCTGAGCGTCAGGGATTGGCGCGGAGTGCTTAGCAATCCTGGCAAAAAGGTGTAAATTCCTGTGTGTAGCTGCCCTGTAAAAAGCAGCGTGCCCGTCCTTGCTTTGATGCGGTGCTGAGCATCCGTGGTCCCTGGCAGTGCCGCTCCATGTTGCGGGGTGCCTTCTCCACCTTCTCGGCTCTCCGGTCGCTGTGACTCGCAGCCTGGCTTTTCCACAGGCACGGCACTAACACTCAGGACACTGCCTCTTGCCCGGTGCATCAGGGCTGGTGGGGAGCAGCGTTCTGCTTGCTCCAGGCAATGCCATGGCGGAGATGAGGCCTGGAGCACCCCGTGGGTACGTGCGCACGTGTGTGCGCTGGTTCCTGCCGGGATGCGTGTCCTCGCTTGGCTTCGCCAGCTGGGCTGCAGGACAGGGGAGAAGGATGGGCTCTGACAGGGGTGCCTGTGTCCCGGGAGCTCCAATCTATTTCAGATGCAGCACAGCTGCTAAGGGCAAAGCTGTTGCTGTGTTTGCTTCGCTTCAGCTGAGGATTGCACCTTCCCTTCTTGTGTCTCGGAATGCTGGAAAATGTCCCTCCCGTGAAACACCCCTTCGGTATATCTCTAGACCAACTCATCAGCAACTTCTCATTTCTCCCTCCAAACCCTTGACTGTAAAACTGTCGGAATCTGTGGTATTGATGATCCCGATATTGTAGAAGGTCTCTGTCTTTCTGCCCCATTGCCAAAGAAGAAGCCATAATTCGTCTGAGCTGTTTTCAAGGTTGTTTATTCTTGCTTATCTCTAACATGTTCTGCTGCCCTGCTGCAGGTCTGTCCTGCAGGGCAGCATGTGGGGCTCTGCCCTCAGTGGGACGTTACAAACATTATATACCAGAAACTACATGTGCTGTATTTACAATAATGTGCCAATATCTGTCACCTACATTGAACAGTGTGTCCCCAGCCTAAACCAATAGAAAAATGCCAACACTACAGTGAAACATGGAGGGCATGAAGAAGGAGAAAAAGGACAAGACACACCCAATTTCCTCCACCTTGTCTCCTTTGAACCCCTAATCTAGAAACCTGAAATTTTACTTTTGCACCCGTGCCACACTTAATTATTACTCATATCAAACACTCAGAGCTTGTAATTCATCCTCTAAGATTGAAAACTCTTTTCCATGGACAGAGATCAGAGACAGTGTCTCTGGGGGCTCTGTCCAGGGGGGTTCCTGACCCCCTGCCAGGGTCCCAGGCCTTCCAGGGCAGCCAGAGGGAAGCTCTGGATTCCCACATAAAACCTTAGGCTGCTGAATTATTATCACTGTATCTGAGGGAACCACACTGTCTTGTTCTTACTCCAAAGATTTTACAATTAGTCCTCCAGCACAATACCTTCTCCTCTCCCTCTCCATAGTAACAGGGGAACCGTTATTTTTGTATATTTGTTAGCAATGTAGTTAGCATTCACTGAGTAAACTCAGAAAGCAATATTTCACATATAATAATTATGAATATGTATTTACTTCAATAAGCTGTTGATTTTGCATGAATTCTGCACACTGTTTCTTAGGCAAATATGCTAATGATTGATGTGTGAAAATTTACTTTATTTTGGGCTTGTCAGACTAACTAACACAGTGATCCAAATCCAGAAAATTGTTTCCTTGTGCCTAAGGAACCATAACAATTACAGGAATATTTCAGGGAAGTTGATTACTAATACATGAAACCCTTCTCTATGGATATGATGATTTTGCAGGAATACTTCCAAACCAAATTTACTTTGCTGCTGTCTCTTGGCATTGGTATTCAATCAAGTCCTCATGGCTGTATCAGCTGTACCAGGAGACCAATGGCATTAGAATCCTTTCACATGGCCTCTGTGACAAAACCTGGGGACAGCACCACAGGCAGTGCTGCCAATGGGCACTGAAAGGGGCAGTGCCAGAGGGTCATGGCCATCTCAGCAGTCACTGGGGAGCAGTGGGTGCTGTTGACCTGAACTTCAACCAGGCATTTGAGAGGGTCCTGTAGTATCCTGGGTGCTGAGCTGGAGACAAGAGGACTGAGAGTGAGGATTTGTGAAGGAATTTTGAATGAGTTGGAGACGGGACCTCTAAGTTCCTTTAGATGATGTAATTTATTTTTCTCATCTTCTACATAGGCAGGAAGCGTGAGTTCGGCTCACAGCTTCACCACATGTCTCATAAGACCACAAGACTTCTAGTTAAAAGACCTTTTAAGGATTTATTAACCAATAAAACACTGCCAACAAGGATATTTATGGTTTTGACCCAATCCCTAAATATTTTGTCTTATGGACTCATGATAGTGTAAGCTTTCTTAGCCAATCATGTTGCAACACACAAACCTACAGTACTGTACTCTGAAACTCTAAACTTTCCTCTACTTAGCTTAACATGTCTCTGCTTTAAACTATAAACCCACATTCTCACTTCTAGCACCTAAGTTTGGAAGCCTTTTCCACAGTCTCAGATCAAATCCTGTGTTTAATTCTAAGCTTTGGCTTACAGTCCCAGAGTTCTGAGAGTTCCCTGAATTTTGGATTCCATCACTGAGCAGGAGGGAAAGATGAGTGGCAAAGTGACTGGACCACAGGGCTCCAGGTATTTAATGCAGAAGATCAGAGCTGAAGTAGTGACTGGTTACTGCTGGTGCTCCTCAGGGTTCACTGCAGGGTCTGATGTTATCTAATGTCTTTATTAAAGCTGGACAATGCAGTGAGATGAAACCTCTGCAAGTTCACTGATGATCCAAAACTGGTGGAAGAGTCAATGCACTGAAGGCCAGGACATTGAAGAGGGATGACAACTGGCTGGAGAAATGGGTTGAGAGAAACTTCACTAAGTCAAATAAAAGCAAAGAGCTGCACCCAGGAAGGAATAATGTCCTGCAACAGCATGGGCTGAGCTTGCTAGAATGCAGCTTTCAGGGCAAACCCAGGGGTTCTGGTAGACAGCAAGTTTGGTGGTGAGGCACTGGTATCGGTGCTGGGATTCCCGATGCAGGAAGAACGATGTGCAGAACTCCATGATACCAGAAAGCTAATTAATTCCTTTTTTATACTATATTATACCACAACTATATTACACTAACAAGAGCTATCACTAACTAGAAAAACCCGTGACTCTCTGCTGAGTCCTGATACAGCTGTGACCTAATTGGTCAATTAATCCAAAACACCATCACCAGAATGCAATCAAGCAATCACCTTGGGTAAACAACCTCCGTACCACCTTCCACATGTGCACAAAAACAGGAGCAGCAAATGAGATAAGAATTGTTTAGATTCTCTTTTTTTCTGCCTCTCTCACAGCTTCTCTCAGGAGAAATCCTGAGAAAGCTAAGTCTCTCTCTGTTCAGAGGACATGTGAATTCCACACACTGGCACAGGTTGCCCAGGGCCATTGTGGCTGCCCATCCCTGGAAGTGTTCAAGGCCAGGTTGGATGATGCTTTGAGCAACCTGGTCCAATAGAAGATGTCTCTGCCCTTGGTGGGGAATTGGAATGGTGTGATATTTAAGGTCCCTTCCAACTCAAACCATGGTATTATTCTGTACTGGGTCAAGTTCAGCAAAAGCCAGCAAGATGCTTGGGTTGCTGGAGCATATGGAGTACAATGACAGGCTGAGAAAGCTGGTTGTTTCTCTGGAGAAGAGATGGCTCAGGGAATATCTAATTGCCCTCTGTAGCTACCTAATAAACAATTATAGTCAAAATAGAGCCAGACTCCTCTTGGGGGTGTGCTATGAAAGGCAAGGGGCAGTGAACCCCAGCTGCAGCAAGGAGGATCCCTGTTAGATATAAGGGGGAAAACTTCATGGTAAAGAAGATCTAGCGTTAGAATAAGTGCTCAGAGAGGTTGTAAGCTCTCCATTCTTGGGTATACTCAAAACCTATCTGGATAAGGCCCTGAGTACCCCCATCTCACTTCAAAGCTGACCCTATTTTGAGCAGGAGTATGGACCAGACATGAAAGCTGCCTTCCAACTTGTTTTATGGGGAGTTTATAGCGAACACTTCTAGTAGATTTTGCACTTGGAAAACTACTCCTTTTATCTGTATTTTGGATATCTTTCCTGTCACAGTAAATTCCACCAGAAAGGCATCCAAGGAATGGGAGTTTTGCCAAAGAAAATGAGTGCTGAGACTAATTTGTATCATGACAGTCTGGCTATGAATTTATAATTGTATCGCTCTAAGCCCTGACTCGTTCCATACCTACGGTTAACATTAATCACCAGCTTCTAGGGATGAAAACCTTCCAGAGCTTTCATCCCCAGCCTGTGGGGGATGCAAGCTGTGCCCTTCAGTGGGCAGCCACAGTCCCTGGTTCTGTGTTTGCAGCCTGCCTGCACTGAGCAGCCTGTGAGTGGTCTGGAGATCTGTGGCTGCTCTTCAGAGCAAGTGTCAAGGGCCAAACCTGCAGCCCGAGCGTCTCCCACATCAGTTGCATGTGGAGAACTATGCAGAGAACTTCCCAGCTGTCCTGAATGTTAGCCATCAGGAATTGTGCTGCTGACATAAATGACAGCAAGATTTCACAGTTCCCTTCCCTTAAACACATGCATTCAAATCCTACAGGCAATGTTTAATGCAAAAACAAGTTAAATAAGCACGTTTCCACAAAACCACTCCTTTTTTTTTTGGTGCTTTTCTCTTTGAAATGTGAATGGGACTTTGCTTGCAAACTGAATTTAGTTTTTCAGTCCTGATGATAAACCAGAAATAACTATCTTGATGTGAGCTTGTGTCTGGAGGAGCATGCTTTGCACTTTGCTCAGCCATTTCAGTGGCAGAGCACCTATTCTTCCAGTTCTCTGGCTGATGTGCTCAACAAAGCATACACAGAGAAGTGCTCCAAATGTTTGTGAAGCTTTCTTAAGCCCACAGAGATCATTCTAGTCTGTTTGTATGGCAAACAAATATGTAAGAGGAATTAAACTAGTGGGTAGCTGCATGTTACAAGATTTTTTAGCATTGCTGTATTAATGTAACTGATTGAGTACAAGATGTGTTGCTTGCCATTTCCTGGAATAAAAAAATGAGCTGTTGAGTCTTAATGTGCTATTCCAATTATGGTTATAAAATACTGAATCAAGTCTTTCTTAAAAAAAAAAAAAAAAAAAAAAAAAAAAAAAAAGGAGAACCATTTGGATTTAAACAGTTTAACAGAATTAATAATGATTCCAGATGGGCCTGTATTTGGCACTAAGAAGTGTGTGAAAGGAAACATTTTCAACCAGAAGCTTGAATGATTTATAAGAGTTCTTGAGAGATTTTTCACTAGTAAAGATGCCCTTTCAGCCTCTGCACATTTGGAGCTAACAAAGGAAGTGACACTCAGTGAGTGAAAATCTTGGCACTGGTGAAAAACACACATACGTTCACAAGCAGAAGTGCCTGAAATAGCACAATTAGCAAAGCCAGGTTCTTGACACACTCTCAGCTCCTTGTTTCCCTATGAGTAAAAGAGGAAGAGTAGCAGTTCCTCACCTTGAAAAGGTACTGAAAATAGGAAATCTTTTGTGACTGTGGGGTAAATAGATGCCATGATATTGATACCTGTAGCAATATGGTGAGAATAAAAGTGACTTCTGCTTGCAAGTTAAACCTTTTCTTAGGTCTGGGAGAGGCAAGACACGGGACCAAAAAGAGAGAGGTCAATGTTTGACAACAATTATTTTAGTATATAATGTTGAGCAGACTAGGGACTACTTTAAGCAGCACAGGGCAGAGTTACAAGATCTTATCCAAAAATAAACACTATCTAATGAACTGACTAATTGTGCCCCTCTTCCATAGCATTCCTGTTATAACCACAAAGTACTTAGCAGCCATTTAACTTTCTTAAATGCAAGTCAGTAGTTGGAATTAGCACAAAAAAAGTTAGCATTGAGTGGTCAATCAGCCTCTTTACTGGTCACCATGATTCATGGATTATATGAAACGGAGAAACAAGGAAACCGATTACTCACACTTCATGTATTACATTAAATCAATTATTAATAGACAGCTGGGTATCTGACTGCCTTTTACTCTGTTGTGAACTTGTGGGAATGATGAGCAGCAGAGTAGAAGTTAATAGACTGCCCCAAACCACTTTTTTACCAATTACAGTGTTAGCCTTGTGTCACATAATGGAAATTACTGAACTTTGCATCCTGCCTCTTCTGTGATTTACAGCCCATTCCTTGATCAAGACTTTAGGGAGGATGTCTTTTGCAGGGGAGTGGAAATGACAACATATGGTTTCTATCTCATATTACATCCATTTGTAACCTGCAGATTTAACTTCTTTTTTTCCTATACAGGAGACATCCCTTCCTCCCTCTGCCTTGTTGCAGCCAGATCCCAATACTACAGAATCTGTCCTTGCCAAATTCCTCCCTTTTATTCCAATGTCCCTTTCCTTTATTTCACCACTTTAACACTTTATGTCTGCTAATGCCAGTCTTTCTCTGCACATAAGACTGCCCAATTATTCATAATTTCTGGGCCCAGGTTCAACAAGTCTGTTTGAAGATGATAGTTGCTCTGCACACACACTTGCCTTCAGATTGGTGGTCCTGAGGCTTGTATCAGGCTCTCAATAAGAATAATCTCTAATTATTCTTATTAATGAATAAATGACATTTTCCTTTACCTGGTTTAAAATGTTAAAAAAATATTCCACACACAAGTGATTGGAGTAATTTCTTCTTAGAGCACCATGTGCTGACGGTCCCTTGGCTTTATCCTGTGAGTGTCATAATCCTCGTTAAAATTTAAAGGCAGATGTATTGTGATCAGAAATTTCATTCACCAATTCCAATTGTTGAAAATAACCAATAATTAGCCTTTAATGTTTCATTTTTAATTGCATCTTAGTGGTTAAGCAGAATAGCTCTACCTTCTATTAATTCTAAACTTAAGAAATATTGAAACTGGTCCTTTCACTTCCTGAATTTTCCAGGCCTTCAGTTCTTTCCCCTTTACAGCTGCTTGGCCTAGGGAAAAAAAAAAAACAAAATAAACCCAACCCTTGCAGGATGCATGTTGGATGTAGGAGAGTTTTCCTGTTGTCTGTGTACTCTGTGCCCTGCAGGTTGTGCTCCCTGCTCTCTTCTGCTTCAGGTGCTATGAACACAGGCACAGCTTCTCCTTCATCCTCACCATGAATTTATCTCTTCTAAAGGGGTTCACAAGGTTGCTGAGTTCCTTCTTGTTCTTGCTTGTTTTGTGCTTTAGCTAAAAAGATTGGTAGAGGATCTGATCATGTGCTTTTTCTTCTCTCTGCCTTATTCATTAGCCACTGTGAAGTGAAATGTACCATGTTGTCCACAACTCTGTAATTTTTCCACTCATCCAGTATGTTCAGATGAATCTAACTTTCTAGTGTTTGAACCAAAACTCATCCAAGCAGATGGAAAAATTTCTAATTCCCTCAGTTTCTGGGCCTCATAAACTTGGCTTGTCTCTGCAAGTCCTTGCACCTTTTGTGTAATTTTTTATAACTTTGCAAAGTCATTACAAAGTTTTCTAAATGTTGCCCAAATGAAATATCAGGGCTTCAAACCCCCTCTGTGGAGCTGTAGATGAGCTAGAAAACTCTGATTTTTCTTTTTTTTTCTGCTGAATAAAATAATACTAAAGATTTGAAGTTAATGTTGGGCTCAGGCAGGCAGAGCAAAGCACCAGCAACTGCCTAGGAAATATAGGGAGAAAAGCCAAAACTCATAAACATTTCCTTTCAGGGAAAATAGGTTTTGAAACAATGTAAATAAAGACATTACCAAAACCATGTTTTTCTTCTAGGACAGCACCATCCAGAAAGGATGTTTTTTTCCATTTAGGAAATAAAGAAAACTGTGAAAAACAATCAAAATCTATCAGAAGTACAGCAATCTTCTGGACAAGAATAGGAACAATCAAATTAAAATTAACCTTTTTTTTTTTAAGATTGTAGGAGTTGTCTGTGGGGTTTTGTTTTGTTGTTGGTTTTTTAGTTTTTGTTGGTTTTTTTGTTGGTTTTTTTGTGTGTTTTTTTTTTTGTTTTTGTTTTTTTTTTTTTTTTTTGCTATGAAAGCCTCATTTTCTGCCAAAAGACCAACTTTAACAGAATTTTCAACCTATGTTTTTGTACACATTTCCATGAAATAGCAGATGCTAATGCTGGCATTTATTCACAAAAACAGCTTCAGATTTGAATGAGCCACTAGAAAAAATACAACCTTGCTGCTGCTTCTTGCTAAGAGACAGCCTTCTTGCCTTTTTCTTTCCCCAGCTCACGATAAAGGTACGAGTTGGGACTTGAATCCTGCAAGACCCTGTGGCAGGCTGGATTATTCACTTACTGATAGCTGTGTTGCAGCAGTGTGACACAAGCGTCAGGTCTGCACCTGCATGGCATTACTTCATTTTTGGGATATATCTTCCTATCCTTAACAACCCCTTATAAAGCATGAAGGGCTTTTATCCATTCCTTGCTGACTGGGAAAGGAGAGGGTATTTCCCAGCCCATTCCTTGGTCTCTTAACAAATCCTTGCTGCTCCAGTGGGAGGGTCCCAGGGAGGAGAAATCAAAATGAGGGAAAAGGCTGTACTTCTAATGTAGATCCTGGGTCATTAAATAACTACCTAGGCTTGCAGGCGTACAACACCTGTGGGAAAGGAAAATGTACAAACCCAAAATGATTGTTTGCAGTATGATTTCTCTTCTAAAAGCAACATTTTGCAGCAGAACCACCCGTATTTCTGCTGTGCCAGAAAAAGGAGGTTGAATGAACTGGCAGATTCTAAAGCCCTCTAGAAAGGGAAGCTCACTTCTGCTTTCCCAGTTGCCTAGGTGATTAACATGAGACAAACACAGCTCTTCCTATGGTTAGTCTTAAATCCATAAGACAAAGAGCTTTTTGGCTTTGTGTTGCAAGATGTGAAGGTGTTTCAACAGCAGGATTTCGCAAGAGCTGTCACCCTCCTCCTGTCCCTTTGCTTGGATGGCATTTTGCTGTGAAGGTCACCTTCAAGTCACTCTCTGAGCACCCTCCAAGCTGTCTTGGGGCCAGGAGGGGACACTGTCCCTGGGGGCAACCGAGTTCAGGGGGCTGTGCCTGTATGTCAAGCTCCCGGTAGTTAAAAATACCAAGCCACACGCAATTATCTTTGGTGCCATTAACGCCCTGCAAGCAGCAGAGGCAAAGGTGGCTGGCTTGAGAAAGAGCAGATTGCTGGGCTGGAAATCAGAGCACCAGGCTTCTGTCTCTCACCAAACCGTGCAGCTCTGGGCTCTAATTTCAGCCGATTTCTAATCCTCCTGCTATTCTTCCCGTGCCGCCTCTGTTTGGAGAGCAGGTCCTTTGTGGCAGGGATGGCTCTCCCTGCTGTTTGTACAATGTTTGCACAATCGGCCCCGCTCCCCATGGATGGCTCCCAAATGCAGAGCCTTGGGAGCAGCCTGCTGGGGCAGAAATCATCCTGTGCCATGGTTCAGAAAAGCCGGTTCACAAAATATGTGGTGGCTCAGAAAAACTGTGGTTTTCCTTCTCCTTTCTAAGGATTTCAGGCTGCTGCTCGTAAAGCAGCATCACCAGGAGACATGGAAATGCTGCTGCCCTTCTGTGACAGATCAGGAAAGAGAACTCTAAAAATGTGGAATGAGCTTCTCTGCCTTATATAGCAAACAGGCTTTTTCTGCCCCTTTCTTCTCCCCCAGTTCAGTATCACAAAGAGACGAAACCTTTTTCAAGACAAAATATTCCCTGCATGTCTTCAAGATTTTGCCTCCTGCTTTCTCTCCCTCTTCTTGGGCTGGCAGAAGCTGCCACATCTGCAGATCTGTGCTTCCTTTAACGTCTTCACTTTCTTCCATGATTGTTTGCTGACCTCTGGAAACTCTCCAGGGATTACTGGAGCAAATTTTAGAAGGGAAAAATGGTTTCTACAGAGGCAGCCACTGCACGTGTGTGTTATGCCTAATCCATGTCGAGGTAATAAACACCTGCATCCATCTAGCCCTATTTACCCACAAATTAGGATATTTTTTTTGTGAGACTTGAACATTCACACATTGATAGCAATCAGATTTTTTTTCTTAATATTGATTTTTTTTTTTTTTCAAACTGGGAAGCAAAAGAACATTATCACCATCCATTTAACCTCTCATCTCCATGGTGGAGGAGACAAAATGGCACAGGATCTAGGCTAAAGATGGGCAAATAGAGGTGAGGGATTACAGTACAATTTGTCTGACTCCTAGAGAAGTCAGACATGAGGCTGGAGGGATTAAGCTGGTGATGTTTGGGCTAAAGTAGCCCATCACCTGCTCGCTATCCAGGAGGGAAAACCATTCTCCTTCGGGCCAAAAACTTTCTATTACATTGCAGAGCAAAATGGAGCACTGCGTTTCCATCCTGTGTGTTGTGCATGAATTTGAAGCTGCTTTAAAAAAGGAGGATAAAAAAAAAAAAAAGAAAAAAGAAAAAAAAAAGAAAAGAAAAAGAGAAAAGGAGAAATTCTTTCAGACACGTTTCCTGGGTTGTTGTTTGTGTTCGATGTTTTCAGCTGATGCCGAGTGGAACGAAGCAAACGCAGCCCTGGCTGCGGTGCTGTTTCCCTGGCTGGCAGGGACACCTAGTGGGTAGGACAACGTGTGCGGGTGAAGGCAGGGGAAAACACGCGGTCTTGACTTCCCACCAAGGGCAATATTTCATTTTCTGAGTCATGGCAGTGCCTAATTGATGCTCATGTTATCCTTTGGAATTAGCGTGGAGTCGGGAGGAGTTTACAGCCAAACCTCCTTTAAGGAACAGAGTGTAGTGTGAGAAGGTGATGCGAGCGGTGTTACCAAACTGCTGCTAGCAGGAGCCGCTGCCAGCCTGGCTTTTGTGCAATTGACTCTTTTGAAGGCTGACACAGTCACAATAACACCTACACGGGCTCTGCGTGAGAGCTGCCTCGGGGCTGCCGTGATTCATCTCTGTCTGCGCTTACGCCTTTCATGGGCTGCTGCATTGGGGCCACTTTCATTCTCTCGAAGACACCTACAAAATGACATTTACTGCTCCTCTCAGTGGGCCAGCTTCAGCAGGGAAAACCAGCAGGAAGCTCAAAAAGAAGAGGAAGGCAGTGTGACCATCTGCCTCCCCAAACCAGCAGGGCAGTTCGGAGGCAGCGCCCAAATCCCTCCTGCCTCCTCACTGCTTGAGCACAGGTCAGGCTTTGCTGGCCCTGTCCCTCAAGCTGCTTACCAGATTGGATCCTTGATTGCATTCCCTTAACATGTGTTTTTATGGGAAGAGGTTGCTGAGTAATTTCTTTGTTTCCATTGTGGGGCTGTTTTTCCTGGCATCTTCCCAAGCACCTGTCTGAGAGGGCTGGCATGTGGATGCTATGTTCCAGATCAGTGGCATCCCTAAAATCCTCCAGCCTGTGCCAGAAACAGAGACATTACATGTGAGAGATTTCTTGCAGGGAAAAATCCAAAACCCTTTATAAACATGGGATTTTTTTTTGTTTAGTTTAGATACTCTTCCTCTGCAGAGGCTGGGAAGAAGCAGCCTCCTGCCACCACTCTGGTGACATAGGCCCCAAAAAGGTTCTTACACTTAAAAATATAAGATGAACTGCAGCTTTTTATTCAGAAACAGATCATCTAAATAGCAAGAAGCAGTTATGCTCTGGACATTTTGAAATCATCTCCTTCTGATCTAATTATGTGCAAGCAGTAAAACTGACACAGTTATGGTTATTAAGCACTTTTCCTTTTTTCTTCCTTTTACCAGGAATCCTATCTTAGGATTAATAGGCATTTGCATCATTTCAGTCCTGTGTGCTGTTATTAAGTAGCATCTACATCATCAGCAAATATTTTTATTGTGCTGACACTGCACACAAAGTGAAATGTGAAGGTACAGAGCTTTATTTTTTTTTTCTCTGGACTCTCAACATAATTTGAATAGCTTATGCCTCATAAGTTCCTTCATTAAAGAAGAAAACTTAATTCTCATTTAATGAAATTAATAACTTTGAAGGAAGGAGTAAAAATTACTTCTTTCCAATGTAGCTGCACAGTTTTGTAGCAGGACCTGAATATTTGTATTCTCAGTACTGATGAGGGTGAGAAACAGTAGGCAATATATTTAATAAGACTTTTGGCACTGATAACCTGAATTCATACATATAAGCAAGCAAAATACAGTTTATGTGAAATCATGATTATCAGTGTGTATACAAATAGATGAAAAAACTCTCAAAGCATTATTGCCAATGACTCAATGTCAAACTGGAAGGAAATTTCAAGAGAGCATTCCAAGCAGATGTGCAGAGATCTTCAGAACTGATTTTAGTCAATATTTTTATTAGTGATTTTCAGGATAAATATAGAGTACACTTATAAAATTTGCTCAGGCTGGCAAGCGGGATCAGAATGCCAAATGCTAAATTGAAGAGATGGTCTCAGATCAACAAGATGAAGTTCACTAATGACAAGTATGAAGTGCTACACTGCAGAGGGAGATATCAAATGCATAAATATGAATTGGGAAATAATCAGCTCAGCGTCAATATGAGAAAATTATACTCTGTGTATAGTGGTTCATAAATTAAATATGACTCAACAATGTGATTATGCTGCAAAAATTGCTAATACCACCTGGAGTTCTGTTAATGGAAGCGTTGTATGGGGAAGAGGAGAGATTGTGCAGGCATCCTGCAGCTCCTTAATTATAATCTGGTCACCCAAGTAGACCATGCTGCCTTGTCACCTCCCAGACCTTCCCTCTGCTCCCTCTCCAGGCCCTGTCCTCAGCCACAGCTATTTTTCTGCCTTCTCCTGTGATGGAGCCTTGACCTCTTCTCTCTGGAAAACTGCCCATACTCCTGCTGCCTCATGTTGCTGCTTCTTATGAAAATAAGTTACAGGTGCTGCCAGGGAAGGTCTCCATATGAATCCCATAGGCACATCCTATATGGATCCCACACGGGGAATGTGTGCTGACCAGAGGAAGCTTGCAGGGACTTTGGCAGAGCGGCTGGCTGCTGGCAGCTCTGTTCTGACACGCAGGAGCATCACCCAAACCAGGGCAAGGCTGTCGCTTCCAGGTGCAGCTGCATTCAAACGGGAAACAAAACGCCCGAAAGAAACAAAGGAGAATGTCCCCTGAGAGCTACCACGGCCCAAGGCAAGAGAAGAACATGGAGGGAATTGATTGCATTTCGTTGCATAGTTTTTAATCCCAGCGAAATTTTCTGGCGGTGTTTGGTTGTGGGAGTTTTTTAAACTCCTCAGGATTTAATGCTACCCAGAACCATCCCCACTGCACCGTGTGATCACCAAGGGAGCTGCCCCGGGGCTGTGACACTGTCCCAGCCAGCAGCGACAGCGTTCCGAGCTCCTTCCATCACTTCTGCAGGCAGGCCGGGATGGCGGGCAGGCTCAGACGCTCGAAATCCTGCCCGTGTCAGAAATCACAAACACATCGCCCAAAAACCGGCACGGGGTGCGCCGCTGTGCCAAAGCCCGAGGCCCGCCGCTAGATGGCAAACTTTAATTTTCCAATCCTGGAGCTGCCGGGGCTGTGCCTGGGGCCGTGTGCGGCCACGGATGGGGATGGAATGGGGATGGGGATGGGGATGGGGATGGGGATGGGGATGGGGATGGGGATGGGGATGGGGATGGGGATGGGGATGGGGATGGGGATGGGGATGGGATGGGAGCCAGGTCCCAGCCCTGCACGCACCCAGGTGGCTGCCAGCTTTCCAACTGCCCCACTCCTTCTGGGCACCAGGCTCAAAGCTTTCCCCGGGAGCCTGTGCACAGTAAAGGGCTGGGAGATGCTTTGCAAGGTGTGTCTCCCTCCAAAGCAGGGAACCACTGCTCTCCGGCGGTTTTCTGCCATGTGGAGTCTCCTGGTGATGCTCTGAGGAAGGCCATGGGGCTCAGAGGTCCAGGTGGTCGCTCAGTCAGGCTCAGGGCTCTGCAGGACAGGTCCCACCAGCAGCTGGACACTTTCCAAAGAGCCACTGCCCCTTCTCCTCCAGCTCTGCCTTTTCTCCCTCTCTTGGCCCCGGGCTGGCGCTGGATGTTCTGGAGAACAGAGGTGTTTTTCAAGGCTCAGGATGGGAAAAAGCCTTTTCTGCACTTCCCATCCTGATGGTTATCTCAGAAAGCATTATGAGGTAAGCTAAGAAAGCAACTCTACTGAACCTGGTCTTCTCCAGATCTTTATCGATCCCCAAGGAAATGGGCACAAATTGACAATGAGCGTGGTGCCAGCATTGCAGCAGCCTCGGGTCTTGCCATATTGTGGGACGTACATAGAGCACATAAAGTCTTAGATATATTTTAGGAAAGCCTAAAAATTGGCTAAATCAACCTTAATTTTCATATGAACTTAATGAAAATATTGATTTTCTCCATCAGCCATGTGTGTTGCCTTATTTTAATCAGTTAATTTAGCTCAGTGTGAAGATACTGGGAAACTCCAACCCAAGTGTGAGATATGTGCTCCCTGTACAGAAATACACCGATTGTGTTTCTCATACCAAATGTTTTAGACCTGTGAACAACAACAAACAACTTAATGTTCATAAGTGACTTTATCAACAACAATGCTTCTAACATGGAAACACCAAGATCCTTCGAGGGGATAAATCACGTTTCTTTCACAAATACAGTTCACTATTCTGTGTCACACTACCAGGAAAAGCATTTCTTCACCACAGCAGCACACCACAGTGTTTTTGTGGCAAAACACAGTGATTAACATAGCAATTTCTGTGATCCTGAGGGCTGTGTAGGATTCCACATGGTTTTCCTTGCATCTGCCAGTGGTAGCAGTCCTTTTATATCTTTTAAAATCTTACTTACTAAGTCATTCAAAACCTACCTGTTGTTCTCTACAAGCTAAAAAATTCTTGCAGAATTTTGCAATGTGTTATGAAAAATAGATCTCACTTTTACTGACTCTTAAATTACATGGCATTGAGTGCCATGTGGGCTGTATTCTTCATCATCTATATTTTAATTATTTTTCAGTTGTCTGGCCCGACATCCAGTGTCATTAGCTGAAAGCTAAGTCAGAGCCATTCCAGAGCCAACTGATGAAGAGCTGTCTGCTCCCCATGGTATTCAGAGTCTCCATTTTGAAGCCCAAACTTCCCAAAGTGGGGAAAGATCTCCCCTGACTCCACACAGCAGGGTTAATCACCTGATTTCAAAAGTAATGTCTTAAAAAAACACAGGTTTTTTACCAACAAAAACAATATTTTCTGTCTAGAATTTAGATGTTGCAATCAAGTGAGGAGTTCAAAATACCCTTGGGCTGAATAAAAAACTTTTGCCTCCAAGCCTCTTGGTGAATCCCTTCCCCTGAGGCATGGACTGGGGTTCAGAAGGCGGCCCCTGCCTCCTATTTGCTTTCCCTGGGTTTGGGATATGTGGTTCCTTATCTTTTACTGCAAATGGCTGCCCAAATTCATGTTTTCCAGACCACCAATTACAGGATCAAACTGAGCCCAGGTACCTCCTTCTCCTTTTCCTTCTCTCTCCTCCCATCTTGCGAACCATAAGCTTTTTCCTGAGTTTTTTCTTTCTTCTGCTGACATCTTGTCAGGACTGGGCAGAGATATGTGATACCAGTGATACTTATTAATGTGGAAATTCAGTTTTAGCTAACACAGAGCTATGGCAAATAATGAAGCATTTTTCAATGTCTGGTTTCCCTGATGGACTCTTGCCTCAGTACCCTTCAGTAACAAGAATCACAGGTGAAAATATCAATTTAGGGTCAAATAACAAATTAGTAATATATTGTTAGTTATTACTTCCTACAGGCATAGGCTGAAAACTGTAAAGAAAGTTTTGTTACTAAAATATATATTAATTTTTACCAGAGAAGAGCTAGCTTGGGAAGGCTGAGGCTGTATTACCCTTTGTTTTCTGAGTGGAGAAAACATCAGGTAGTTACAAAAGGGCAGGAATTTGGTTTGGTTTACTTTATTAAGGTCTCATTCAATGCTCTTGCCTGTAGTCAGGATGGACACAAAAGAGTGACCATCCTGCAGCAGCCCAGGACCTGGAGTAAACTGGGACACAACGCCCACACGCTGTAACACTGGGGAACAAATTTTATTGGAATGCTGTTGACACTTCTCTGACATCAAAAAAGCATTCCCTGATCTCTCCAACACGCGGGACACGCCCTGTGGCTCTGAGCAGTCAGAAATGCCAAAGGGGGAGAAACATTTCAGGCTGTCCTCTTACACGTGAAGAAGGAAAGCAGATCACAAGCCAGTCTTCAAAACAACCTTCCTTTTCAAAATTAACTATGCCCACCTCCTGTGGGAGGATGTCGGAACTCAAAATGTCCCTCAGACATTTTTAGAGGTTCCAGGCCTTGGTCAGAAGCATTTTAGACCCTGGCAAGCAGCTGAAAACAGCTGTGATCTTGAGTTTGAACCATGGAATGAATTACCAACTTTAAAGGTGGAACAAGCAGTCACAGAGGGTTAGATGATATAGTAAAAGTAGTCACAAATTAGAGGGTAAAATTTTTTAGTATTGTACAGGGGGGTTTTAACACATGTACAGGGGGGTTTTACTTTGTACAGGGGGGTCAGGAGTTCTAAGATGGAGGAAAGTGGGCCTGAACCTGTTCTTCCTCCTTCTTCTTCCTTACCTCCATGTTCTTGGTGATGTTGGCATTTTTCTATTGGTTTAGGCTAGGGACACACTATTCAACGTAGATGATAGATATTGGCACATTATTGTAAATATAGTACACGTAATTTCTTGTATATAATGTTTGTACCATCCCACTGAGGGGCAGAGCCCCACACGCTGCCCTGCAGGACAGAGCTGCGGCAGGGCAGCAGAACTTGTTATAGATAAGCAAAAATAAACAACCTTGAAACCAGCACGGACGAACTATGGCTTCTTCTTTGGCAACGGGGCAGAAAGACAGAGACTTTCTACAATCTCGGAATCACCAATACCCACAGATTCCGACAATTGGCGTCCCTTGGCGGGCATCAGCAAGAACAAGAAGAAACAGCAAACAACCTCCAACCTTCATCAGCAGAGAAAAACAAAAAAATAAAGAAAGGAAGAGGAACAGAGCACAAATGCTCTCGGCAGATTCCGGGAGGAGAGGGAGAGGAAAGCTCAAGATAAGAACCTGACCTTCACCAAGACAGCTCGTCTGGAGGACAGCCAGGAGGAGGAAAACCAGAAGCGCGCCTGGGATTTCTCGCCTGTGACCTGCTGGACGATGAACAGTGCCATCTCCGGACTGACCTCGTGGTGACTCAGCTTTTGGTGAGAATGGTTGAAATTAAGAACATGGGGAAGGGATGCTCCCAAGGACAGACAAAAAAAAAAACTTTTCAGCCCTACAGGGCAAGACTTTTACCCATCTGGTAGAGATAGCCTCAAATGAGATGAAAGCTTTGTTATTGTGGGTGCAGTATACTCACCCGCACACAGATGTACATCTTTTGTTTGAGTTAAATTTTCGTAAGGGATCAATAAGCAACTGTATTACCGAGCCACAGGAAAAAGAAAAAAAAAGAGAGATAAGACTGCCGCAAAAGCTTTTGCCTTCAGCAAGGACAATAAGAGTCATTTTCACAACGCGGCATTTTAGACTGAACAGCTAAGGCTCCTATGGGAGCACAAGGAGGAAGATGGCCCAGCCAGCAGCTTCGGGCAATTTTCCTCACCAGGGGAAGCAAATTGCCTCCCGAAGAGGATCAGGGGGGGTGGTGTCCCATCATGTCCTATGTCTCCAGGTTCACACTGTTCCTCAAGACTCCTCAAATCTCAATTTCTAAGCTCCTCAGCTGCAGAAAATCCCCAGACAGTGAGAGATAAGCCAGGCACAGACGCAGCCCTCGGTGGAGGAAAGGACTGGCCATTGCCCGAGTCCGAACCCACAGTGGGGGGGCAGCGGCGCCGGCGGCTCCTGGGGGGAGGGGCAGTCGTGAGTGCAGAGCGGAGGGAAAAGTGAGAGAGAGGAGAGAACTCTCGCAGCTGCGCGGGTGGGGAGTTCAAAACAGCCCGCGGTGCAGGCGAGAGGGGGGGGGCAGTGGGAACCAGCGGACGCAGGAGGCGGCGGGAGCGCGGTGCGGTGGTCAGACGCCCAGGGTGCCCGGTGATGCGTTCCATGACGGGAATCCGTGAGAGTGCGAAAGCACCGTCCGGCAGGTGCCGGGGAATAGCTCCCAATTCGCAGCAGCGGCGCTGGCCGGGCCGGCGGCTGGACGGAGAGCTGGACTCTCCTGTCGCTGCGGCGATGGCAGCGCGCATGCGCGAGACGGTAGAGCAAAACCCGGAAGTCGGAGCGGAGATCTCTTGCATTCCGAACGCACGGGCACGGGCACAGACGGCGTCGGGGGCGGCGGTGGCCGCCAGCCAGCCGTCCGCAGACTGCGCGGTGACCGCGGGGGGAGACCCGAGCGGCGCGGGGCCGGGCGGGACGCGGCGCGGGGCTGCACAGCGCGGAACGCGGCGGCGCCCGCTGATGACGTCAGCAGAGCGCCGAATCGCGCTGGGCTCCAGCAGCGGCTCGGGGACGGCGCGGGCCGACCCAGAGCGAAAACCGAGGCAGCGCCAGGCCTGACAGAGAGAATGGGGGGGGACGTTCCCGAGGGACGGCCGCGCGGAGCCGGTGCAGGCGGGCGCGGTCGGTGCGGGAGTTCCTTCCCTTGTTCCCATGGCGACACAGACAGAGGGTGAATCAAGGCTGCGCATGCGTTTGCGAGAGTTAAAGCGAACGCGGAAGTGGCTGACAGCGGGTGTGAGCAGGGAGGGAGAGCAAGAGAGAGGGGCGCAGCCATCCTAACGCAGGCAGAAGCGGGGTTTGGCTGCACCAGAAGCGCTCCCAGTGCTCTCATGCCGCGGCAAACAAAAAATCACAACAGCAAACAATCTTTTACAAGCAGCAAATATCCTGCAGCAATGCTGAGGATGAGACTCCCAATTTTCACCCTGAAATAAAATTCCATCAGTCGCTTTTTGAAAACCAGCCAACACAAGGCCTTTTTCAAATCTCCCCAATGTTTCTAAACACCAACCCCAGATTTTTTCAGTTAGGTCACAGAATTGATCGAGCAGACACGCCCAGCCGGTGTGATGATAAGTAATAATTGTGGAACACATTGTGAAAAAGAGATATCATAATGAAAATTGATATAGAAAATTAAATAGCATGAAATGTTAGTAATTTATTATATTAAGGTTTAAGTTAGGTTGTATTTTAACGTTTTATTAATGATAGAATTGATTTTTATATAGTTGGTTTGCGTTTAAGTTAAGTATTATTTAATTAGAGTATATCACTTTAAGTTTATTTTAGGTTTGGGCCCTGAAGAAGTTAAGTTTACAAAGGTTTAATTGATAATGGATTTATATATTGTTAATTTGATACATATGGATTTCGTAAAGTTAATATAATTTAGGGATTCTTTATTAAGATTGTTATATATTGAGTTTAAGTACTATTTAATTCAAAAATTATTTTAAGTTTTTCAAAGGTCAAGTTTATTTAGCAGCAAGGTTTAGTTGTTTTTCTTTGAGAATGAGAAGGTTTTGGCTGAAACAGATCACAAAGTAATAATGAACATTGATTTAAGGAGAAGTTATTGGATTTATTGGATTCTTGGTTTTGTTTTAGTATTTTTTGTTTTATTATAAGTTTATCAGTATATAAGAGTTGTAAAAGAATTTATTTTGAGTTTTCTGAGATTGACTTTATCGTTTAAAAATCAGTTTTATAGTCTGTTATTTCTTTGTATAGTGATACAAAAGGCATTTGTTTTCAAATCCTTTATTTTTAACTATATAAGTGTTAAGAAATTTTATCATGTTATCAGGTGAAGATTTGTGCTTCGTTTTTTCATAGTGAATTCTCGTATGTTTTATTATTGTTTATGTAATCTTATCCAGGTTACATGCCAGTTCTGAAGTCTCATTTTGGATTTTAACTGTATTGTGCATTTTTCTAGGTGAACTTCCTGATTCGTTTTTATATCTCTCGTGAGTGGAATCATTGCATTTCTATTTTTCATCATTCTCAAATGTTTTTCAGAAAATCTCAGAGAGAGGTGCCTGAAACATTCTGACAACCTCTTGCCATTGTTAATCTTACGATTTCTCCAATTGACATCCTTTTCCTTCAAAAGAGTTTCAAGAAAAATGAATCTTTGTGTCATTTGATCAGTTTATCGGTTTGAACTTCAAGTGTTTATTTTATAAGAAAATGTTATAATAGGTTGTTATGTTTTAAGTATTATATATGTATTGTTAGTGTAAGTTTTGTTTTATATAATATGTTAAGGGACATCTCTCCAGTTTAAAGTTTGGGTCCTGGCCAGACCCTGATTTTAACTTGGACAGATGAGTTTGCCAGCAAAATTCAGAGGTTTCTGCACAAAAATGAATGATATGCAGGTCATTTTTGACCCATCAATTCGATCCTACAAATGTTACAGCTGACACAGTTTTGAGGTGAAACTTGCCAGCCCTGCCCGGGAAGGGATGCCAAGGGTTTTCACTGGAAACAAATGTTTCAGCTGTTTGCAGACTCTGAAATGCTGTCACAATGTTTCTAATGATCATGCTTTGTTCATTTTTATATATGCTATTTAGAATATCTTTCTTTTGAATTTTCTTGAATTGTTATAGATTTTGATAAGTTTTATGCATTTTATTATTGAGATATTTTGTCTTGTTCTATATTATGGTTTATATTTCAACTTTCTTGTTTCAAAAGAGAAGAAGAGAAAGAGAGAAAAAAGGAAAAAGGAAAAAAGAAAAGGAGTGAAGAAGTGCCTGAAATAAGGCTGAAATGAGGTTGAAGATTTTGTATGTTTTAATCTCTTGATATAATTATTTTGTAGACTTGATTTTGCTGATCATTGAGAAAAATATGAGGAGAGTGCTAGACACTGAACAGATAAAATTGAAAGAAAGAAAAAAAAAAAATCGTTCAAATAAGTAGCTTTGAGCAAGGATTTTGTTAATGTTTTCACAGAAGTTGAAAGTGGGGTTTTTTAGTTTGCGGACCCTCAAAAGCAATTCTTACAGATTTAAAGATGGGAGCTCAGATCATTATTGTGGCAGAGACCAGATTGCTGACAATGTCAGGGAAAGATTTCTTAATCATTCATTTACATTTAAAGAAGAAATATTTTGAGTGGACAATCCAAAGTCGCAAGATTTTTCAATCACGTTGTTAGGGCATTCAGAAGTTTGCACAGTTCGTTTTCCAACACACAAAATGTTAAATGTAAAAGTGAGTTTCAGGGAAAAAACAAAAAAGAAGCCAGGAACCAATGGAAGAAATGACAGTATTCACTGATGGTTTGGGAAAAAACTCACAAATCAGTGGTCACATGGAAAAATCAAAAAACAGGGAGATGAGAATCAGGTATCACAATGATACAAGGTTCACCACAAGTTGCAAAATTGATAATAATAGTCAGGGGTTTTTCAGTTATTTTAGGAACCCTCAATCTGATCACAAGTTTAGTGTATGTTGCAAATGTGGTCAAACAATTAGAGAAATCGCTTTTAAAACATACAGACAAGGAAATTTTATATTCATATCTATTATGCATGAAAATAATCCTAGAAAAACAGAGAACATTAATAAACACATCAGAGTGCATTCTTCACCTCCGAGGTTTTTAGTAAAAGGGAATGCTCATGTAGATAGGCTCACAATGCCCATCTTGCAGACACTGCCAAACATTTTTGAGCAGGCAAAATTGAACCATGCATGTTTTCACAAAAATGCACAGACATTGATGGGAACCTTTCACCCTTCTGAAAGTCAGACAAAGGAAATCTGCTTGCCAGAGAGCCAGTTTGTGCAGTCTCCTGTATTTACAGGAGTGGCCAATCTGAGAGGTATGTAAAAGCCTTCAGCTGTGGCAAGCTGATGTCACAAAATACCCATCTTTTGAGAGGCTCGAAAATATCCATATTTCAATTGATACATTTTTAGGGGCGATTTTTGCATCATATACAGGGGAGACCACAGAACATACCTGCAAACATTTTTTATAAGCATTTACATCATTAGGAGTGCAACAACAAATAGAAACAGATAATGGTCCAATTTATACGAGCAAGGTGCTTGACAAATTTTTGAAAAAACAGAGAGTCAAACATATTTTCAATATTCTTCATTCTCCCTCAGGTCAAGCAAGCAAAGAACACATCACACCCTGAAATCCACTTGGATGGACAGAAAAGGGATGAGGCAGGGTTGAACAAATGTGTTGAATTTTTTAAATGGTTTTTTCTCAAAGCCCACAACATCCCACAGGAAAAACTAAGGGAAAATCCTTTCGATTTGATCAGAAGTCCAGAGTCAGGACAGATTGAAGGTTCATTTACATTAATAACTTGGGGCGAGGGTTTCGCTTGTGTTTCTACAGGACGAGGACTGAAGTGAATGCCAGCAAGGCACATGAAACCTTATCGGGTGCAGACGCCAGTGGACCTGGACCCGAGAAACAGAGAGGCAAGCACGCAGACGAAGGCAGACAACAACGCTGCAGACGTCTCGTCGGACAACGATTGATCACCCAGAGACTTGGGTTTTTTTCTGGGAAATCAAGTGTTGTTTGGGTGTTGCTGCATTGCAGGGTTTCTCACAGAGGGTGGGGACATGGACATGGGATTCAGACAGATAGTGTTCATGTGCTTCATTCTTTCACCTGTTGCCTTGGGCAACAGGACAGATTTTCCCATGATACAACCAAGGGAAAAAGTGTGGGAGACTTTGGCAAAAGCAGCTGGTCTGGACAGCATTTGCCTGACCCATTCGAAACCAGAGAAACCATTTTCAACATGCTTGGTAGGTGTGCCAGTGGAGGGATGGTCAGTCCCAGGGGACATCCTTCCAGGGGTTCTGAAGTTTCTTTCAGACCCTGTGGAGGGATGACATGTTTGGACACAATTCCTTCCTGCTGCTCACTTTGAACCTCTGGATTTGGACATTTTGGGTCAACAAAAATGAAATGGTGCATCAAATTTAATTCATCAGGAGTGGCAAAGACAGATAATCATACAATAGATGTCACTCCGAATCAGCCTTTTTATAAAAATGCGTCATCTTGGTGCAATCATACCAAAATGACAAGCAAACCATCCTTTCAACATCCAGCCACTTTACCGAAGGGAATGTTTTTCATTTGCGGGGACAGAATTTGGCCTGCTATCCCTGCAAAAATCAGAGGTAGTCCATGCAGCATTGAAAGATCTTTTGTTAACACACAGCATGACCTTGATAAGAGAGCAAGGAGAAGAAAATCTGATGAATGAAGTGATCCAAATTGTTACAATGATAATGTTAATACCAAGAAAAAAGGCTCGGAAAAACTGAGTGGTTCTGCTTTCACAGCAGGTGGCATCAAAAAGAGCCTTGGTGCAGTTGGATCAAAAGAGGTTGTGGGCAGAGTAAAGATGCCCATGTCATTTCTTTTGCATCGAATGATTTGTTAGCTAGCAGTGAGAAATGAGAACAAAACAGTAATTGAACATCTATTGTAAACACATGGACACACGAGTGAAAATTTAAAGAGGTATCAGAGGACCAAACACACCTGGAGAAAAATTAAATCATAAGTAGATGGTGTGTTCAATTTGTTTCACTTTTCACAGTTGTAGAAAAAAGATTTTGAAAATAGTTGTATGTAATTATAAGGTATTGTAATTCTTCTAATGTTTGTGCTGTCCTTGCCTCAGTGCATGAGGCAGACCATGGACAAAGTTGTCAAAGAGGTGTTCTTGGTTCAAAAAGGAAAGGATCCCTTGAAAAATATAGTTCAAATTATGATGATGATGTTTCTACCTGGGACAAGTCTCGGAGAATTGCAGTAGCAATTTTCTCACCCCAAGCAGCATCAGGGGCGGCCTTGACACAATTGAATTGTATAGCATATTGGTTGAGGAAACACAGTCGTGCCATTTCATTTGCACTGAGTGACATGTTAACAGACATCAACAGTGCAAGGCAAGCAGTGCTTCAAAACAGGGCGGCAATTGATCATTTGCTGCTGACACATGGGCACGGATGTGAGGAATTTGAGGGGATGTGCTGCATGAACTTGTCCGATCATTCAAAATCTATTCATAAAAATATAAAACAAATACAAAGTAGTATTAGCAAATTGAACAAAGTTACAGGGTCCTGATGGGATGATTTGTTTAGCTTTTTTGATATCTCACCATTGTGAAAAGAACTTTTGAAAATAGCATTTTATATTCTTATAGGACTTGTAGTTCTTCTGCTTGTTCTACCATGCATTTTCGTGTGTATTTGAAGGACCTTGAACAGCATGATAAAGCGGATGTTTCTGGTTCAAACAGAGAGGGGAGATGTCGGAACTCAAAATGTCCCTCAGACATTTTTAGAGGTTCCAGGCCTTGGTCAGAAGCATTTTAGACCCTGGCAAGCAGCTGAAAACAGCTGTGATCTTGAGTTTGAACCATGGAATGAATTACCAACTTTAAAGGTGGAACAAGCAGTCACAGAGGGTTAGATGATATAGTAAAAGTAGTCACAAATTAGAGGGTAAAATTTTTTAGTATTGTACAGGGGGGTTTTAACACATGTACAGGGGGGTTTTACTTTGTACAGGGGGGTCAGGAGTTCTAAGATGGAGGAAAGTGGGCCTGAACCTGTTCTTCCTCCTTCTTCTTCCTTACCTCCATGTTCTTGGTGATGTTGGCATTTTTCTATTGGTTTAGGCTAGGGACACACTATTCAACGTAGATGATAGATATTGGCACATTATTGTAAATATAGTACACGTAATTTCTTGTATATAATGTTTGTACCATCCCACTGAGGGGCAGAGCCCCACACGCTGCCCTGCAGGACAGAGCTGCGGCAGGGCAGCAGAACTTGTTATAGATAAGCAAAAATAAACAACCTTGAAACCAGCACGGACGAACTATGGCTTCTTCTTTGGCAACGGGGCAGAAAGACAGAGACTTTCTACAATCTCGGAATCACCAATACCCACAGATTCCGACAGGAGGAGAAGGCAGCTGAAATGTCATCTGGCCATGAGAAAGTGCAGCCTGGAAGAGAGCAGCTTGGACAGTGGAAAAGTGTCCAGGAAGGGCTGGACCCTGTCCTGCAAGCAGCTGGGTATCTGCCAGCTCATCAATTACTGCTGAGAGGTGGCACTTGGGAGGGACAGGGAGCTCATGGGGGCTCTGCAGCCTCGAGAAGTTTCCAGTAATTCCAGAGCTTTTGTGAAGGCTGCTGGTTACAAACTGCTTCCCACTGGATAAGCATGTGTTAGGCAAAATCTGCCACCAGTGGCACCAAGAGGTGTGCTGGCCAAGGGCTCAATTAGTTAGTAGTGCTCAGTTGAACATTGGCATTTGTAGCTTGACAGAATTTTTTGGGTTCCAAATTCTATTGTTTACTCTTTTTTTCTTGAGTTTCTTTAAAAATAACTGTTTTCTTGTGTGTTATGGTACTGCCTGGTTGCCTGTTGCCCTACATATTATGCAAAGAAATACCTAGGGTAATATAAACCCAGACATATTAAAAAAAATTATTAATGAGTACTGCATAGAGAAAAGGGAAATAATTCTTTGAATTTTTCAAATTTTTATTGTTCTCACTCAGAATAAAGCAACGTTGAAAGCCTGAAAAAATTTTTTGAAAGGGATTTAATTTTTCCTTGAGTTTTTCCTGACACATCTTAGACATGTTTTGATTTTCATTAACTATTTGATAGCAGATTCCTAAGGTAGTGGAGAAAACTCAAGAAAACAAAAGAATAATATTGGTAAATGCTTTTCAAAGGGCTCTGTTAGCATTCCAACTGTTCCCTTTATGCAGCAGGTTAGTAAATAAAATGAATGAATGAAGAACTGGCTTTATTTAAAAGCATTAATCACTGATGCAAAAAGGTACATAGAATTTAGTCTTAGCTGGGAACGCAATAAAAATCCTTTATTATTAATTTTTAACTTTATATTTCCTCATCATGAGTCTGTAAAAATGCAACATCCTATTATTTTTTCACGTCCTAAGTACAATGGATTTCATTGAAGAAAATACAAAGGCTTTCTCTTTTTTTCAGTAATACTGTCTAATTCTCCCTCTACCCCCAGGTAATAATTAAATATAGAGCATGGAACAGGGAAGGTCTGTTCATAGTCTCAGATTGGTATGAACTGGGAACTAATCCATGGACTTGGTTGTGTGACAATGTGAGAAAATGGTTGGGAGCTCAGAGTAAAGTCTTCTGTTTCTAGGAAGGCTCATTGAAAAGCATATAGCTTTTTTCCTAGAGAGATGCTGCAGAGCCTTTCACATGCTTATGTTAATCATTTATGAAAAATACACTGAATAGAAAAAAAAAAAGTTGAAAAAAAAGATGTTTCTAATTCTAGTAGTTCTAAGCGGTGTCTCAAGGTTGAGCACAAAACAAACCATACATAAATAGTAGAAAACAGTCTGCATTTTGTTGCCATGACAATGCCCTACTTATAGCACATTAAGCTGATTCATGTCTTTTCTCACCTCACTGTTAATAAATTATGGTGGCTGATGAGAATTAAGCCAGCTGGAAGAGCCAGTGAATGTAAGCAGCAAATTAATTTGCCACTTAAATGTGGTGTCCTTCAGGGGAATTGCCCTCTACATAGCAAATAATATCTTACTGTATATGTAAAGCAGTAGGAATAAGTTGAAACAGCTGATCTCTGTTTTCTTTGTAATATTGATGTATCACAGCTTATTGCTGTACCAGCAAGAGCTGGTGCAGCCCCACTCCTGCTGTAGGCAGCAGCACCAACTTCATGTGGTGGCAGACAAGGCTCCTGTGCTCCATCAGTGAAGATAACAGGAATAAATCTTTAAAACTTTGATTCCCCAAGTCTGAGTCACGTTTTCTCACTGAAAGTGTGGGACGTTTGGCCAGCAGCTGCTGAAGGATGTCACCTGCAGTGCAGCACCTTTATGCTAAACTGGTGCACGGTGCCTACACGTGCAGGGTTACAATGGGGACAGTCATTTCCCAGCTGATGTGTCAATGGGGTTTATATGCAGGTCACAGTGCAAGAATGCAGCTGAGAGCAGGCATTCATCAACTGTGAGCAGAATTTAGGCTTCTTGATTAATGTATATTCACACTGAAAAAGATTTACTTCTTGTTCTTTAGGGAAAGGTTCAACAATGGTTATGGTAGAATGGAATAAACTCTGTATAGCTCATAATGGCAGCCTTTAACAGAAACCAGCCACACTTCATTCAAACCTTTGTCTCTATACTCACTTCAAGACAATAAACTCTAACAGCTGGAGCTGGAGGTTTGTATTGGAGGACTTTCCAAGTCACCAGTATAAACCCCCTTGAAAAATAGCAAATGCTTGCTCTTGTGGCCTGAAATCTGTGAAATGCTAACTGAATTCTGCTAATAAATATTCTGTGATCTTCAAGCATTTGCTCAAGTGCAGGTACACTTCCCTATATTTTTTCTTCACTGACTTTCTTCTTGAATGGTTTCACTTCTCTCTCAGCTGTAAATCAAATGCAAATTTTCTTTGGCATTGTGCTTCAGTTTGAGTTAACCAGAGAAACCTGATCAGAATCAACCTGAGGAAGCCAAATTAAACAGCTGTTCTGCATAGCTTGGCTAAGCTAAGCTCTCCTCCTTTCGATTCTTAATTTCATCTGTTCCTTTCAATGAAAAATCACTGGAGGCTGGCACCTGCTCAGTTATCAAAAATGCCACCATGGTGTATTCCACTTTTGCTGCTCCTTGTCAGCCCCTTCTGGTTCTTCAGCCTCCCTCAGCAAGGCTCAGCCAAGAGGATGCAGTGGTCCTCCCCCACTGCATTAATTCAGACTGGGAGATAGGAAACACCCCAACCCCAGACCATCTCAGCAAAATGATGTTTGGGGACCACCTTGTTTCCTTCCCCCACGGTGCTCAGAAGCAGAATCTCCCCTCCCCACACGCCCTACACAGGCAGAGAGGGACACAACTAAAGGTGAGCGATTGTGCAGGGGAGCTGAAGAGGCGATTCTGCTCAGAAGTAGCTGAGCTCTCATCACGCTCTGCAAGCTGTGCTTTGTTTGGGGCAGCAGCAGCAGCAGCAGCACCACTGCAGCGCAGCACAGCTGCACAGCCGCAGCCTGCAGCTGCACAGCTCCACTGGGATTGATCCGCCAGCATCAACAGCATCGGCCTCGCAGGTCTGGACACCCTTGCCCATCCTTCCACAGCAGCAAAACGGCCAAAATGATTACTACATGGGTTTTGCAATTCAAAAGCGGGTCTGTGCACCTCACCCAGTGGCTTTCGAGCCATAAGACGCAGGCACACGTTGGGAATTGCTGCTTTATACAGCACACAGTCCTAAACTCTCATCTTCTTCCATTCCTGTAGTGCTCGTCAGCTCCATAACAATGTAAAGGTTTCTTTCCTTTTATTTCCACACCAGCAGATTTGGATCTTGGTGAAGAAGATGGACTGTCCAAAAACGCCTTTTTTTAAATTTTTTTTTGTCTATGTAACACAAGATGTGAGCACAGCTGAGAGATTTTCTGAATGGATTCAGAAACATCAGCAGTTTCAAATCCACAAAACTAAAATTCCTAGACTTCTTGCAATTTCAAGGCACAACACAAAATTTTATTTTACGTGAGATTAATTTATTACCAGTTAATTCAGATCCCTACTCTGAATTATGGAAAAATTAGCACATGGTAGCTAAATTGGAAAAATTAGCTAATATGGAAAAATTAACATGTGTTTTGGAAAAATTAGCTGCAGGAATTGTGCATTGAAATCTGTTTAAGGCTTTCTGAAAATTGCAGGAACTGATGTGAAGCTGACATCCAGCCTCTCATACAATGAGCCTTTGGGAAACTATGAGTTAATCTGTACCCTACTTTGACTGTTGCCTCTCCTGTTTAGGCTTATGACAAAAGTATTAATGATCCAAAATGGCATCACACATGAAACCAAGCCCCAAATCTCACATAAGACAAATGAATGCCACCTCCTCTCCCTGACTGCCATCAGCCACCCTGCCCTGACAGAGCATCATCTGCTGCACAATGGCTAAAAATCTCTCCCCTCCAGTGCAGCTGAGCAGGTTTGTATCAGCTGACTGACCCTCTTTTGTAACTTGCTGTGTGTGCCAGCCTCTGGATTTCAGGGGTTGGAGCTACAGAAAGGTGACAAGCCATTTCCATGTTTCCTTTTGATTGTTTTCCCTACTCAAAAAAGTGGGAGAGAGGAGATTTGGTTACTTCTAAAGCAAATATCTACCAGCCACAGAAAAAGAGGATGTGTTCAGAGGATGTGCTTTTAGAGGATGTCCATGCAGCTTCTGCTGGAGCCTTGTCATGGCTGGGTGCAAAAAGCAATGGCAAAGAGGGCATTGTAATGAGAACAGTTGTGTTTCCTTCTGCATGTACCGAAAATACCAAAATCTCAAATCAACCCACATATGTGAAGGATCACAGCCTCCAAAATCTGCCATTACCTTCCTGCCCTCACCAAGAATGTTGCTGATTTGAATTAAGATATGTCCCACTTAATGCATCTTGGATGCCTGGGAAGTTTTTCCTATTTTCTCTGCTTGTACCTCTGAAAGAGGGAGGCCTGGAGTGGAGAGGCTTTATACATCAGCTTGCAATCTTCTCCATCTGGTTCAGTAAATAATAGATAGAAATCATGAAAGGCAAAACAAAAAATCAATGCATTCCTTTGCATGACACTTAGCACAAGGATGTCTGACTTATAGAGCCTCATTCTAAAAACCACTTTATAGATGAAAGATTTTTTTTTTCCTTCTCCCTGGGTTATTCCAGTTCATCTTCCTCATAATGATTCTCTCCTTCAGTTTCCATTGTGTGGCACATGATGTGATTCTTGGGGCTGCCCTGTGCAGGGTCAGGAGTTAGACTATGATTCTGTGATTCTGTGTATTGCTATTTTAAATTAAAGTGAAAAAATTTTGTACTGTAAGATCACAGATACAGATTCTCAGCTGCTATATTTTGCCTTTTCCTCATTTTCTCCACCACAACTATGTACAGTGATAGCTTGGTCTGATTTCTTGTGTGCTTTTCTAAAAGCATATTACATTAAAAAAAAAAAAAATCAAGTGCAAGTCTAAACACATCAGCAAATTGTTCATTAGGGGGTTTGGAGACAGGCAGCCTTCAACAACCTATGCTATTAATACAACTTAGAATCACCTTTAAGTAGTTGTGTTGTCAATAAAATGCAGAAGGAAAACCAGTTTCCAGTCAACTTTTCACATGCAGAACCACCTGAGCTCAAAATTATGAAACTGTGTGATTTTATATGTACAAATGCCAGTGGTTTTATCTGAAAGTGCCCATATTACACGCTAATACCAGCATATAAATGATGCTCTTACTTGCTAGCTTTGAAAGTATTAATGCTGATGATGTCTTTTTGTTTTCTGAGCTACAGAATTGAGGAGGTTCAGTAGCTATTTTTCAGACATAAGCACTCTGGTTGAAGTATATTAGTTCAGCACTTAGAACAAATGGTCTTAACATTGCCCCAATTTTGTGTGCACCTTGTGTTAGAGGAAGATGTTGCTGATCAGCAACTGATAATGCAGCCACCATATCAACATGTCTGATCTTGCTTCCCCAGAAAATAAATGGACATTTTATTTTCTTCAGTGGCTAGAAGCAGCCTAAATCTCCTGCCTTCCCCCACTTCAATATCTTACTCTGTGTGGTGAGGGGAGAGGGAAGGAGAACCTCTTACCGGTGTGTCTTTCATGTTGTCTTCAGAGTGTCTTAGCCTTTGGTTTCTCTTCTTTACAGTCACATCTTGTATATGTGGCAATTACAGCCATGACTTATTCTGTCGAAAGCATGCTGGGGGAATGTGTAATTTCTGACACTATAAATATGGGGAGAACCATTACCAGATGATGATCAGCTCCTCGAGGGTTATGAGCCACTGCAGAGTTTAACAATTTTGCATCCACATCACTTTGCAATGCTTTTGTCTGGAGACTCTATGAAAGCCTTTTTTCATCTTTAAAGATTTTTTACTTTGAAGTTAGTTGCATTAAGATAGCGAATGTCAAAAGCTGTGCACAGTGAGCTGTGCCTTCACTTATTCCCTTCTTTTTTGTTTTTTGAGGGGGTGGTGTCTTTTCCCCTGCAGAGCAGGGGAGACTCAACATGGGGCAGAACCCCGGGGAGAAATACATAGCCAGAAAAACTGTAATACCAAGCTTAGCGCTGGCCTGTGCTGAACAAGCCCTCTCCTCAGGCTTCCTAAGCCAGACCTTGCCTGTTGCTGAAGCAGCAGGAGGATCTGGACCCCTTGGACCCAAAGGAGGGTGTGAAGAGGAGTGGTGCAGGGGTGACAGCAGCGGGTGACAGCCCCATGTCCCAGCAGCTTCTCACCTCTGTTCGCTTCTGCTCCTCTGGCCAGCTCCCAAATGGGTCAGCCCCAGCACTGGGGTGGATTTCAATAGCACTGTTACTTAGAAACTGAGTCTGTCTCTTCCTTCCACTGCTCACTGACTGAAGGCTCAAGGGTGAAAGTTTTGCATGTGTTAAAAAAACTAAAAGAAAAAGAGGGAGAGAGAGAGAGAGAGAGGAAGGGATCCAGCTTGGTTAGCATTTCTAGACCACCGGTAGTGCTGTCAACTGTTCTGCAACCTGCAAGAGGCCCCAAAATCTCCACTCAAGCAAACGTGGGCTCTGCAAGACACTGATAGCTATTATTTGAGTCAGCACTTGCCAGTGTGTCCTGCTTGTCCTCTCTTCCAGTGAAACACAGCTGAAATATGAGACCTCAATGTCCCCTTTCCTGATCTGAAGTGGTGGCAGAATACTCTCATTGACTTGCTTCTGTGACAAAATCTGCACGGAGGCTGACACCAAATGCTATTTGCCTTTTTGTTGTCAGCAGTGTTAACTCTTAATGAGCAGAAAAAAGAAAAAATGTGTGTTCTCTTCCAGTACACACATCCCTCTGCCTCACTGCTGTGGGGTGAGCCATGGTACCTATTGCTGTCAGCAATCCTGGCTGTGCTTCAGCAGCAAAACATTTAACAGGATGTTTTCTTTCAGACTTAGGGTGTTTGCTGCACTTCTTTCATCTTGAAGGCAGATTAGGAGCAGTAGTGCCTGTGGTCACTTTAAACAGTGCCATTTATAGGTCAGGTCTGGGATAGTTTTGGTCACAGTCTGTCCTTTGGCAGCACTCTGATTTTGTAAAGTGGGATAGGGTCTTAAGAATATTTTTAAATGGCTGTTTACTGCATCCTGCGGTTCAAGGTGTGCAAGAAATTTATTTCTAAAATAACCATGTCAGTTTATCTATGCATTCTGAACAGCTTGGTATGTTTAGTTTAACATGGCTCAAGTCTGTCAACATCTGGCCTGGTGTTCAGTTTTTCCTTAGTTTTTAATGTTTCCTCAGTTTTTCAGCTCCTTCAGTTTTTCATGCTTTTCCTCTCTGTGGCAGTGCATGTCCTTAATTATCCCAAAATCATCTGAGAAATCTGAACTCAGAGAAACACAGTTTGATATCTGTTTGCTTGAAACAAGAGAGCTTCTGCAGAGACACTTAGGATTTATGGAAAATCCATTATGGTCAATACATATTCTTCTAATTATATGATCAGGATCCTGTGGAAAGTGAAAGTTCCCCATCTGGTTCAGTCAGAGATGCTTTTTCTATTTTTTTACTTTTTTTAAACCTTGCTGCTATTCAATGTTCTATTGATTTTCCCCCACTGGACTCCTGTTTCCCTCTGCTGTTCCCTTCCATGTCAGCTTGCTTCCCATCTTTTATTCCTTCCACATTTACAAGAGGCTTTGTCCTGCAGTCTTGCACTTTCCTGTTCCTGACCTGTTCCTGTGCTCATTCCCTCAGCTGGCCTGCCTTAAAAATTAAAATTGCATATTGTTTTCCTGAGTTCATTTTTCCTTTTTTTTTTTTTTTTTTTTTGATTCAGTCGTGGTGGAGTAATGAACAAAGTTAAGGGATGCAATGCAGCTCCAGAAGATGTTTCTTGATTTCTTTATTCTTGCAGGTTTTAAATTATCTTTTCTCCATGCTTTGAATTTTATGCCTGACAACAGAATTGAAACAAATGAAGTGTTATAAATTTTGCTAAGCCCTCACAGCATTTTGAGAGTAGTTCAGGAATCATGAGACTGTTTTTAAGAGATTAGAGCTCTCTTTATTTTGTCTGGGTTTTTAAGAAGTCCTTTTGTTATATTTGGGTCACATTTGCAAGCTTTGTTCTGCAGTTGTGGAGGCTAAAACTTTATATTTTAGAATAAAATTGGAGTTTAAGGGTTAACTTCAAACAACCAAATGCTGCAAGACATATAATTTGAGAGATGCCAGTTCTTCTGATCTTCTCACAAAATGTGGTTTTACAGTGATCCCTTCACTACATTGGAGGCTTCTGGGTTTTTATTATTCAAGCCACTGTTTTTTTATTTGTTTTCATCAATTGCTTTTGAACACAGCACATATGTGCAACCTGGGACAAATGTAAATTTCGTGATGGATTTGGAGTAAATATTTCCATACTTAGCAAGAACTCTTTCTTGCATTGACACTTCACCTGCCTTCCTTGGGGCTATAGGATCTTTCCCAAACCCCCTCTGTGTGCAGCTGATCCAAACAGTATGGAATCCTTTTGATGCAGTTTGGTTCACCCTGAATCAGCAGAGCATTTCGTGTGCTCTTAACCTGCGCACTGCAGCCACACCTGTAGGGGGGCTGCTAATCTAATTGTGATCACAGTGGTGGCAACAAACAGGTCACTTACGGAGTTAATGTCAGCTGCTCCACTAATCACTGCGGGAAAGTGATCCCATCACTCTGGATGAAAATGTCTAACTCCAGCCTACAAAGCACTTCCAGCGCACTAATTCTGTTAATGCTCCATTACTGCTTCATTGGAGCTGTGTAGTCCGTCTCCCAAAGTGAGGTAGTAAATCCCCAACCAGCTCCAGAGCTGGGAAAATGAACAGACTGAAACATCACTGAGGACATTATTGGGCATTGTTTTCTGTTGGGCTTGCTCTGTTTCTTGAAGTTTATCTGGACAGTTCTTCCCTCCTAACTCTTAGTAGTTTTCATCCTCCTCTTCACCTTGAAGGGAGTTGGATGCCAAAAAAATACCCTGTGGATATGGATCTGATCTCTCTCATCCTTAGATACTGAAATATAAAATGAGAATTTAAAGCTACACGATTGCAATGCCTTAAAGATTATTGGGGTCTCAGAAAACCTGACAGTGGCAGGTTGATCTATACTTATGAACCAGGTTTTTATTTATACACACCAACCCCCTCAAACACAGAAGTCAAAAATGCCTTGAAACATCTGGATAGGTAACCTTGGGCATGAGATCTTGCTTCTTCTGTCATGAAAATCTCCACAGCAACCTCAGCCCATGAGAAACAACCTGGGCACGGTACAACAGCAAATGTTATAAGAATAACAGAGACAGGATTCCATGCTGCCCTTCACCCAAAGTTCCTACTAAAGACATAGCTATGTACAAAGGGTCTTCTCCTCCTAAGTTTGGTAGGCTTTAATTTTCTTTTTTTTAAGTAAGTGGGGATGCTCACACTGGCATCTTTAGAGATTCCTTATATTTCTTCCAGTCATTCTCACTGTCATTCCTCCTGAAGCCCACTTGTATGTCTCTTTTGAGATGTACAAATTGCTTTGGAATTCGTAGTCAAGCAAAGTGCTTTGGAAGAGCAGAAGATGTGTTGTGCTGGGAGTTGCTGCCTGGCTTGGTTTTGAAAGAAGCTCTAAATGAGGTGTGTTCACTGTGACAAATCAATAAATGTGCCCAGATGCCTGAGCTGCCTCTGGGCATTCCCTGTTCACTTCTCAGCTGAACTGCAAAGACTCCTGAAAACTTTCTTGGAAGTTGTAAGTGGCAGGCAGAGTGAAAGCTGCTGAGCTCCTTGTAGCTCATGGGATAGCAAGGGCTGGGTGATGGTGGCTCCTGCAGCACTGCTTGTCTGATACTCCCTGCGTGCCCCATGCCTGGGATCCCTGTTAGTCAAAATTCCCTTGCACTGAGTCTTATGGAGTTTATGTCTCAAAAGTAACTCCAAGCTGCTTTTATATTTCTGTTCCTCTTGTTTTAAATGAATGAGCTGCATAAAATAGTTATAAATTGTGATATCATGACTTAACCGTATTGCACATCCTGCAGTGAGCAGAACCAAATGCTTAGAGCTCACGAATTCTGTCTGTAGAAAGAAATGTTTCTTCAGCCCCTTTCAAGGTAAAAAAAAAAATACCCCAACGAAACAAAAACAAACAAACAAACAAACAAAAAAACCCCACCAAAACAAAAAACAAAACAAAAAACCCTTATGGTTCTAAAAAGAAGTCTAATATAAAAAATTGCTATCTAAGAGGAACTTTTTTGTCAATGCTTAGGAACCAGTGAAGTGAATGGTTATAGATGAGGTTGGAATGTAGCCTTAATGGCAGGATATGCTGACACTGTACATTATCCTGCTGTGGAGTTTGGTTCACTTGTACAGTTGAAGCACCTCATGTGAGAAGGTGAGGGAGTGTCAGAGTAAATCCTGTGATTTGATCTGAAGGTGTTGATATGTATGTTGGTTATAATTTGCGCCAATGTAATATTGTTGTATTTGTTCAAGGGAAATATGATTTGACAGGTATAATATTTTGTTATTGCAAAACACATGCTCCAGCACTGTGATCTGCCTCTCCACATATTGGTTACACCAGAACTGGTTTTCTTGGCCAATGCCTCATTTACCATCTAATACATGTGGCTAGTCTGGAGATGGGCTGTCCCAAAGGGCAATACTGGAACGCCTGGGAGCTGATCATCCTGGCAAGGACCCGAGATTGGGATCGCTGGAGTCCTCCGGGCTGGTATAACTCAATGCCGCGGTTCGTGTAGCCATCGGGAAAATCGTCCACACCTGGACCTGGATTGTTCAACCCCGGCTCGGAGAAAAGAACTTTATGAATATGTGGGACTCTGAATAGAAAGAAAAGGTGGATGGCTGAAATCCTGGCCTCGGGCAGAAAATTTCCTATAGGAACTGCAGGGTCCAGAAGGGTGGTGTGTGTGTCCAGGGGAACCTCTGCTAAGAGCTGTCCTTCTTGTCCCGCACCCAGCGCTGAACCCGGGCTCGGCGCTGCCCTTTCCTTGTGGCTGGCTCAGAGAGAATTCGATCCTAAATACAATTTTCATTTTTAAATTTTTATTTGGTTGGACTAGTTTTTATCCATAACAGTGTGACTACATCTGGTTGGGCAGTGCCTGATTATCTATAACACGAGGTGTTCACTGTCTCCCGGCGCTCGGACTGCGATTAATGCTCACTTGGAAAACTGCATCTCTGTTCCCCATAGGGAAGGACCACCCTGACAGGGACATCTGCAGCAGCCCAGCAGGTGACACACCTTCAAGGAGCCAGGGCTGACATGGAGAGCGTGGCATGAAGCTGTGCCCCCTCCTGCTGGACAAGGGCTTGTGCCTTTATTCCCCACTGCTTCCCAGGGCTCCTTGGCTCTGCTCTGCCTGGCTGTCAGCTCTGCCTTGGGCAGATGGCTGATTTCCAGAGCAAGGGGCTGATTTCCACAGCGAGGGGATGATTTCCATAAGGAGGGGCTGATTTCCATAAGGAGGGGCCGGGCTGTTGTGGCCCCTGTGTGACCACCCCTTATCCAGGCACAGCGCAGCTGTAGAGAAGCACGTGAGAGCCACATTTGTCTTCCCACTGACTCTGGGTCTGACCTTCTGTGAGGAAAACTGATGGTGTCACTTGGAGCAGATGGTGAACAGGAGGTTGGTGAAACATCTGTGGTGTCATTTTTAAAGAGTCCTGTCAGGGTGTTCGAGGAATGGGGCAGTGGAACCAGGATATGGCTGCTTCTCCTCATTCCAGAGGTGAGCTGCTGCTAAGGGCACCGAGCACCTGATATGGGATGGAAAATGTGACTGTTCTTCCATGCAAAAAATTGCCAGCATTTCTTTGTGATGTCGTGAGCTAGGTGAAATATGGACTATCATCTTCCATGGTGTTGGAGCTGGCCAAATTATCCGGCAAAAAAAAATGTTCAAAGCACAGTGGTCATGAGGGGTCTGTTGGACACGCTCAGGCAAGAGGCTGCAAGTGTGGATTACTCACTGGCCATGGGACAGCTGCAAATGGGATTCTGATAAACCCACGCTTGTCAGCACTGCAGCCATTCTTGGGAGCCTTTTAAATCCACTGTGTTGTATTTAACTCAATATTTAGCAAATTCACCCTGACTGAAGATTCAGTGTTGGCTCTTCTATTTCACCTCCCAGAGGTAGGAGGTGAAGATGTCTAAAGAAAAAATGGGCACCACTCTGTGATGGGCAGGGGAATTGGGCACCACTCTGTGATGGGCAGGGGAATTGGGAATCACAGCTGATGGGGTATGAGCCATTGCTGAGAAAACTGCTGTGTGAGCCACTGTGTCACCCATACTTGTCCAAGGACATTTGGAGTATTGCACATCTGAGGTGGGGCCTGGCTGTATCAAGGCTCACAAAAGTAAGTGGTGGCAAGGGCTGACTTAGGCAGGTAATGGGACCTTTCTGTGCTCCAAAGGGAAGGAAATGGGAGAGATCATGGCCAGAGGAGCTGATGATGCCCTGTCTCTGGAAGTGTTCAAGGCCAGGTCGGAAGAGGCTCTGAGCAACCTGGGCTAGTGAAAGGAGTTCCTGCCCATCACAGCGGGTGGAAATGGGATGTTCTTTAAGGTTCTTTCCAATCCAAACCATTCCGTGATTCTATGAAACTTTGAGCAACAGGAATGACTGAGGGGAGTGTTTAGAAGGGTTATGGGGAAGGCTGAAAGCAATGGGAAGTTTTCATCAGTGGAGAGTTGCTGGAATAACTGGAATAATTGGGCCAGGTGAGAGAAAACAATCTCTGTGCTCAACAACCCTAGACACTGTGAATTACCAGGGCCAACATGGACTTAGATTTAGGGTGTTTGTGCTTCTGCTAGTGCTTTCTGAGCCTGCACTGATATCCCAGTTGTGTGGTCTGGTTTGTGTGCTGTTTGCACCTGCCATACAGTTCCTGATGTGTCAAGCCTCTTTCAGGCAGCTCAGATGCTTTGGGTTATCACTTCTACCAATAATCTTATATCCTTCAATATTTCCTGGTAACCTGACAGATTCCTGGAAATCTTGGCTCCCAAAACAAGAGTGCCTCTTCATTTTGTGTGTGGTGAACCTGGCATGCTGGGGGTACATGAGATGGGCAATACCTCATAGATGTAGGAGGCTTTCTGTGCACATGCAGTGGGTGCTGCTTTTTTGTGTGCAGATTTTAAGAGTTGTGCCATTGGTGGGTGCCTGGAAGAGACCCCATTTCAGCTTCAGAGAATACTTTGTGACTGAACTATCTCTATCTGAGGGAACTGGTGACAGACAGGCTTGTCACCAGCAAGTGTCCTGACAGGGACAGTGTTGGCAAGGGCAGCTATTCCTCCCAGCAAACCATGTGAACCATGTGAGAGGCTGAGGAGGAGCCAACAAAAAGCATGAGGTAGTTGCTATTTCTGTTAGCTGGTTTATTTCTCAGTGCAACCACCCCATGTTTACCTATAATATCTACATAGCACCTCTGTGTGTTTCATTGTGGCAACAAAAAAATAACACGGGGATGAGCCTCTTTTTTCCCTTCCCCAGGCATAAAGGGAAATCAAAGCTGGCAAACAGGTCCCTAAGAGGTATTCCTTCCCTTTAGTGGCTCCCTGGGACTGGTCCTGCAGTACACATGGCTGTAAAAAATATGAATGAAAAGAAGTGAAACATGGTGACAGTAAGTCAAACCCTGAATTGTCTCTGTGAAGAGTAGGATAAAGGATGACTGGCTGGTTTGGGTGCAGTAGGAGCTGGCTGCAGCAGTGGGAATGAGATTCCAATGGAGTTAGTTCACTGAGTGAATCACACATCCCCAGAGACCTGGGTGGATCCCCCCAATGGATAGTGTGAGCATCCACAACAATTTTTCCTCTTTGGAATCTCTGAGCATTGCTCTCATAACCAAACCACATTGGTGGTGCTTCTGCTGCCTTCCTCACTGGGGACTGGTTTGGGTCCCCCAAGAAACACCAACATGTGCTAAGAACTTTGCCTGTGCCCACGTTCACACATCCCCAAGCCTGCACCCAAACTGCCGTGTTCCCTTTGCAGTGTCTGTCTGCCCCACATGTGCTTCTCTCTTCTTTGGCTGGTGCCTCTTGGCTCCTCCACAGTCAGGGGATGTCTGGCCCTTAAAACATTGAGCCCTAAACCTGCTGGAACAGTTAAAATACAGCACTGGAACACCATGCTCAGCAGAATCCCTGCTTTTGCCTGTTTTGTTCTTCATCACAGGTTCTGCTGTGTGCCTTTAGGAGAGAGCTGTTTGTGACTCCAGCGTTATCTGTGGCTGTTAAACCCCATCCTTACACTACTCAAATGACAAATTCTTGTCCTTAAGATGAGTTGGCCACAGCAGGGTCTGCCAGAGCACAAACCCACCAGCAACAGGCACTGCTGGGAGCTGCTGCTGCTCCAGGTGACGCAGGTACTCGACTCCACGGGCGACACTTGGAAGGGATCATTTTTGTTATCAAATATAAGGCATCCAGGCTGACTGTTAGGTTTCATCTGATCACAAGGCAGGCTTTTATTAATCCCTTATCAATGTAGTGCTTTTGATTGAAATCTGTCTCTCTCTTTCAGTCTCCTCTCCCCTTCTCCTTGCAGGACATAAAAGACAATGGAAGGGATAGGGCCAAACTGCTCTTCTGCAGACAAGCAGCCAATTGTCTAAAAACAACACTTCATTCACGACCATGGGAGACTGAGGACAGTGGCAGGAGCATGAATATACAAAAGTGCCTACTGTTAAGGCCACAGCTTTAAGTGTTTAAATTCAAATCACATTTCCATTTGAGGTTTGAATTTATGGCAAGAACATACACACAAGGGTTTCAGTGTTCTAAATAAATCTCATCTGACTTCTCAGGGTATTCCTCATGGCAACACATCAGAGCTGAGTGCAAGGGAGACTTGCTTTCTTTGCTCTATGAAGGAAAAATATTGAAGTAGGTTATTTTGGTTTGGTTTGGGTTTGTGTGCTCTGTGTTAGTAAATAACACAGCCTGTCATATCTAGGCTCTGGTTTTCTGATTGTGAGGTTAGTCCTTTACTTGAAACGCTGTTGTTCTTGGACATTTGCCTTGAGCTAGAGAGCTTATATGTGTGGAGGAAGAGGAGGAATCAAGCTAAAAATAAAGTGGAACAAAACTCTGTTTATTGCCATGGAGTAGATAATGTTTTCCTAGATGTCTCAGCAGCCGTGTCCTTGCAGGCAGTGTGGACTGGCACAGCCTGCTTTCATCACATGCGAGCTGTGATTATCTGTGTCCCATATCGCCTTCCTCATATTTTGCTCTGTGCTCTAATATTTTGCTCATGCTGGTCACAGCAACAGCAAGAGAAACAGGCTCCACTTTCCATTACACATGGAGCAAGGAGCATTTGCATTGCAGATGTAAGAGGCAGGTCAAGTTCCTTTACTCCTTCGCTTCTTCGTGTCCCTCAGCGTGACCCTGTGGTGCCTGCTCCTGCCACGGCCCTGAACTGATGGCAGATGCTGAGAGCTGCAGGGACTGCAGCACAAATACCTGTGTGTTCACAGAGCCTGGACCAAAAGCACTATCTGTGCCTCTTTGTGGAGAAGCACTGAAGGCAGGGAGGGAGGCATCACTCTCTGGGGCAGGACTTGGTGCACGCAGGAGATGATCAGATGTTAGACTGCTTACGGGAACAATGAGAATTTCCCTAATTATATCAGATGATTTGCAAACTAGATGTGAGACAAGTGTCCTTAGTCAGGATTTAGAAGAAAGCTTCTATTGGACTGAACGTTCCCTCCTTGCCCGTTTTCATGCTTTGAATACATGACCCTAAACCCTCACCTGTGAAACCCTGTTGGTGCTGGGTGTTTGGCTAAAAGCACAGTGCACAAATTGCCCTGTTCAGTATAGATGCCATAAAGGCAGGTAAAATATTCAGATGTTCAAATATTTTCCATGAAAATCTCCCAGCTAAGGTTATCTTTGACCAGTATATCAACATCCACCATCACACAGATAAGCAGTGACCAAGGAAAGATCACAGAGGCCACAGCCTCTGCCTGCCCAGCCACACTCCTCCTGAATTGATAAAACATTCCTGCAGCCTTACAAGGTCAAGGAAATGGAAAAAGGGCTTCTATCAGCAATGTGGTTTTAATCAGATTGTTGTGAATAGTTTATGCACAGTATCAAGAGGTGCTCAGTTCCTGAAATATTGGTACAAGCAGAATATAATTTAGAGTTTGGGTTTAGTGTCTCAGTACTGAGGCATGGTGCATTTTTAGGTGTTTTAGAAACCATCCATAATAATATTTCTCTGTATGAAGAAAACACAGAGCACTGGTGATGCCTCTGGTGTCCTTTCCCAACAGGTACTGCCTGTGCTTCCTGGGCCAGTGGCTATCTCCCAATGATCAAACCAGCGTATCCTCACGGAATATTCCCAGGTCTGGCATTCGAGTTTGGTTATATTATTAGCACACCCTGATTCTTCTTTTAGGGCAGCTAATTGCGAAGCTGCAGCAAAGCTGTCTTTTCCTGAATCCCCAAAACCACAGAGGTCCCTTTTCCTTTGCAGCAGTAATTGAGAACATGTAGTCAGATTGCCTCTGGGAATGGTGAGTTATTAAAAATCAGGCACTTGAGTATTGGTTTTGTGAGCTGGAATGATGGTAAAGGGCAGACAGGCAAATCTCTTGTGCAGAAACCTCAGGTAGGCCATGACCTGTGGCCAAATGCAGCTGTGTGGTGCTTCAAGTGTCTTATTCTGAAGTCCTCTTCATGCCTAAGAAAGGGGCTTGTGCACCCAAAGGGGTGGATAATTTTCTTCCTATGTGGGCAGTTGCTTTGGTAAAAGATGTAATATCTTCTTACAAACTTTGTCTCATTTAGTGGGCAACAGTAATTTTAGTGTCATGTGGGTCGTGAAGTGCAGGAATTGTCCATCTGCATCCCTGTCCTGTGTCTGTGCCTTACCTCTCTAGGAAATGGATGGTGAAAAAGAGACCCCGAAGCACCCTCTACCATCACTTTTTTCAACAATTAAGGAATTCTCTTTTCTCTTTTAGTACATAGTGTCTCACAGATTACTAACTCAGTAAATCACTTCCCTCCCCTTGGCTACTGTGCATTTCATCCGTGCTGGTTGCAGTAGGAGTGGGGTGACCAGGTGGAGTTCCCATGTCAGATCCATCCCTGCAGCCACTGGAAATTCAGGTTGTGTAGGCAGGATTCTGGAATGTCCTGAGCTGGTAGTGATTCACAAGGACCATTGACTCCAACTCTGGCCCTGCCCAGAACATCCCCCAAGAGTCACTCCATGTGCCTGAGAGCATTTTCCAAATGCTTCTTCAACTCTGTCAGGCTTGGTCCTGTGACCACTTCCCTGGGGAGCCTGTTTCAGTGCCCAGCCACCCTCTGGGTGAAGAAACTTTTCCTGATATCCAAACTAGACCTCACCTGGCACAGCTTCAGGCCATTCCCTCAGGTCCTGCCCCTGCTCACCAGAGAGAAGAGATCAGTGCCTGCCCCATCTCTTCCCCTCATGAGGAAGTTGTGTTGTCTGCACATGACCTGGAACAGCTCTCCAAAGCCTCCTCTGGATACAGGACAAGGATCTGGCTTGTGCTCCAGCCTTGCTCCCCACTGCAGTGAGGTTGAAGTGACTCTTCCAACCCACCACTACAACAGAGATGGGTTTTGGTTACTCCTCACCTTGCCGTTTGAGGGTTTTGGGTAAAAAAAAAAAAAAAAAAAAAGAAAACAGCAGCAAGGCAGCCTGGCAGTGCCATCTGTGCTGAACACTTGCCACCCCTCACCAGCTGGGATCTGCAGCCAGCATCTGCTGGGGAAGCTTGTGAGCTCCAGCTTCAGTGTTAAGGGCAGCAAATTACTATTGGAAGGAAAAAATCCTGTAACAAAGCAACCTCAAAACCAAAACAGGATGCAGGGTGTCACCTGGGAGCACATCCTGAGCCTGAGTGGGCTGGACATGAACCATCCAAGGTGAACAGGTGGAAGCTGGCAATGCTGCCTTTTTCGTGCCAGCTTGAAGATCTTGTCTTATCTCCTGAAAATGCAAATACAGATCCCTCCAGCTCAAAGTCTCCAAGATGTGACTCTTAAAAAATAAAGGCAGCGGGGTTTGTTTCTTCCATGAAGTAGCTCAGTGTCTTCATGGCACCTCTAGAAGTACAGCATGGGTGAAATTGGCTCTGTTGTTTAGTCTTCACCTTCTACTCTTATTCTGATTCTGTCTCCTCCGATGGCTATTTATTAAAAAAAAAAAAAAAAAAAAAGAAGAAATAAATGCGTTATCATTCTCCTTGCTCACCATTCTCACATGAAATCAAATCCATCTCTTTCCTCTGGTTTATTACTGAGCACCACTACCGGAGGTGGTTAAGGGTTTTTTAACTGGGAGCTACAGAAGTATCACTTTATTTGCAGAAAATGTGTGCTGGATATTGAGAACACTTTCAACCAGTTGTTTGCCTTGTTTGATTTGTGTGGCACCACTAATGTAATACCATCTTTACAAATTATTTAATTATGACTTCCTCTGTGTTATGGAAGCAGAATGGAGAGCTTTTTCAAAATATAACAACCAAACATTCTCATGTCCCATAATTTACAATATTCAAACTGATTATCACATCATGAAACATGAAAAACAGTTTCACTGTTACAGTCGTTATTGAGAATACACGGCTGGAGTTGTTGAAAATGTGCTATCTACATCTACATACATCTTAGTGAGTGCCAAAAGACTTTACTTAAAAGCATCTTGTATTTTTCAAGCAACCACAGTGTTACAAAAAACCACAGTGATGATAAACAAGTGCACTTGCTTCTGTGGTCGTGGCTCAAATTGCGCTTTCAAGATGAATGTCTAATATTATCAGATTGATACAGATTTTAAATCTCTATTGTCATGAGTGTGAATAAGGTTTGCTTTAACAGCTGGGAAAACGTATTTAAAGCTGGGAATAAATTAATATGAATAAGAGGATGTGTGAGGAGTTGTTTAATACTTCTGGGAGCAGAAAGACCAGGCTTTTTCAGTTAATAAAAACGGAATATTTTCATCCAAATCTTAAGATGCACACCCAGGAGCGACTGAAAGCTGCTGTATAGATGTTTTTGTTGGTAGGATTTTGTCAGCAAAGACTGCAGTAGAGACAGCACTTGTCTCTATTTACCTTTTTCCTAGGGAGATAAAAATCCCCCAGTCAATGTGATTAATACAGTAAAGGGACTCTACTGCTGCTGCTGGTTCTGCATGTGCTGGTGGCTTATTTTGCCACCGTTGCTTCATCAGTGGGAGAGCATTTTTCTTGTCCTTGTGGCTCCACATTTGGTTTCAAAGTGACCATGGATGGAAGCCTTCACCTGAGCAGCTTGGAGGTGGCTGTGTGGAATGCATGTATGGTCACACAACTGGGAAGAAAATATCCCTGCCCTGAGTCTGCAACATTATTTCAAATGCAATAAAGCATTAAGACTTGATTTAGTTATAAAACTTAATGAAACACGGCTGCAGAGGTGTTTCAGGAGCCCTGCCGGCTTCCCTTGCTCTTTGTAAAGTTGTTAAACAACCTTCTGCTGTGTTTGGGTTTAATTATCATGGGAAAAGTTTATCCTTTTGTTTCTTTGTAGCTCACTAAATGCTGACAGCCAGCACAACACTGTGCAAGACATGGGAAAAAGGGAAAGAGAGCCAGGAAAACTCAGAAGAACAGAGGATGTACCCACCAAGGAACCAGAAAGCAGCTCTAAGCAGCAAAACCATGGGACTTGCATCAACCTGATGTTCCGTGGATAAATAAAATGAAGCTAATTTACACTGATGACTTTAATTGCATTTCTGCAGAGTCCAACCGCAAAGTTCCCATTTGCCATCGAGTTCGGCATCTTGGATTTGCGGATGTGCCACCCCCTGAAGAGAGAGACTCTCGGGGATGAGGCACAGCAAGGTCAGCCGTGTTTCCCCCTGGGAGCTGCCATCGCACTTAGAGTGACATTCCGGGGCTCTTTTTCAGACCCCTCCATCCATGGAAGGAGTAAGCAAAGGAAGCTGGGAGACAGGCGCGCAGCTGATGCAAACACAAATCCTCCTGAAGAGCTCAGTGGGGCTGAACCAGTTCCATTAGCAGAAGAAATTTCCTCTTTTCCCAGGTCTAAAATGGTGAACTGCAGCCTGGCCCAGCCATACCCAGCCTGAGCACTGTCACTTGCTCCCAGGAACATTTCCTTTATTTTCAGAAAGAGATGGTGAAGGCCCAAGGGAGGAGCAGAGGGCACAGAGCTGGAGCACCAGAGGCAGCGTTGTTGGTTAACCGCCTTGGTGGCTGCTGTGTTTATTTTTGGGTGGCTCGGTTTGGCAGAGTGTGAGGCACCGACCTGGTGTCCTTCTGAATGGCAAGGACGTGTTGTATCAGCCAGCAAAATGGATGTGTGTAATCCTTTACAGCTCATCCACTCTCTCCTCAACAGACACTTCGCTTTCTTCTTATAGGCTTCTCTCCTCTACACTCCTTCTCCAAACACTTTAAAGTCCCAGCTTCAATGTTTCTCTTTGTCACTTCTACAAGTACACTCATTTTTTGCCTTCTGTTTTCCCTCCATGTAAAATTTATCCCAGTGTAGTTTTATTAGTTATTGCTACTGCACTTGAACTTACAGAACTTTTATTCCTTTTTTTTTTTAGTGACGACAAATATCACCAAGGGCCTGTGGTAGGACAGGTGTAATGCCAGAGCCTAAGTGGTTTTGTCTGTCTAGATGTCCCATATTTATTAATTATCCCTGTTACAGGGGGTAATAAATAAATAAATGTATATTTTTACATAATCAGCAAAAGCTCTAGGGACTTCCCGAGAATCTGAAAATCTGATTGCAAAAACAAGCAAAAAGACATCTCCAGCAGTTAAAACTCAGGGTCGTGCTTTGAACTTTTGCCACATTTTTTAAACAAAGTCATCAGCTGTGATTGCATCCAGTTTGAGATCATTGCTATAAATAATTTTAATTAAAGTTTACTGAATTTAAACCGTTTGATGAATGTTTCTTTTGTGTCCTTGTGTAGCACCGATATTCACGTATGGTAGGACATCACTCACATGCAATTTTGCAGTTCAGTGTTGACTCACACAGCACCTGCCAGCTTAGCCATGCTTTGAAAATTCAAAATATGCTCCTGAAAGCAGGTTGCAGTGAATGCCAATACAATGATTACATAAACAGAGGAATCTACTGTCATGTGTAACTGCAATTTTGTAAATACCACATCACACGTGTCCTTGCATGTGCCAATAGGTCTTTATGACATACAGGGGATTGATTTTGCTGTGCCCTCATCAATCTATTCCATGTGATGATCTCAGTTTGAGGTGATGATGTGCTATGGACAGGGATTTGATCCGTGCTTCCAAAATCTCTGTAACTCTGGCTGTTTGACTGACAAATGAATCTCCTGCTCCCCCAAACTGGAGCCAGCCCCAGCTGCTGTGTCATTCACTTTTGGGAAGCTGTGAAAAAACAGTGAGTGCATCTACAACTGACTTGAGGGTGAGAAACGTTTGCTGTGGATATAAAAGTGTTCCTGGCAGAGCAGGAGAGGCCATCTTAATACCTAACTGGCTTTATTCTCACTATACATTCCTTTGGCAACTGTCTGCAGGGCTGCATGAAGTGATATTATTCCCTTCAGACTTAATATAAAGAGATTCTGACACAGAAATCAGAAAACTAGCAAGTATATAAAGGTGTGATATTATTCATTTGCTTGAGAGAATATCATTTGGATATAGTAGAAAATTGAAGAGAAGTATTTCTTACATAGATTTGAAACAAATGCATGGAGAAAATAAATTATTTACCATACAAATTTCCATATAAGCAGGTCCCCATGTTTAGGTAAGTCTAGAAATAGTATTAATTGAAAAAATGTTGGTTGAAAAATGCTTGTCTTCCTGAAATTTACTGCCACCTTGAATTAGTATTCCTTATGTTAAGTGCTTGTCAAGCACACGGCCAGTAGAAAACGCGGGTGGTATAAACAGAGCTATGTGATCAGGAAGTTTAAAAAGGTTTGCTAATGCCTTTTGGGGGGTCTTCCTGTTTCCCAGATGAAGAGTTTTCCTGCCCAGAACACTCTGAGATATCTGTGTGAGCCCATGTTGGCTCAGCCAACAGTTCACCTCTGTTCTGCAGATTTTAGCCACAGGAATCGTTTCCAGTTCCGCTTCCCTGTTGCCTCCCGTTCTCAAAGGGGAGCGGGTGCGACCAGGAATACCCAGTGTCACTATTGTCATTGCTAAACCAAATGAGAATAAAGTTGAAAAAGCTCTTGAATGGCCTCCTGGAAGCCAGTGTTTAACTCCTGGTGTTGGGATGAAAAACACAGGTTTTTCTATACCCTGGGAAGCGTCCAACACTAGTCTGCACAGAACTGCTGAACAGACTGGACTTTGAGATTGAGCCAGGAGATTAATTCCTACTTTCCTGTCACAGCCTCCTTCCTCTTGAAGGTGGAAAGCTAGCCAAAAACCCCTAGAGCAGCGTGTCTGGCCCTTGCTGTTGACTGCCAGGGCCCTGAGTGCACCCGTTGCCTGGCTCCTGGGATCCCCATGCACCCCCTTCCCACCCCTGGCTGCACCTCATGTGCCTGCTGGATGCCCCCATCTGGCCATGGTCACCTCACTGGCCACCAAGATGCTCCCTGGCATGGCCACCTACCTCCACCCCTTGGGCAATCCATCCATCCATCCTAGCTAAAGGGCAAACATTTGTTCTGGACCAAAATACTTTATTGTCAGTATGCTAGGGGAGCTGGCCAGTCTTTGTCACACAGAGCTGGTCTTTACAAAGAGAGATGTTGGAATTTCCTACAGGCAATGGGGTGACCTCTCCTTGACTGCTACCGAGTTACAGGGAGGCAAGCAAGTAAACCAGGGTCAGGACAAAAGGAGGCAGTGCTCCATGGAAGCAGTGGTGGAGCTTAGGACCTCAGGAAGTCTTTTCCAAAGGGTGGTGTTTGGGTGGTGTTTCATGAGTTCAAAGGGAAGATGGCAAAGTGCCTGGAGGAGAGGCCCTTTGATTGCTCAATGACAGAGTGCAGCAGGCTCTGGGAGCCCCTGAGCTGAACAGAAGGAGAGGTTAGGAGAGTATTAGGGACAAAAGGATCATGTTACACTTGTGCTGCTCCTGCCTTCCCCTTGCTGTCCACCTCTGTCCACAGCTGGGCACAGAATGACAGGCCAGAAGGGTCCTTGTCTGGAGTGACCGTGGTCACCTTGTCACCTCGTCACTGGCTTTCAGGAACAAAACACAGCCTCTTGCTGTGGTCGTGCCTCTACATAATTAATGATTCAGTCTTCAGAACAAGAGGGTTTGGGGCCACACTGCTGCCTTCTTGTGTGGATCCATGGCAACATGAAGTGCTTTTTTTGGTGATCAATTTGGATGGATTGCCCTCTTGGTGTCTCAAACCTGTAGGCAGAGCAACAGTGAATAACACCAAAAATAAGTTTTAATATTATTTGGCTGACTTTTTTTTTCTTAAACATTAAGTAAATTCATCATCATAATTAAGCAGATGTGATCTTTCAAATTTAACAGAACAAAATTGCTTATTGCTGGTGGATTTAATTATAGATCTGTGACCAAAGCTCTACATGAAAACCTAGCCCTACATTAATTTTAATTGTACTCATGCAATGTTTATCCATGTTAGAAGTTATACAATATAAACTTGGTTTGTCTAACTCACCTTTCATGAGTTCCCACAATAATCAAGTGAACCCTCAAGTAAGGAGTAGAAGTTTCTATGCTTCATTCTGATCCATTGCAGCTCCAAAATCCAAGCTGCAGTAAAGAGGAAAAACAACAACATGGTTTCATACCACCTCAGACCTGCCAGTGGAATAATTAATTTGGTCTTCTTGATGATCTTCTTCCATGTTTCCAAGTCAAAACTGATTTGAGCAAGACATCAGTTCAGGCATAATTCAATACAGGTTTTGTTCATTGTGATAATTAAAAAACCCTTGTTTTTCTCTCAGTCCCCTGACTTTACCTGATGTTTTTCTCTCAGACAAAGGGGTCAGTGCCACAACGGATGTCAAACAACGTAACATGAAACTTTGCCAATGATTTGCTTTTCATTCGGTTTCTCATCAGGTTTCTCATCAGGTTCCCATCTCCCCACTGACTCTCTCAGGATGAGTGTGTGCTTTCCACGTGGGTTGGAGGCTTTCCTCCACACCCAGGTTTTGGCCAAGGCACCTGCAATGTCTGGAGGCCTTGGGCTCTCTCAAGAAAGTCAAACAATGCAATTTTGTTAACACAAGATCCTTTGTGTGGATTAAACAGAAATAGATGGATCCTCAGCTATGGCAGAGGCTATCGCCACGCAGATGCCAGACTGTATGAGTCTACTGGACAGCTGTAATCAGGTCCAGGCAGTAATCCCTGCCAGCTGTTGCACAGATGTGCACATCAGAAGCATTTATATTTCAGGAAGGCTAACAGGCACCATCTAAGTCCTCCTGTCTTTGCCCACAGCACGGCCCCTCCACTAGGATATAGTACCAAGGTCTGTTGATTTCTAAATAACTCTCCAAATCATTTGAATCTAAAGATTTCTGGTGATAAAGTGTAATGGTCTATGGAAGAGAATAGCTGGTGCACACCTTGGAGCCTGATGTTGATCTGAGTTACCCTGTCCAAGTTATGTTGCTGCAAATCAGGAGTGGCTTTTACAAGAGAGATACAACAGAGAAATGAGGCAGGAAACAATGCTCTGAACAGGCAGAGCTTGCAGGTTTGCCAGCAGGATTGCCAGGAAGTGCAGGTGCTCTGCAGAGTGGGGTCCCAGTGACAGCTGCTTGTCTGCAGAGGAGTTATAATGGGTTTTATAGCAACTGCTCCAGTCTCAGGGGAGAAAGTTCTGAAAGGTTCTCCAGTAACCATCCTGTGACCACAACCTTAGGCTGACTGGGAGAAAAGGTGCTGGAGCCTGAACTCTGGCCTCTTCTGCCTCCTTGGAAGGGGCAGGGAAAGCCCCTGGTTACATTGGCAGAGGCAGTCATTATCAAATATGGGAAATAGGTGTGCAGGAGGTGCTTTTGACTTTGTGCACCCAACTGGAGATGATCTCACAGACTCCAGAAAGGAAAGAAATTGCTCTGAGGCAGATTCTGTCATCCCAAACCAAGCAAGATGCCGAGGAAAATCCCAGGAAATTTACTCAAATGAGGATTACTGTGCTTGAGCCCAGCCATTTGTCAGTACTTTTCTTCACCTTGTTGTGACCCCAGGTATTCTAACTTGAACATAGCCCATTCTTTTGCTGAACTCCAATGCACACCTATAACAAAGTGAATTTATATTGAATATTTAGTATAATCTTACAGTTCAATTATACAGTTAAATTTTGCATATACAAAATACAGATATATTCACACATTTAAAGAAAACACATATATACACACACGTATATACAATAATCTCAGCTTCAAAAGACAAAAAAATGTAGAGGTATAATACAATCGATAACTCATAGTGTTTCTGAAAGACTTCTATGTGGATAACCACGAAAAAGTTCAACAGTCCAGTTCAGGAACACCAGCTTGGATATTGTCAGGGGCATATGGAGAAAATTCCTTGCAATGATTACAGAGCTGTAAACTGCTGCTGAGTGGTAACCAATGCTACATGCAAATGTGGAAATTGCTTGTTAAGCATAATGTTCAGTGATAAGTGTTTTGATTACAGTTGTTTTAGGGAAATCTGATATATGGCAGCAGTGAGATTGAAGGAATATTAATTCCACCTTGGATCATCTCAAGCATTGGGACTGGCAGAAGACAGAGAAAACTTTTCTCTCCTGGATAGCTTTAAGTTATAGACAGTTATGAATTATTTGGGTTTCTACAGGTGAAAGAAAGCAGGACATCAAGGCTGTTATAGCCTGTCAAAGTCAGAGTGCAGAACCACCCCACTGGCATCTGCAGGTACAGAATACACACCATCAGCTCTCCAAAACTCAGCAGGCAGCTTCATTGGCCAAAACCTAGTCTTGCACTGGAAAAAGAAAAGGAAATCCTGGTCATAAACCCACAACTTTTTCCCAAGCATGTAGGAGCAATATTTGTCATGAAACTATTTTTTTTCTGAAGACGTTGGAAAGAAGATGTGGAGACGTGCATTCTGGTGAGGGGCTCAGAGACCAAGCTCACTGGGACGTGGTGTTGGGTCTTCCTCCCCAGCACCAATTCTATGCAAAGTAGCCTCTTAAAACTGGCCCTGCTTACAGATTTGTGCCCTGGAGGACAGTATATGTATCTTCCCACACTGTTCCCTCTCTAATATTTCATTTGGGCTTGGGAGCCCCTCGCCAGGCATATCGAATTTATCAGATGCCTTTGCATGTGAGCTCTAATAGATTTTTTTTTTGCCTTTGATCTCTGATTCAATCCTCTTCGTTTTTTTCCCTGACGGATTAATATGAGGGCAAAACACTTGATTTTTGAAAAGTACAAATGAAAAGTAAGTAACAGAATATGGGGACCACTACTAATTCCTGACATTTTCATGAACTCTGTGGACTCATTCTGCCACTGAGCATGTCCGGTCAAAGCAGTCCCCTTAGGGCAATGACAGGCTCATAAATGAATCTCAGACAGCATTTTTGTGCATTTTCTCCATTGCATATTCAACACAGACTTGTGCTTGGTGAACAAAACAAAGGGTTTAAGGATATCTTTAACTGGACACCAAAATTTTGTTTGTCCCAAAAGAGAGCCAACAACAATAATCTGGGGAAGGAGAGGGAAAATGACTAGTCTTCGGTTCCTGACCAAAACCAGTCTCAGATGGGGATCAGGACATTTTCTAGATGTACATGTACAGACACATGATTTTGCACAGAATTGCTTTTTGTCCTTCCAGCATTCACCCCATCCTCTATTTTATCTGCTTTTTATCAGTTTGTAAATTCCCATTCACAAACTGAAACATCCCTGGAGAGCTTCCATCATCCACTTGCAGCCAGATGCCACGGTGATATGACTCTGAGAGGTGCTGTGCTGCACGTTCCTGTGCTGAGAGGGACCTGCCAGCCCTGCTCGGGCTATGGCAGCTGCCAAAGCCACCCAGCTGAAGGGCTGGAGATGCCACTCGAGCATCTCAAGGGCCATTCCCCAGCAGGATGTGTCAGCTTGCGTAGAGGTCTACACCCCCAGTCATTATTGGCACGGCTACCTCAGATACCTGGCAGATCCATGATCCACAGGCTTAATGTTGGCAAGCCAGCTGTCGGCACTTTGATAGTGAAGTGGATTAAAGCCTTGATAATCTGTGAGTGATGGGTATTGTGAACGTGCCTAAAAGGACTGGCTCACAGAGAAAAGGCTTCCTACACTCAACCAGGACCATTAGCGCCATATGGTTTGCTGGCTGCAGTAAGTACAGGAATATGTCAACCAAACAAAATGCTGCATGATCATTATGCTGCCCTTAATCAACTTGAAGGTGCCTTCCTGAATGCCACAGAGAAATGCACCAGCTGCTGTTGAATAGGATTTCTTCCCTCCAAATAAGACCATAACCAACAGGACATCTGGGTCCAGATTGTTTTCCAACACCTCATCCATGTCCTGGTCTGACTCATGAGATTACACCCAGCATCAGTGTACTGAAGAGGACAAATCTTATTCTGTAGCCAGTAGTTTCAACACAGTTGATCCTTCTGCCCAGCACATCCTGCCCAGGCAATGAAAGAATGAAATAGTATTTTTTGCCTACAGAAAAAGAAGCTATTTCAATCACCCTTGTCTCCCATGCCTTTTGACTCTGAGTGATGGCAATGTCACAGGTCAATATCTTTATCTACTTGGTATGCCTTCATTCCATTTCTCCAAGCCAGCCCCTCAGAAACAGCCAGCAGGAGACACACCAGCCCCCAGCATGTGGGGATAAGTGTTTCAGTGTTCATCCCCTGAAAAAGAATGTTTAACGAAAATGTGGTTTTGACTGTCAGAGACCATGCAGCAGCCAGACACAAGGTCCTTGACCATTATTGTTCTAACATTTCCAGACAGGGACCCTGTCTGAAATCGTTGACTGGAACAGGCTGTGACTTTTCACTTCATGATGGAATATCATCCATGTGAGAGTCAATTTCTTAACTTGCTTGAAAAATTTATTGGGAATTCGTTTGTACCAAACCAGCCATTGCTATTTGCCCCACACAAGGACCACATTTCCCGAATTTCTCTTTTATGAAGAAATTATCAAGCAACTTCAGAAATGGGGGGAGATTCAGACAAAGGGTAAATTCCCTGCTGAACCAGGCTTCAAACCCACAATTTTCAATGTACCTGGGGTCTGAAACCATGTTGGCTGTAGACAGGAAGGACCAGAACTCCACACTACTCTTCTTATGAGCTCTTATCATATCCTGAAGTCACTGGAACTGGTAGCTTGTACTGCCCGAGTCAAAATTTCAATACCAGTGATGGCATAACTCTGTAGCAATCTCTTGACATGAAAGCTTTGGTTAGGGATTAAGCCCAGCTGGACATTAAGCCACTCTCACACAGCTGCTTTCTCAACCCCCTTCTCTCCCCTCTCCTCACCCCGCTGGAATGGGAAGGAGAATCAAAATAAACTTAATATGTTAGAAAGATAGAGTACAGTTTAATAGAGAGATAGAAACAGTTTAATAATGGAAAATGAAGTAAAATTCAGTAATTATGGCAAATAATAATGATAATTAAAGGGGAAAAAACAAGTGAAGCACAACACTGTTGCTCCCCACCGCTGACAGATACCAGACCCTCCCCTTCCTGAACCCAGATCGTCCCCTCTTCCAGGTAACTGCCCTCAGTTTATATACTGGGAATAAAGTTCCATGGTGTGGAATATCCCTTTGGTCAGGTCAGGTCACCTGGGTACCTCCTCACTGGTTTTTTGGGTACCTCCTCACTGACAGAATGTGAGACAAAGAAGAAGTCCTTGACTTAGGATGAAGATGACTTAGCAAAACCCAAAACATCAGTGTGCTATCAACACCATTCTTACTCCAAATCCAAAACACAGCACTGCAACAACTACTGGGAAGAAATTAACTCTGTCCTAGCTGAAACCATTGCACAAAATACCCAGGAATACACAAGGAGTTGGTAGGCTGATCACTGCCTTGCTTTGTCCCTTGCCAGGTGCTCCTCGATTTGTAAGTTCCATGTGCAAAGGGGACATTCAGAGAGCATGTCCCAAATCTGTCTTCCCAGCCCCGGGAAGCTTGTGCATTCCTCTTGCTGAATGAGGATGGCATGAGGATGGCATCACCTGTAACACGAGCCCAAAAGCATCCAACAGCACAGATCTTCTGTGCTGCTCCTAATTCTGCCAAAACACATCCTGATGGCAGGATGAAAGCAAATCTCTCTGGGGATTATTTCAGAGATGCTGAACCCCAGCCCACCACTGCAGAATGATGAGATGTTCCCCTCCTGGGCCCCCCCTGTATGAACTCATCTGTATTAGAGGAGATTATAATAACCAGCTGCCTCAGTTGGTGTTTTGAAGCTAAGCGCTTGTAAATGCTTGAAGATATTTGTATTAAAGATAGGCTAAGCAAAAGCTGGTATGAGAAGTAAAGCTTATCATGTGCAGAAAGATTGAGGGGTAGCTTTCAGGTTTTTCATTGGGTTTTAAATCATACTTCTTCTTTTGAACAATAATGTAAAACCATAAAACTTTGTTACTGAGAGGCACCATAATGAGTATTTTGCACTGAAATCAAAATAGTTTCTTTTAAAAGTACTCAAGATCTCTTCAAGCTACCAAGTCCTTAGTAAGATATTTAACCTCAAATCAGAATTTGAACTACTGCCATTTCTCTTAAAATTGAAAGCATCAGCATAAAAATGAACCACAAGTAAATTCATTTCAAGTACTGCCGAATACAAGTTGAAAGCCAATTGTTAAACAAGCAACCACTCTCCTAATCACAACAAAAAGAGAGTGCCATAACACAAGGTGAAAATAAGCAGAAAGCAAACAGAACACACCATTGATTGAGTCCTTCATTATCTAGGATAGCTTTTAATGGAGGAACCTGCCTGTGTGTCACTGCTCTTATCTCTCCAAAGGCAGTATGCACACACTGTAAAAATCAGTCTCTTCATTTTCTGCTTGAAAAGATCATTGTGAAAAAAAGGTGTCAGGGACTGTAGGTCATGCTGATTTATTGGCAATTAAACCTGCAGGATTTCTGCACTCTTTTCAAAACAAAGTATCTCTGGGTAATTCAGCCTGGCACATTACATAGTGGGCGAGATACTAAAAGGCATAAATCTTTTTGTTTGTGCACAACAAAAACAATTGACTTGGTTTTATTTAGGAAATTACTACTGTTTTCTGTAAGGTATTTGTATTACCCATAAAGAGATTCTTTCCAATAGTGAAGATGCTGATTTTATTCCTCATCTTTTGTTGAGGATAGCAAGTCTACACTCCTGCTTAAGAGTAAATAGATGACAGTGGTAAATATATGACATCTTGCTAAGGTAGACCACATTTGCTGTGCTCCATGATTGATTTGTCTATTCTTGAGTAAGTTCTTCTGCACAAGCTTTCAAACCAGACTACATCTTGTCTGGTCTCCTTGTGTGTATTTTCCAGCTGTATTATTTAGAAGATTAAAACAAAACAAAACAAAACAAAACAAAACAAAACAAAACAAAAAAAGTCACCCTCAGGTTACACAGCTAAACTGGAAAAAAATTTCACTATTCTGTTTTTGCAGAACCATCTCATGCAGGCTTACATCATTTACTGAGGTAGCATAAGCTATACCACACAAACAGGTGCAATTAGGATTGATATTCCCACACACAGTGTTTCCTGGACTACCAATATTCTCACATTCTTTCTAACATAGGTAACTTCTTAGCTCTGCCAACATTTTTGGAGATCTGATAGTGAAAAGTCCTAATATTTTGATGGTAATTCAATACATTTAATTCAGTTCTTGGACATGAGACATGGGAGGAATACTGCAACCAACACTGCACATTTTTCCAATCAGTGGTTGTATGGTTGAGAAATCATCTAAATATTAGTTTTTACAGGTTACATTACCCCTATGACTTCCTTTATAGCTTACCTGCTTGTCTGAGGTCTGGATTTACACTAATGAGATGTTAATAGAAAGGTGGGCCTCAGAAGATGTTAACAGACCCTCAGTCCTAGGAGGAGCTGCTTAGGGGAAAGGGAAAAAGCTGAGGGCATATTCAGTCCCAAAAATGAGTGACTGTGGACCTGTCTATATATAGCTACAACAAGAACAAGAACTTCAGCACTGACTCCCATTCAGAACATAGAGTTGAGAGAGAGCAAGTGTGGCAGGCGGCAGGGTGGTGGAAGAAGAAATGCTGTGAACCACAAACTGCACAATGTCCCTTGTGGCTTTGCCTGGGGCCGGGGAAGAGATCAAATGCTAAACTAGGCTAGTGGTAGGAGACAGCAAAGCAGGAGCCATTGCCAGATAGAAACCGCAAGCAGAAGGTTACGATGTGGGAGCTGAATAGGCAGACACACCAACCTGGAGTCGTAGGAAGTCCCTCTGAAGTTAGTACTTCAAACGGAGCTGTCCATGTAAATCAGAGATGCCACTTGCAACAAAAATTCCTAGAAGAAGCAGGTGTCCAACCAGTGCTGGGCCAGCATTTCTCTCACAGCATCCCCGGGCAGAAAGAAAAGTTAGCCAGAGCTGTGAACAGCAGCCTGGTTTGCTCCCGTGGAAGAGACAATGCTGCTCCCAGATGGATTAATCTGTTAACTCCTATGTCAGCTTTTCACATGGTGATACACCAGATGTAGGCCACCAGGATCAAAGGGCTTGTGGTTTCATGAGGAGAAGTGCTGAGACACCATGAAGCCTGGCTGACTGCTCACACGTGTGGCAGAAATCCCAGCACAGTGACTGGGGCTCGCTGGCTCTCAGAGAACACACCCATGGCACTGCACCTCCAGCACCCGTCCCTCTGCTTTGCAGCAGTTCCCTTCCTGCCCTTCCCTGCTCTCCACACTCTTGGGTGCAGCCTGGGAACTCTGCACATGCACTGAGCTCGGGCAAGGAGGTGCTTTCATGGTGCTGGGTGGCACAGGTCAGCTAATGCATCCTTGGAGGATCCCTGCTGTGCCCTCTCCTCTCAAGAGAAGGAAATTGAAATTGCCAGGAGGCAGGTGTTGTCTTCCCAGTGGGCTTGTCCTCCACATGATAGGTTTGGATGACTGTCCTCCATGAAGGCTCAGACAGCCTTCTCCCAGGATGCCCTTCTTCATCCATATCTTGCATTGAAATAAGAGTGGAGAGCTGAGGACATTGACCATGACACAGGAGAGGTGGAAGGCCTGATTTTCTGCCCATAGCAGAAAACAACCCAAACAACCAAAACATTTCATGTTTTTCTAAGTTTTTTCCTGCATTCAACCACCTGTGGTGATGGCAAATCACCAAATCACCAAAGAACCTTGGCTGTGCCCTGAAGGGGAGAGGACAGGCAGCCTCTGGTAGAAGCCACGCAGGAGGCAGGAAGGAGGGCTGTAGTGATGACAGCTGCCTTGGCAAAGCAGGCACGGCTGTCCTTCAGTGGGCAGGACATTCAAGGACAGCCTGGAGCTGGGCCAGGAGGCACCAGCAGCCTCTGTGCGTCTGTCTTGGCTCAAAGCAGGAGGTGACAAGGGCAGGGTGGAGGGCACCTCCTGCCACCTCCTCAGCACCTGCCTCGGCTCCTGCAGCCCGTCTTCCCCACACCTCCTGCTTCAGGGGGGGCTGCAGGAGATGCTGCAGGACATCCTGGGGAACTGTGCAGAGACCCACATGAAGTACCATGACTGATGGCTGTCCCACCAATTTTAAAGAGCTGTGTTGGAAAATAGCACCACGTCCTTGTCATATTTATAGGATGAACTCTGCTTGGCGTGGTTGCTGTTCTGCTGTAGGTTTCTCTCCATAGTTCTGAGTAGAAAACTAAGACAGAGACCAAGGCGGTGTGTGGGCTCAGACTGCCAGCAGCCACAGGCCTCCATGGTGGGACAGGGGACATTGCAGGAAAAAAATTAGTTAATGCCTTCAGGCTGAAACGTGAGAGCAAGCAGCTTTCAGCTTCTTGGAGGTGATCTAATGCACAGCAGGACAACACCGGTGGCCTTGGCTCTGTCCCATGCCCTCCATCCCCCGCTCCCTCCTGCTCTCACTAATGACAGGCAGAATTCAGCAGGAAAAATGGATCATGGTGAGGAAGCAGGGATCAAATGTGGTGTGGACACTGAGCAGAGGCAAACACGATCCCCTTGATCATCTGGCTGCTGCCTGGGCACTGAGGCATCCTGATGCTGACTGAGGTTGCCAGTCAGGAATCAGTACAGGTAGGGACAAACATCAGGAGAGGTGTGAGTGTAGCCCTGATGACCCAAAGTTCTCTGCACCACACTAGGTCAGGCCAGCTATAGTTCCTCGAACCCTGCACAGACAAGCTGCTGCAGCACTGCAACTGTACATGCATGGCTGGGAGGTTTAGCTCTGCCTATTGAGCCTTATGGGGATGAGTAGGACATGAGGCAGAAAGTTTAAGCCTCTCTAAGAGGCTGGACTTCCTTTTGTCCCCTGTCCCAGATGCGTTGCTGCAGGCACCAGTGAGTTCACAGTCTGCCAAAGATTGAAGGTGACTGTGGTTGGACCTGGAGCTGAGGGGGAGATGCAGAAGGTGCTCCAGAAAACCTCAGATCTTGGTTACTGTGTTTATTGAGGAAAAATTGGTAGATTTGGAAAAACGTAGTTATGGCTTAAAGCCAAAAATACCTAGCATGCGTATGTTGAGGAATAGAGAGGACTGAAGGAGATAGAGGTGTAGAAACACTTTATTTTATTTGAAGTGTTGTGGTCCAAGTTGGTCAAAATAAAATGCCAGTTCAAAGGCCAAGTTTTATTTTTGTTTCTTTGAGGGGGTGTCGACTTCAGGGCACTTACAACTTTTATCTTTTTAATTCTTGTTTGGTTTTGTGGTGTTTTTTCCCGCTAAACTCTAAAGGGGGGAGAGAGCATGCATTCCTGCTGAACTCAGATTGCATTTTTAAGGGGTAAGTGGAAAGAACCTGTGAGCAGGCCCACTTTAAAGGCCAGAGTGTAAATGCAATCAAAGGTTGAGAGTAGACACCACCTTTGGTGGCCCAAACTCGACCTTCCACATAATAAATTGGAGCTGGAGGGATCCTGGATTCAAAAGTCTCTCTTTCAGGTTGCCGCCCAGCAGGGCAAAAGTCAGAGCAACACACCCTGATCCCAACGGGCAAACAACGCCGCGCTGGGCCCTGCTCCTCCCTCTGCCAAGGCAGCTGAGGTGTGGAAGGCACACAGGGCACGCTGATGTGCACTTTCAGAGGGATAGCAATTCAGGCAAAAGAGCCTCTTACAGGCAAAGTGTTGCTGGTACCAGCAGTGCTAGGTCTATTTTTTATGATTTGGGAATGGAGAATGCTTTCAGCAATACATAATTCATACAAGTGCACTTCTGTTGTCTGCCGAGAGGGTTGGAAGGCCCTGGCTAACTTCTGAGGCTGTGAAAGGAAAAAGAAAAGGTTGAATGAATCATGACGCATTCAATCAGTGGAAATTAGGCAGGAGCTAAATGAAAGTTGCTGAGAATAATTTATTCTGATCAGAACTTGGTGGTTGGGCTCTATTTCTGAAGCTGGCTATGCTTCATGGGGCAGTGGAAGGAGCCTCCCTGTCATTGGATTCGATGCTCTGCCTTTGGGAGAATATTCCGCCTGCTATAACCCTGAGCCTGATATATCCTTACTCTTAAAAAACGCAAGCTGTTGTTGTCTGAAACTGTTTCAATGAAAAAAAAAAAAAGAAACAACCCAACCACTGGTTCCTCCTAAGGTGGAGTGGGGGAATTTCCTTGAAACGCATTAACGTGGTTCCTTAGAAATAAAATTACAAGTCACCACGAGGCAAGCTTCAGCCGTATCCTCCAGAAGGTGAGGGGAAACCCTGAGAAAGAGATTAAACTTTTTTTTTTTTTTTTTTTTTTTTTTTTTTTTCAGTGGAAGATCATCTCGGAAACAAGACGAGCGACTTCCCGGGGTCCTTCCTCTCTCTATGATGTTGTAAAGGTGCAAGTGCGCGCCTGGCTGTCCAGCCCCGGTGAGCAAACAGCAGAGCTCCTGCCCTGGAATGCTGAAAGCACAAGCGGGCGGCAATGCGCTACGAGGCAGGGCAAACACGGCGGCGATGGCTTCGTTTTTGTCAAGAGGATAAAAAAAGTAAATGTATATATATGTATAAACAAAGAAGGTGAGGGAAGAGAAGTGAAACTAAAAGGAGGGTTTATGCACTTCTATTTTAATTTTTTTTTTTTTTTTAATTTAGAAAGTGTGGTATTTCTGGGGGGAAAGGGCAACTTTTCCGAGGCGGGACGCGGATCCAGCAGCCGCTCGCAGCCCGCACGGCCCCGGCGGGGCCAGAGGCGGTGCCGGCGGCGGGGGAGGGCGGGAGCGAGGGAAGGCGGCCGGGAAGGAGGCGGCGGCGGCGGGGGGGCCGTGCTTGCTCGCGGTTGCCATGGGGAGCGGGAGGGCGGTGCCGCCGCCGCTGCGCAGGGAGCAGCTGCTCCCTGACACATCCCCCCGCTGCCATATTGTGTCCGCCGCCGGCCGCGCGGCTTCATGACCGCGGTGAGTGCCGCCCGCGCCGCCGCCCCCGCGCCCCCACGCCTGCCTGGGCGGCCCCCGCGCCTGTCCCGGGTTTAGCTCTCGGCTTTGCCGCGGGTTTGGGGGGTGAGTTTTTTTTGTTTCCGACGCTCCGCGAGGGTGTCGTGGGGGAAGGGGGAAAGCGCGGGGAGCGTGGCGGCGGGTCCCGCCGGTGCCGGGGGAGGCGGGGGGGCCGTGTGACCGGGGTCCCCTCATTCCCCGCGTGGGGACAAGGCGCGGAGGCGGCGCTGCCTCGCCAGCCGCTCTCGGTGGCGGTGCGTGGGAACGGGGGGGTCCCCGCGGGGCCGTGCACCCGCGGCTCCTCCTCCCGGCGCGGCTCCGCGGAGCTTCCGCCCGCGGGCTGTACGCGGTGACCGCCCCTTCACCGCTCCCCCGGCGGGGCAGCCCGCGCTGCTTGCGCGCTCCCAGCCGGGGCGATGGAAAACGCGGCCGGCCCGGCGCCGGGACCTGGGAGCGCGGCCCCGGGGTGCCCCTCGCCTCCGGGTCAGCCCGTCAGACTCGGGCGCTGCGTTGGTTGAAATAAAGACGCTCCCGGCGTCGTTCCGCCGCGCCCCGTTGTCCCCGAAGCGGCGGGAAGCCTTCAGGGATGCGGCTTGCAGAGGTGGGGGCAGTGTGCGAGAGGCGCTCCGGGGTTCCCGCGTTTTGGGGTAAAATCCAGGAAACTGCCGGCGGAGTGCTCGAGGTCAGGCTGGGATCTGCACGTGGCCCTTCGGAGTTTTCCATCTTTTTCGGGATTTTTTTGGTGAAGTTGGGCGCTGAGTTGCTGGCGGCAGCGGAGCAGCATCCCACTGCCTTCCTGCCTTACTCCTGTGTGGACACACCGGCGTGCTTGCTGCTCAGGTTCTGTGGGAGCGGAAACTGGCTTTTGTTGGTAAGGGTTTGGATTATGACAAGGCCCAAACAAAGAGTAAAAGGAACAAAGAAATAAAATAAACCTTGACGAGAACCCGATAAACTCATGTTCCCGCTGTGGTGCCTGCCTGTGGATGGATACTGTGTTTTAGATGTGGAATTAAACACGCTGAATTGTGGTGGACTTAAATGCTGAGGAAGCAATTTGAATAGCTTTGTGCCTAATCAATGAAATCAAGATAACTTTATATATAATTTACCATGTGTATGTATGCACACAGACACTCTCCAGATCTTGTTATTGGTGGGCTTACATTTAGACAAATTTAGTAATAGGTGGGTTGTAATATATTGACATGTGAATCATTCCTCTTCAGCTGTATTTCTTGGATTGGGGTCTTTTCTCCCCTCCTTGAAGTCTGGTGTGATGCTACATCTATGCAAGAAAAATTCAGCTGGCATTATCTTATGTCAGGAAACTTGAAGTAGTTTGAAGGTTGCTGTTTTTTTTTTTTTCCTTGGCAGGTGCCTACTCACATTTCCCAAGCTCTGCAGAAGGTAGTTGGACATGAGTCTAAACTGAAAGCTTGATAGAAGCAATGAGTGCCGCACAGGGCTTGAGCTGATGAACTTAGCTGGGTGCCAGGGTGTGTTATCTCTGAGCTCAGCCACACTGCTGCAGTGGATCAGCTTCTGCTGGGGCTCACTTGTGTCCAGCTGTGCCACTTCACTTTTGTAGAAATAGGGAGGAGGTGGTGGTTCTCACTTTGTGTGTTTGAGTTGCCTGAAATACATATAAGATTCCTTTGTGCTTTTAGTGTTTCTTGTTTGTTACCAGATGTAATTGTAAGCTGGGCAGTGCTGCTGTACATGGTGTTTACAACTGCAGACTCTGGTGGAGATGCTGTGTTGGCTGCCCTGCAGGTCCTGAAGGGAGCTGGAGGCAATGGCCCTTTGCCAGTCCAGTTGTGTGGCCCTGAGCACTCTCAGGAACCTTGCTGGAATAAAACTTGGTTGATGTCTTTGTTGGCAGTGTCTAGACCAGAGGATAAAGTTGTGATCTGCTTTGGGTACTGCTGCTGGAGCTGTGCTGAAGGACCTCCTCAGGGATTTTTCAGCACAGAAGTAAGATATTTTTTGTCTAAAAGGGGCAACAGCCAAGGAGTGTGCTGTCTCAACAGCTCCAGCCCCCACAGAATTTCTGCTTGAGGAGCCTTTCAGTGTCCTGTAGAGAGCTTGGGATTGAAGGCACCAGCATTGCCAGCAACTCTCTGTGTCAGGACGTGCCAGTCCAGTAAGTGATGGAGCAGATAGAGGTGTGTGTGTAATTGTCCTGCTGAATGAGAAGTACTGCCTGGCAGGTGGGTCGAGTGCCTTGGAAACAAGACAGAGGCTTAGGGACATGTCAGGCTGATTTTTGCCATTTTTATTACCCACGGGCTCTGTTCTGCTCAATGAAGTAGACTTGAAAACCCGACACGTTGAGTAAAAGCAAACTCTCCTGGTGAATTATATAGTTTGGCATCTGAAGATGCTGTACATGGGTATGGTTTAGACTGGTGAGAAAGCCATGTTGGTTCTCATGCAGAGCTGTTGGTTCCCACAACAGCAGCAGAAATTTTCATATTGGTTTCACTGGGGCTGTAATTCTGCCTTCCTGCTCTGTCATCTCTCTTTGCCTACTCATTGTTGGGGTTAAAAGGAGCTGGTATTTAGGAGAGGAAGTACCCCAGGCTCTCAGAAGACTTTTTCCATGTGCAGGTTTGTGATACCTTATCAGAAAGAGCTGCACAGAGGGATTATAGCCAGCGAGGTGGCAGAAGGGATGGGCGTTGGGAGGAGTGATAGTGTGCCCACAGCCACCACTGCCATGCATCTCTTGATGCTGTTCCCTGCTTTGGGATAGCCTTACTGCACTACTGTGGTGCAAAACAAGCTGTGTGAAACACAGTTTTCCTTGCTGGGATGGATGGAAATTGATGGGGAGCAGCCTCTAGTCCCTGTAAGTAAATGGCTGTCAGCAGTCTCCATGAATGCTCACGACCTTTCAGCAACTTCTGGGTTTTTCCCTTTGGCTCCTTGAGCATTTGCCGTTCCTCCCTTCCTGGTAAACGAGTGTATTTTGTGTAAGCTCATCTGTAGGATCTCACTGATGATGGTAACTTTTCCTGGGGGAAGTGGATGGAGGCAGCAGGTGCCTCATCCCGGTGTGCGTGTGTTGCCGCTCCACAACTGAAATGGTGTTGGGCAACTTCCTGCGGCTCGGGGTGACTCACGGCAGAGCCCAGCTCTGCTCTCGACAAGTGCTCGCTTGCAAACTCTGTCCACATGGGCAAGCTCCCTGTGCCTTCATCTGGGGTGTCTCTTTCCTAATCCAATGGCTCCCTTGTCTCGCAGAGAAGACACAAGAAAACCCTGGGATGCTGCTTCGCTTTTTTCCTGGCTAGATCTTTATGTGTGATAGGTGTGTGTTTGTTCCTGTCACGTTGCGCCTGCTGATTTGGTGATGGTGCTGGGTGATGGTGAGCTCTCCATCTCATCCTCATCCCTCATCCTACACCATGCTGGGTAAAAGTAGGCAGTGATGTTCCGTGATGCTTCCAAAATACGATTTAGGTCAGCAAGAAGAGACAGCTCGCAGTGCTTGGGTAATAAATTACATGGAATGGAAGAAATGCTGCCTGATGGTAGCCAGCATCTTTGTAACCCCTGGTACTCTGCCTGCTCCCTGTAAAACATTATGGCTGTGGAAGCACGAGGGTTGGGTCACTCCAGGCTGGGAGGGTGCTGCTGAGTGCTCAGTGATGGCCTGTGTGGTCAGCAGCTGGGAAACATGGCAGCTGTGATTGGGGCAGGAATACCCTTTTTATTGAGTGGTTGCTCAGGGGCACCAGGACCATTTTAAGAGAAATCTGTAATTTGTGCAAATAGGAATACTTATACTGAAAGTCAATTATGTGGATTTTGACTTTTTTTCTTGCTGAGTGCATTCAAAACGTTTTCCTGTTATGTTCAGACTAGACTTAGTGCTGCCTACTTTTTCCTCAAGGGTTGGAGAATGTTAAGAACTCCATTAAATTGACTACTGCAGGCATCATCACCCACCCCTACTCTTCTGCACACTCAGTCTTCATGTCTTCTCTCAGGTTATTTTCAGTGCATTCCTATCTTGCAGTTTGTCACTACTTTTAGATTCCCAGTTTAAGCGTGGTCCTGTGCTTGCTTTCTTTCCAGCAGTGTCACTGGGTTTTGTTGTGGTTAGATTTGGGGCAAGTACATGGTTGCCTAAAAGCTGAATACTGGATATGAAGAGAGCTCAGCACCTGGAAAAGTCTCATGAAGTAGGGCTGAAGGAGTGGGAGCTGGGAAGCTTCCTGCAAAGCAGCATCCACTCATCCATCTCTTGTCTTCTGCTCTGTGAGGATCATCCCCAGACCAGTTATCAGCCAGTGTTGTTTGGTGTAGGGATGTTGAGTAGTCAAAAGTTGGAGAGTTCTTAGTTTGCTTGCTTGTTTGTTTAAACAGAAAGCCAAATTCCACACTGGTGGAATAAAATTAAAAGCAAGTTGGCCAGGGAGGTCAGCACAGTGAAGAGATTTGCTTTGCCTTCCCTGGATTCTGGAGGAAATCTTGCACTTTAGGAGCAGGAGCTGGGAAGCAGCAAGGGGGGACAGCTTTGCAGTCATGAAGTTGTACTGGTGATGTACAGCTCCAGTGGTGCTTTCCAGTTAAATCTTGTAGAAGGGTCGCTTGGGGTGAAGCTTCAAGTTGTTGGGTTTCCACTGGAAACTGGGAGTTTTGGTACTTTAAAGGCAGAAAAGCTGTATGGAAAAGAAAGCTTTATGCTTTCTAATGTTGGTGAGTTGGTACTGACATCAGCTGAAATGTAGCTATGTTCACTTCTGTTCCAAGAGGATGGTAGAGAAACACATAGATGGGTTACCCTGGAATTAGCATGAGAATTATTTTGCAAGTCATTTGCTCAACTGGCTTACTTGTGAACATATCAGTGGTTTACTTTTTTTTTTTTTTTTTTTTTTTTGCATTTTAGTCCACTTAGCAAGCTCAATATTGAATTTGAAGAAAATGACCCATAAGCATCTCTTGAAAAGCTATTGGCCGTAAAGCATTTTTCTTGAAAGCACTTATTTCCCTCCCCTTTTTTGGTGTCTCACCAAAGGTTTTTCTTAATAGTTAAATGTCACTGCTTGTTCGGGTTTCTTTTTTTTTTTTTTTTCTATTATTATTTTCATGTCCCAATTTCTCTGTTAGACTGTTATTATGTGCATGTTTTAAATCTGAGGCACGGAGAACCAGGTCCAACAGTGACTGCAGCCTTTGGAAAAGCTTCACATTTGCAAAGCCTCTGAAGGCAGCAGTGGAATAAATGTCCCAGAGGCTCTGGGTCATGTACAGGGTCTGGAGTAGGGTCAGGGCATGTCTGAGCTCATGTATCATTTTCCTTTCAGATATTTGTTTCAAACACAAAATCACTTATGTGTGGATTTAATTTTAAAAATGCAAACTTTTATGAAAAAAGTTAGATGAAATCTTCCTCTTGCTCCCTGCACTATCATAAGGGTTAGTTTAATCCCTTCCCTATTGCAGGATTTCTTAACTTTTCTTAATATTGGACCTTTGAATTGATTTTTGTTACTTTGTTTCCTCACCCTGCCTTTAATTATATCACAGGGTGTGGGAGAACATTGACATGAGCGGCTTGGAAGTATTTCTGTAAATCCCTGGAAAACCTCTCTTCTCCTTTGAGCCCACCAGTGCCAAGGTTCAAATGAAGCCCCTGAGCTTATGGCTTGTACAGTTCTTTGGTTGATTGGTGTTACTTTCAGCCTGGATTTGAGAAGGTGATAAGTGCCTTTTTAATTTTTTTAAAAATCTATTATTTTTAATTTCTCTCTGCTTTGCAAGCCAGGAGGAGCAGAAAGGGCCCTGCCTGCTGTAGGTGCTGCCCTTGGGAGCATCTCTGCATGTCCTTTGTCACCCAGGGGTTCATCTCTTCCACACACACTGGGTCCCAGCTTGCTGAAATCTATGGCTGAGAGGTGGTTTTATCCTCAGAAGACTGCAATGCCTTTAGTTGTCTTGGATACATGACATCACAGAGTGTTATAATCAAATATAGGCCTTTCTCAGGGCTGGGGGAGGATCTCAGCTGACCTCCAGCAGGGGTGGGAGGTGTGCAGGGCATGGGCAGCCCGAGGTAAGGGAGATGAGTGGGGGGAAAGGTTGAATTTGTAGGGGGCAAAATGGTTTGGTGTCATCCTTTTAATGCTCCTTTGACCCATCTGGTCAAGCAGATGGGTGCTTTTTATTGATGGGTTTGCATTAGTCAGCCAGGATTTTTTATTTGTTTGTTTGGGTTATTTTGTCTGTTTGTTTTTGTTGGATTTTTTGTTGCTCTTCCCTCCAACATGCAGCTACTTGTAGCTGGTCCTGTGCTATGTGCCTGATGACTTGGAAGTTTATCCTCAGCTTGGGTAGGTGAGCAGTGCTAGTCATTTATTTGTCTAATTCTTGGGCTGTTTAGACAGCACATATTGATGTATTTGCGTCAGGACAAGCCCTTATGCTTCTTGTAGATTCAAGGGAATATGAAAAATCAATAGAGGAGTTTGCTGTTGGTGTAGTTGTTTGCATGCAAAAGCAGGCACCAATTGTCTTAAATACTCTCACAGAACCCGTTTGTGTCAGAACAGAAGTTGAGAAATTGTGTGTAAGGCACAACTGCCTGGATCTGTAACTAAGGCTGCACACCCTGAGCTTGTGGTGCAAAGAGTGGGTGCAGAGCTGCTGTCATTAAGTGTGATATGGCTGAAAATCTTTTTTCCTGTATTAAAATTATGTCTGACTCCTCAGACATGGGCAATGCACGGTAAGATTTTATTTTTATTTTTATTTTTAAACCTGGAGGGAAATCACTGTGCTGTTGGCAGGCTCCAGGTCTTCCCACTATTAACAGAGGTGACCTAGTTGCTTGGCTGGTGCTGCAGAAACAAAAAGGTGCATTTAGTTGTGGAGAAGGTTGTCCTAACCTGGGGCACTGATGCTGTGCAGGTGCCAAAAGGGCACCTTTCATCTGATGCCACTGTGGAGAAGGATCAAGCAGCAAGAGCAGCTCTGTTCTCATGCTGACTTGGTGCGGACAAGGCTGTGGCACCTTCTGACAAAAAGGCTGAATTCTTTCTTGCCAGTTCAGTGAGTCCAAGTGTGGTGTCCACTGAAATGATACTTGTACACTTACACCTGCAACGCTGCTGAGTTTGGAGGAGGTCACCTTTGGTGGGATGGTGGCGTCTGCCACAGCTTTGTCCTTTTGGCCTGGATTCTGCTGGAGCTGAGACTTCTTCCAAGAAGGGCTGCTGCAAAGTAAACGTGCTTCCCTGCTTTCCTGAGGATCTGCTCAAGTGGACTTCCAGTTTCATTAAATGGTTGACCTTCTTTCTAATAAAGCAACTGCTTTCTAATAAAGCATCTTCATTAAGTGGTCACATCAAAGCATTTGCTCCTGTGGCAGAACAGAGCAGTGCTCAAGGTCTTCCATCAAAATTCAGTCAGAGCTGGGCATCTTTGTGGGAGGAAGCAAACCTGGTTTAACCCAGATGTGCTCTGCTAGGCTGAGGAGCTTTCAGTGCTCATAACCTTTCCCAAACTTAGCTCTCCAGTGAGTTAGAGGGAAGGCTGCAAAAAACAGCACCTTGTCTTGAGATATGGAGTCTCTTCTCATCTGTTTGTGCGTCTCTAAACTGCTGCCTTGATACACCTGCAGCCTTAACCAGCCCCATCAGACCTGGGCTCTGCTGCTTGGGTTGTGAGTGCTCTGGAAGAGCAGGTCTTCACTGGGCTTTGGGTGCTGGACTGGCATGGATTAGCAGGGAGGTCTGCTCCTGGCTTTTATGTGATGCCAGAAATCAGACTGCTGGAAGAAGATTGTGTCTCTCGCCTCTTTTCTGATACATCCTAAACTTTTATTTGAGTAGCCTCAGTTGACTTAGCAGCCTTTTAATCTTCTTTCCCTGGAATCATAGTCCTCTGTCTGTAATTACCATGCAAGATGATGTGCACCTCCACTGTGATACTTCAAGGGGTAGATGCTTTGTTTGGCCTTTCTTTAGAAGGTACCAACAGGAGATAGATCCTTGAGTTCCTTAGGATTTGGATGCATGAGGCTCTGCTTCCAGTTGGAAGTATTAGTACCAGCAAACAGCAGCGTGCTGTGTCACTGTACTCATTGGTAGGGTAAAGCACATAAGCAGAGCACAAGCCCTTCCCTAATTTTCAGAGGTCTGCTTAAATCGTATTAATTTTGCATTCGCCTGGCTGGAGGTTGCCTTCTTGGCTCTGCTTACAGGGTTGGGGCTGTCCCCTGGGAATTATCAAAACATCTGCACTGGAGAGCTGCTTCTGTGCTTTTTTCTTTCTCACACTTTCCTCTCCTTGCTCTTACTGTGGTTTTTCTGCTGGGTCATCCTTGAGTACAAAACCCTGCCAGCTTACAGCAAAGATGGCTTTGGTGAATTCCATCACCCTTATGTAAAACATTAAAGCCCAAATATTGGAAGTGGTAATCTTGAAAATGACATCTTGGAAGCTGTGTTCTTACAGGTGTGTCTGCTTATAGGCAATCAGAGCACATATGGAGAAAAAAAAAATGTGCATTTTGGATGTCATTAAGGCTCTGTGTGAATGAAGAGAAGTTCTGGAGAGCACACAAGCTGACCACTTGTGTGCCTTCAGCTATGCTCCAGTGGCACTGGTATTGCTCCTGTGACTTTTATTTTTTCTTATTTATCAGTTGATAATAGTCTAATATGGCCTTTATACCTTTCTAGAAAAAAGAAATTAATTTCTCTTATGTTCATGTAGAATGTGTGTGAGGTGGTGAACTAGGATAAGAAGGTAATGAGATGTGGATTTTTATAATACATCTACTAAGAGAAACATGACATGAACCTATATTATTTACTGTAAGTATGTTACCTGCAAATAGTTTTTATTTTCATGTAGGACATTAAATACGCTAATGGTTCTCTGCTAAAACACAGTAGCATGCAAACAAACAGTGCACCGACACCACAAAGTCCACCTGATTATAAGTGCCAGCTTAGTAAGTTGTTACATTTTTTCCCTTATATTTTTGAGAAGACTGAGCGTGCCTAGGCCATTTTTGTGTTGAAAACAGACTTTATTGCCCCCTAAGAAAAGAGTACAGTGACCTCAGACTTGCATGTGTGTGTCAGTATGTGCATGTTCTTGATCTGCCATGCTGACTGAGGGTTTGTAAAGGGAGATTTCGTGCAACCTGAACCGGGAGCTAAAATTACCAAAACACGGCTGTGAGGTGTAAGCTCCTGTGTAGCTGCCTAAAGAGGTGCTCAACAAGGGGGCAAAGTTAATCATTAGAAAGAGAACAGAGCAGCTCACGTTGCAGCAGGGTTGGGGTTTGTCTCACGGTATGAATTTTATCACTAGCTCTTTGTTTGTGGTTTTTTTAATGTAAGAAAGGATTGAAGAAGTGACATGAGCATATGTATATATGGCTGTGTTTAAAGCCAGCCATCTCTGACTGCCAATATAAATCTGCTCTGGTGCCTTGGGGGAGAAGTAAATTGTAGGGAGAGCAAAGCTATTTTTGACCAGCTATTTCAGCAGCTCACTTAGCTTTAATTTTTTTTCTTTTTTTTGATACTGACTGAGCTGCTAGTTAATCATACCCGTCCCTGCACTTAATAGAAACAGAAAATAAAAAATTGATGGATGTTTTCCAGCACTGCTACTGGTAAGCATAAGTGCAGGTGCTATTGTCAACACAGCTATGCTGGTGCAAGAGCATTTGAGCAGATGCAGAGAGGAACAAAAACTGCTGGTGGGAAACACGTTGTGTTTCCTGGGGGAGGCACAAATTCTGCACCTCTGCACCAGGCAGGGGCTGGCAGGGCTGGGGAGCATGTCATGGATTGTCCTGTTGCCTTTCTGTGTCATCACGTCACTCCTCCATTGCACGTATCGCTCCCCTTCTCCCAAAAAAGGAGGCTGGCAGTGTTCTGCCAGGGGCACAGTGAGGCTGCCAGCTTAGAGCTGGCTGGGTCTGGGGGTGGCACAGCCAGGCAGTGGACCCTTGGTAAGAGAAGATGGAAGAGCAAGAAGACAAGTGTTTACTGCAAAGTGGTGTAAGAAAACATGCAATAACTGCGTAGCGCTGTCTGGTGAGATGTGATATGTCCTCATCTTGAGCTCTGGCACTGGGAGCTGGAGCGTGAAACCAGAATGATAGGGCTTACAGGGACAGGGAACTGGAATGGGGTTTGGGTTTTTCTTTGGTTGTTTTGTTGGATCTTTTTACAGTTAATATGAACCTCAGTGTGGCTCTGTGCTATTTACAACTGTGAGCGGCATTCATAGTTGGAGTGTTTTATGTCTATAGTGTACATGTGTGTGTACAAGTACACCCCCTACATCTGTACAGTGCTCACATCAGCAGGAAAAAACCAGCTGTTCCCATAACACAGTTTGCTAGAAGACCCTTTTTGAAACTCTATAAGCAAGGTGGTGTCTGTTGGTGTAATGCCTCTAAAGCATGGGTAGCCTGTTAGACCTTGCATTGAGTGGCAGTGTTTTATAGATAATAATATTATGATTAGGGTTTCAGTGTTTTGTTGTTTTGGGGTTTTTTATCTAAGTGATGAGCCAGTGTTCCTGCAGGTCTGAGCTGCCACCTCAGTGGTTGGTCCCTTCCTCTTGAGAACTGGTCACGGTGCTCTCTGGTCTGCAGGGAAGCCCAGGTTAGGGCAGCAAGCCCTTTCAGGAGGGAAAAAAGATCTTTTGGACTCAGGCAGCTCTGTGGGATGCAGGTGATGAACAGATAGGCTGGCCAGATCTTCCCCTGGTAGAACCAGGCAGCAGCGCTTGGGAATGACTGTGACTTGTAGGGGGTTGTAAAGATTTCATTTGCACTGAGACCACAAATAGACTTTATGCTGGTTTAAGTTTTGCAATTCCTTTTTCACTCTTTGGACACGAAAGGCAAACACTTCTAAACAGGATCAGTTACAATATAATGAGTAACTTAAGAGTTAATGTGAGATCTGAATGGATTAGATCCTACCTGTTAAGGTTTTTTCCAGGTTTCAGGTGTTGACATGAAAACAGCTATTATTTCTGTGTCTGAATTGGTGCTTCTAGAGAGATATAACAGTTTCTAAGTGCTACCCATAAGCTCTGCTTATAAACCAAGGGGAGTTTGTGCTCATGAGTTTACTGGGAGGCTCCTGTTGGGCCCTGGCTCTCACCTGTGGCATCAGTGTTTTAGTGAACAGCATGGGTTGTGGCAGCAGCTCTCTGGCCACAGAGAGCAGGCACAGACTTTCCCAGGCATTTTCCTGGGGAAGGCTGTGAGAAGATCAGAGAAAAGAGTGAGAAACAATTCTTATCTCTACTTGTTGCACCTGCTGTTGTGCACATGTGGAATGTGTCATGGAGATTTGTTTACCAAAGGGTGATTTCTTAATTAGACACTGGATGGTGTTTGGATAGATTGACCAATTAGGTCAAAGCTGTATTGCACTGGCTGTAAGGGTTACCGAGTTTCTTAGTAAATGTATTATAATATAAGATGTATTATAGTATAAGATGTGATATAATAAAGCAATTGATCAGCCTTCTGCAATCATGGAGTCAATGCTAATTACTGCCCAGCTGGGGGCCTGAGGCGACAATGGGGATGGTGCAGCCCTGTGCTTGGCTTTGGTGGGCTCCTGCTAAACGTGATCGGGGTAGTTTGCAATGATTTCTGACCATCTCCTTTGTTGCAGACCAATCAAGCTAAATGGGTCCAGTCACTGGAATGACTCCGGATAAGAAAGCTGAAACGCCCGGAGCAGAAAAAGCCGCAGGACTACGGCAGTGCCATGGGATGGGCAGCCTGCCCGACACGGGCGACGCCGGCAAGCCAAAGGCCACCGTGGTGGACAGAGATTCAGCCGATGATGAGCTGACAAATTTGAACTGGCTGCACGAAAGTACTAACCTGCTAACAAACTTCAGCCTCGGCAGCGAGGGCCTTCCCATTGTTAGCCCCTTGTACGACATCGAGGGTGACAGCGTGCCGTCCTTCTCACCGTCCTGCTACCAGAACCCTGAGAAGAAATCCTCCACTTCCAAACCCCCTTACTCTTTCAGCCTTCTCATTTACATGGCGATTGAGCAGTCTCCCAACAAGAGCTTGCCAGTCAAAGAAATCTACAGCTGGATCCTGGACCGCTTCCCCTACTTCGCCACGGCCCCCACCGGCTGGAAGAACTCGGTCCGACACAACCTCTCTTTGAACAAGTGTTTCCGAAAGGTGGAGAAAAGCCATGGCAAGGTGAGACCTGGCAGGAGAGAGGTGGAGCAGGTTGGAAACCCAGGGAGAAATGGAGAAGGTTCTGTTGTTCATAAGCATGTTTTGTTTGGGTCATTTTCACCCCACCGTGAACACTTTATTACAGTTATTAACACTTTATTTGCAGATGGAGGTGGTTTGGAAATGCTGCTTCTGTGAAATCACAGGATGACAAAAGTCACTGGGTTTTGTTGTTTATTGTTGACCTACGTACACCCAGCTGTGGTGTATCCTTTTTAAATCTGGCACACATACAATTGCAAAGGACTCTTGTTTCCATTAGCTTAAAATTTTGTTAGCCTGCAATAACCAGCCTGAAGTTTCAGGTAACTCTCCTAGGATTTCTTCTTGATGAAGCCTCCTAAACCAGGGCTTTTTCTATTTTCCAGTGCTGAAATTCTGGGGTATGTTCCTCCTTCCCTGCTTTTCCAGCATGGCCATTGCTACAGTCACAGTGGCAAACAGAGGAGATTATGGGATGCCAACCAGCTTCCCTGCTTGGCTAGCTGGGATGTTGCCCCACTGGGTGCAGATGTGGTCCCCTGCAAGGTGCCCTTGCTTGTGGGCTCACTAGATGTACATGCTTGAGTGTTCCTCAGTCCAACAGCTTTCTCAGATATTAAATTGACTCTTCCACTTGTGATCTCCTGTTACACTTAGCACAGCTCTAGCTTTCCAATAACCATATTAATTCCTGCATTTAATGGACTGTAGTGCTTTAACATCTGTCATAAGATGTGCATCTCTGTGTGGTGCAGACACACTTCTTAAAGTCAAGGATACTCTTTTCTGTACATATGATTTTACTACTGACTTTCTTCCTCCCTCTCTCATTCCCCATCTTGTTCCTCAAAGAGCTGGCTCTGACTTAAATAAACTAACAAACCACATACTGAAAGTCAACAAACAAGTCCTGTGCTTGGAGGTCAGACTTGGTGGTAGCAGGCTCGTTATCAGAAATGCCTGCAATGCTTGGAGTGCTTGGCAGCTTCCCACTGTAGAGAGGGGTCCTGGAGCTGAGTGGGCATTGGGGAGGACTGCCTTGTACTGACAGAGCTGAACACTACTGCTTCACAGTATTCCTGCTTTTGCATTAAATTATTAGGGTGTTGTTTTCACAAACAGCAGATTTGCCCTGAGAAAAAAAAAGGTGACTTTTTATTGCAGTGTGGCAAGTCCATTAACTACCCCATTGCTGAATCCTGCTCAGTGTTAGGATGGGCTCTTAACGTGGCTCAGGGTGCTGTAATGGGGTAACTGAGATGCTTGAGCTGTTGCTGTGTGGAGGACTGGATCTGAACAGGGACCACATGATGCTTTAGGTGACAGAAGTGCTGTTAAAGGCCTGGGTGGCTGTGTCCAAGGAAGGTGACATGAGTTTCAGAAAAATTAGGGCAGGAAAGGGAAATCTAAATTGGTATGAATTCCTTCTGTCTGTGGAACTGCCCTTAAATGCTCTGATGTTTTCCAGCCTCATGGGTTAGGAGTTAGCAGTCAAACTTGTTGTCTTGGCATTTGGGTGGCAGGAGCTTGACACTGCCTGGTGCCCTGCTTACCCTGGCATCTCCATGGGTATTGCTGGGCTCAGAGGATGGCTTGCTGCTCGATGTGACATCTCTAGTAGGAAGAGCAAAATGCACAATATTTCCCACTGCTACCAGTAAGGTGATGCTGATGTGCCCTGTCAGTGGTTTCCCAGGGCTCCAGAAACTGCACAGCTGTGTAATTCTGAAGAACAGAAACTGCGCTTACCGAAAAATACCACCCCAAAAAAGCCCCTCCTGAAACTTTGCTGAGGCTTCCTCATTTCCAGCAAACAGCAGTTCAGTCTTTATCCTCTCCCCCCCTAGAAAAGGACCAGATGAGGGTGCTGCTCCAAATTCTTCCTGCAAAATAAGTCTGTGACACACAGGAGCATGCCTGAACCCCGTGGGAGTTGATCTGGCAGATGATGGAAATGCTGCAAACCCCTTTGGATGAGCTCCTCAGGTGTCGCTTCTTGAAGCAAGCAGCAGTTGCTCACAAGCTCATTTTGGTGGTCCTGTTGCATGTAACCATGTTCTAGCCATGCCTCTGGGTGCTTCCCTGAAAGGACAAAATAATTTTGGGGTTTTTTTCCTTTTTTTCCTTTGTTGATGGCATTTTGTACTTCAAAGGGGGCACGCAATGAGCCTTCTTCTATGCCAAGTGCCTGTGGAAGCAGAAAGGTCCATAGCACGTTGTATCAGAGGAACCTTGTTTATTTGGTAAATCAAGGTATGAAGGGTTTTACAGCCTTTCAAATGAATCTGAGCTCTTGTGTTGGAAGAGTCTAGATGTCTGACAGTAGGGGATGGATCGTCTGTGCCCCTGCATCCCAGGGCAGGTTCTGCTCTCTGACACCTCCCTGGCTGTCAGCTGTGAAATCATCTCTTTGAGGTTAGGCAGCAAAAGAAGGAAGAGTTCATCCTCATCTTTGCTATAGTGCTGATATTTTGGTTTGGATTCGAAGTGCATGTTGAAGGAAAGCTGATCTTCCCCCACTTACCCCCCTTGAGCTGGCACTGCAGGGCAGTTTCAGGACACTTGCACTGGAATCATTGTGGCTGGTGCTGACCTGGAAGAGTTGCTGCAGGAGCATGCTTATTGTGCTCTGAGCATTGTCCACAAGGCCCTGCTGGTGCAGATCTGAGCAGAACATCCAAGACACAAACAGGTGACCCCTGAGCACCAACTCCCTTATTCTGCAGAGCTCTTTCCACCAGACTGTGCTCCATCATGTTGCAGATGTAGCTCTAGAGGGTCACATCTGTGGCTGATTTTTCTGTGTGTATATTTGCATCAGCCAGCTGAATCCCTGCAGGCTGCAGGGGTCCAGGGGTCTGGGACAGCATCCAACAGAGACTGGGGGAAGACTGTCCTTGCTTGGACCACTGGAAAACATTAGATTTTGTGGTTTTCTTTTAATGAGTGGTGCTGAAGAGAAAGTAAGTGCTTTGAGATGCCTCATGAGCCAGCATTGCAGTCAAGAAGAGGAACTTCTTGTGCCATGGGATCAGGTTGCATGGACATCATCACTCTGCTAAAATACCATTGCCTGCTCTGTGTGCACATAACACACTGCTGCTGCATCTAAGTGGTGTGTCAAAGTTTACCCCAGGTGACAGACCCATAAGCTGAAATACCTTTTCTTTTAGAGCTGCAGTAGAGAACATGTCTGCAGTCAGCCAGGCAGGTGAGATTCCCAGTGGGTCTCTGGTAATGGTGGTGATGAACATCAAGGGGGTGATGCTGGAGCAGTCCCAGGGATACCTGCTTGCCTTCCAGTGCTCCTGCTGTGGCTCTGGTGCCCCTGAAGATGTGGAGGTGTGATTGTGAGTCAGTGATCCTCAGAAGATACAGCTAAAGCTCTTTGCATCTTAAGCACTGTTGTGCTGCCTTGGGGTTGGGGAGAGAGGCGCCTACACTGTGACATTGCTTTTTTGCTTTTTTTGAGGGAGCAGCATCTGATCTACAGCACAGGAGGGCCTCAGGTGAAAAGGGGTTTGGGGCTAAAAGCCATGAGGAGTCTCCCTGCTCTTTGCTTAGACGTGTTTTTATGCTTATGGCATTGGGAGTTACTCATTAATTGATGCTGAGGAGAAAAGGTGTGTGGAGGTAGGAACAGCATCCACATCAAACATTAATTTGGCAAGCTCCTGCTTGCATGGATGTGGCCCTGCCACTGTTTCTTCTTGAGTCTGGGGGTTACAGGACTTGAATATCTTCAACAAATGTCATTTTCTTGGTAAATATCTGGGTTAGGTGTTTATGGTAGGTTATTTTTTTTTTGTCAAGAGATGGTGATAAACAATCTGTAGCTTTTCAAGTATTTGAGCAAAGAGCAGGGCAGGTCTCATCTATATGCCTGTGGAGATAGGAGAGAGATGCCATTTCTGTGATTAACCTTTTGGTGGATATATTTTATACCTCCTTGCACACAGACAGTATTTTCCAGTGGTTCACCTTGCTCAGAGGGATGCAGCTGGTGAACACTGTCCATCCCTGATGGAGCCAGGCCTGCTGGCCAGGTGTGAAGCTGATGACAGCTCTCTGCAGCACGGGGACCTGTGCCTGCAGGGAGCCTGAGCCACCAGCACCAGCTGAGCTGCTCTGCTTTGGCTGCTCCTTGGGTTTTGCTCGCTGGACGGGTGGTGGTAAAGGATAAGGCTGGATCATGGGAAGCATTTTGTTTCCAGCTCACATTTCTGTAATCCAGCCCTGAAATGCTGGGTGCTGGAAACTTACTGTCTTTACAAAATAGCTCCAATACAACAAAATGCAGGAGTTATTTTCCTTTCTTCATTTTTGCCTAGATAAAATCCTGCAAGTCAAATTAGAAACATTAGATGCAGAAAAGGTGATAGACCAAAAACTAAACCCAGAACTATATGATTGCCCCTGTTTTGAGTTGCAGAGCAAGAAGAGCTTGGTGGCCTCTTTTCACTGACTCTGGAGGGATTTTTCTCTAGATCTTAAGTAAAAGTTACACTTACAGTTCATTCCAACACTTGCCTCGCTGTTGAAGTGAAAAACTAACCTCCAGAGGCAGTTTAGCATTTTAGAGTGTCCTGAATTAGTCCTTGCTAGGAGAATTGGCACAGTCTGTTCTGGCTTGTTTTGAAGCTGGACATAGTTTCTGTGGCATTTCCAGCTCCAGCTGTGGCAGGCTTTCCCCTAACACCTGACACTTGATTCCAGACCTGCGCTGGACTTCTCCCCCTGTCTTTGCTAAGCAGAGGGTGCAAGCCAAGCACAGGAGCAGCTCCATCATCTCTTCAGCTCAATGTCTACTTTTAGCTTCTCCAAAGGTGGGTGGAAGTGTGGTTTCACATTACACATGACCCAAAGAAGAAGTCACCCTGTTTACTGCCTGTTGCATTGGATCTGTCGGTATCTGGATGGCTTCAGGGTGTGCCCAGGTTCTGCTTGCTGTTGCAATACCCACCCAAAATCCTAGTGTTATGTTGTCAGGGCAGCAAGCTGGAGGAGCACCTTGCTGGGAAGATCAAAGAGGGGAAACTAACCCCCAGCAGCTGAACTGAATGAGGCATGAAGCAAAATTGCTCACCTAAAATACAAGATAAGATAGCAGATAAGCAATGTACAGAAGTGGTTTGCTGGTCCAGACTTTCTGCTGCTCCCTGGGGGCAACAGCCTCCAAACTGTGAAAGGGAGGGGGAAAAAAAAGCCAGTAGGAGGGCATGGTTGGGGTACTGGGAAAGGGGGGTCTGGGAGAAGTAAAAGATCAGGATGTAAGTCTGTCACTGAGATGAGGTATAGAGCCAGCTGAGAGGATGCCTCCTGTTAGTATCTAGGTGGTTAAATCATCCTGCCAGCCACCATGGCTGTTAATTAATTAAAAGTAAGCTATTGATAAGTATTTTGCAGGCTGTGCTCAGTTTTAGTATGAAAAGATAAGTATAAGGAAGATTCAGGTTGAAAACAGTAACTTGGAGAGATGCAGCAGCTCAGAGATGTTGGTTAAAGGTAGTGGCTTTAGCTGCAGTTGCAGCTGCATCTCCTTCTCAGCTGGGGCTCTCCCTGGCTCGATTTTTTTCTCTTGATAGCAAGGTATTTACTCTTCTCAGAAACTCCCTGTGACTTAAATAGAACCACAGACTTACTTGCTTTGTGAGTCCTTTTTAGTCTGGGGTAAATCATGGAGCATCCATCCATAAACTGGTATTATTGGCCCCCATGATTCTGGCAGGAGACCAGCTGGCCACTGTGGGCTCACAGGAGCTTCTCCGTGAAGCTTGGGTTTCTGCTCTGATATTTAGCCTCCAGAAATGCTTTAGAAGGATCTTACTGTTCAGGTATGCAGCTTCCTCATCCTTCAGCCATGTACATTTCCATTTCTGTAGCATCTGTTTTCCCCAAAAATCTGGTGCCGCTATGTGCAGAGCTTTTAGCTGATCTGTCAGGTCAGTGATTATAGAATTTCTATTTTATAATAGGACTATTTAATTAAGTTGCAAGAAATAGCAGGCTCAAAAAAAAAAGATTCCTTATTTAGTAAATTGATGAAGAAAGCATTGAGACAAGCAAGAGGTGCTTTATCTTCCTTAAGCTTCAATATACCAAATTTAATATAGAGAATGACTAGCACAGGGGTGCTTACATTGTTAGATGCATCAAAAATACATTCATTAGGTTTTCAGATTCTGAGAAAGTGGGAATAATCCATTTTGTAGCTGGACATGGAGCAAGATCCTTTTCCAGGGTGGTGTAAAATTTAATGAGTATGTGTCTGTATCTAAACCAAGGGGAAGGTGCTTTGGCTTCTTATCTAGAAACCTGTTAAAGAAAAGATGACTGATCAGTTTACTGATGCCTGGACAGGTCTCTAAACTCCCAGCTGTGCTTATTGAGTGTTAAAATAAAGTTTACAGCATTTAGGGGACAAATGGGAATGGGTATGAGGCTTTAGAGGAGAGGTGTTGGAGATGCTGTCCTGACCTGCAAGATGGGTTCTTCAGTAGTGTATAATGAGGGTCTCAGGGCCATTTTCTCAATTTTGGGACCATCGAGGATGGAACTGCCTGTGGATGTTGTGTGTCATGTGCCTACATGCAGTCACTGCACTGTGCTGCAACTTGGGGATATTAAATTAGAAAGGACTGTACCAGTCTGGTCCTGGATTTTCTGATTTGCTGTGTTTTTTCATTGCAGGTGAATGGAAAAGGGTCCTTGTGGTGCGTTGACCCAAAATATAAACCTAATCTTGTCCAAGCACTGAAAAAACAGCCTTTTTCCTCAGCACTTGCATTTTATACTCCACCGGCGTCGCCACCCAGGTAGGTGCAGTTCTCATCGCAGCAGGACACGTCGCTCTGGGTGGCAGAGGGTGTTGAAGTGCTGTTACCTGCTGTCACCCAAGAGCAGAATTTGAGTGGGCCTTAGGTGGGACCAGCTGGGTGAGGTGGGGAGATGCACTGAACTCAGGCTTCCCAGACAGCACAGCTGGGATGTGTTCAAGTCTCTTTTTAACTGTGGGAGAGTGTAAAACAAGAAGGTCAGGGGTGTGCTGGCTGCTTTCTGGAGAGCCCAAGTTCTGCAAGAGGGCAGGCAGTCCTGGGAACTGGAGCAAAATCCTTTTTCAAGCACAGTCCATCAGAACTGTGCTAGGGTAGAGGAGGTGGATGTCTTCCCCTGTAAGTCACTTGTCTGGATATAAAATGTATCTATCAGAACTGTGCTAGGGTAGAGGAGGTGGATGTCTTCTCCTGTAAGTCACTTGTCTGGATATAAAATGTATCTATTCTGTGCTTTTGTCAAAAACAATCAACTTTTCCAGTCTGAAGTGCTGAGATGCTGCCCTGAGAAGGTTTTTTTTCTCTGAGGCTCTGCATTTTGCAGCAGGGATGGAAAAGACAGCCTTTGCCATAAACATAGTCTGAGGTGGGGCATGCAGGACTTCCTTACCCACACAGTTTAAGATTAGGCACTAGATTTTGGAGAATTTGAAGTCAAACTCATGTAGAGTTTGACTCAGAGTTCCTGAGCAGAGGAAGAGGAGCAGCAGCTGTGTCAGCCTGTGGAGGCAGGAGGACAGAATGCAGCGCAGCACGCTGGGTGAGCTCGGTTCTGAGGAAGGCATGTGGCTGGTTTATCTAGTTCAGGAAAGAATTTGGGTGAGATAAAAGGTCATTAAGGTGTTTGTACATTGCCCTATGCCTTAACCTTACTGCAAGGAGTTTCCTTGACAAACAGGAGGAACTGGGATTCCTGGAGCAGGATGTAAGACTGGTAACACTGAGAAGACATTTTCTCAGGGTCCAGTAGGACACTGACCCTGGGAGCTGCTTGCACCCCTGTGCAAGCCTTAGGGGCTTGAGACTTTTGTGTGGCATGGGCTTGTCCAGTGGGGTTTGTAACCCACAAGATAAAACCAGTTGTCTCTGGTCTCTCTTCAACCCAGGGCCCTCCTGGGCTGGAACAAGCCAGGCAGAGGTATCCTGTTTTCCAGCTTTCTCTTGGAATGGGGAGCACTACTAAAATAACCCTGAAACATTTAAATATTAAGAAGTAGTCTGATTAGAAACTGTGAGATTACTGGTGGTATTGCTTGGGGTTTATGGGAATAAAGATTATTGAAATATCTGTAATTGGGCTCTAGAGGATAGTGCTTTTACAGGCTTTAATGTCTCTGTGTAAGGGGATGGACCTCTGGTTCTGGGTACAACTCAAGTGAATCTTTGGTCCTTGGAAGCTTCAATGCTCTGTCTGTGTTAGTACAGCCAGATTTTAAAATGTAGAGAATAATCCAGATGGGAAGTTGTCTGTGCTGCCAGAGGTGCAGAGGACTGACAGACTCAGCCCAGGGCAGGGAGTTCAGAGCCTTGACCAGTTAAGCTTTTAAAATCTCCAGGGTCTCCAAGATCAGTGCAGCTAAAGTTGTGTTAAATGTGTTTACTCAGCTTGGATAAATGCAACATACCAAAATTAGGAGTAAGAAAGGAGGCATTTCATCTGCATGCCTAAGTACTTGGAAGAGCAGGACTTTAATTTGAAGCTGTTGTTTTTGGTAACTTTTTTTTCCCTTTACTGAAGGACTAGTCACACTTGCCAACAATTACAAGGAAATCCTGGATCTAATGAAGCCACATGGCAAAATTCCCACTGACTTCAACACAGGAAGGGTTTTGCAGTGCTTGTATTTATGAGTACAAGAAAATAAGAAGCAACATATTAAGATACCACACTGCTCCCTAATGAAAGCTGTTTTATTTTCCTTCAGTGAAAAACATTTATGTGACTTTCCATCACACACAGAAAAACAGATTTATTTTTTCCACTTCCGTGCTTAGATTTGATTTAAATTCTGCCCTAATTTTGGGGAAGGGCCCCCAAGGATATGCCTTGTTGTAGAGAGGGAGGAAGCCCAGAGGTTCAGCTGGAGAGAAGCTGAAATGCTATCCAAATTTGTCTTCAGAGTGATCCTAAAATTCAGCTGTGGCAGTCTCTGAATTTTCCAGTGGGAAGACTGGTGTTCATGATTATTTTACAGTGTATTTGTGGGGAGTCTGCCTATCATTCAGCACGATTTTAAAATAAAATTTAGACTGTTGCTTTGAGCAGAAGCTTTCCAAAACTGTAATCTGTGTCTAGTGACACTGAAATTTGTATTATCATAGATGATTGGCATGCCTGATACATTTTATTTCTGCACAGCTTGTTCAACAAGTCCTTGTGAAGCCCCTGGCTGCATTCGAGTTCTAGTGCTACATGAATGACAGCCCTGGGGACAGCCACAGTCCTCATCTTACTCAGACCTTATGCATGGATTGTCTTAATCAATATCAGGTATTAATTGACTTTGGGGACTATTAATTGACTATGTGGACATGATTTTTGAAGGATTTGAGCTCAGACAAAAGGATGATGATGTTTAGCATCTCTTTGTACAACGGGTCTGAGGGCTGCAAAGCCAGCCATTTTGGGTTAGACCACTGCTTTTCTTTATTTTTAATTTTTTTTCTCCCCCCACCCATTTTTGGATCTGTTCCCTTTGCACTCTGTGGGTACTACAAGAAAAGATACCAGACAGTGAACCCTATTTTTGCACATTTTTCCCATTCAGCTGAGGTTTCTCTTGCATGTTGGGCTTGAAAATTCTGTCATCACCCTTCAGATTGTTCTAGCAGCACTATAAAATATGCACATTGCTACATTTCATGCAATTTTAATAGTGTGTACTATTTTTGTTGTAGTTACTTCTAACTGCTCACTGATATATTTATAATAAACGGAATATTTAGGGCTGGGTGTGTAGCAGAAAAAAAAAGTGAAAGCTTTAACTTGCCCTTTATTTTGTGAGGGATTTATGGGTACTTTGGTGCAAAGCTGGTCTGATTATTAAAAACCACCCTGGATAGCATCAACTTGAAAATCAGCAGCTGTCTTGATTTGATTTTTAATTTGGTATTACTTTTTGTTTCTGTTAATTGCCCACCACTTCTTGGAAAAGCAAATGATCACAACTGGTACTTACCCGTCCTCTGAGAATCCCTGTATGAACTATTGTTTTGTTCACGTGTAGGTTTTATGTACTAAAAATGCATATCTTTGTTTAAAATCCAGCCTTTAGGCAGGTGTAGAAAATCTGTAGAAGTCAGTGACTGTTGCCAACAAGACTTTGCTTAGGGGGAGTGTATTTGGAGGTGTTTTTCAAATGCTGGTGATGGCTTAAATAGTGCTACACAAACTATGAACCAGTGCTGAGCTATCTGCTGAGGGTAGCAGAACTTGCTTGCCTTCCTGTGGTGAATAGGATTAGTTTTGTTTTTAGCCTTCTATGATCACAATATTTTGTCTCTTATACTTTGTACAAATCATTTGCCTGATCAGGCCTTGGCTTTGAGCTGTTGAATTTCTTTCTCAGTAGGTCGTCGTCCCCTCACTACCTGACTTCAGTCCTTCAGCAGAATCACAGCCGAGCTCTCAAAGGTAAACTTGGAATTTCCTTTCACTCTCCTGCCCTGGTTTTGGTCACAAGCATGGACTGCAGCCCAGCTGATGTTGTCTCTGTCCCTGCACTGGAGGGTTTGCTAGATGACAAAAGAACCCAGATGTAGTACTATGCACATGAGTTGTGTTAGCTACTCATGTGTTAATTTTAAATCCATGAGGAGTAGTTCAAGGTGTAATTGGGGCCATCTTGTTCTGACAGCAAAATATTCAGCACATGCATCACTCCCAAGTATGACCTACTTAATGAATAGTTCAGCAGAAAATTAATCTGAAAGCTGCTCATCTCTTTATCAGTTTTATTGGCCAAGAAATGACAACCAAAGGCAGCAAATGTTAGTGTATAAAACTTGTGGTACCAAGAGGGAGCTAGAAAGTGTGCTGGAGCTTGCAGCATTTCTTTTGAAGGAGCCAGTTGGGCACAGCTCTTGCACCTTGCTAATAAAGCCTAATTAGGCTTGTCCTAGACAAAAATAATAATAATTTTGGTTTTTAAGTGCTGAAAAGTGAACAGTACTCATTTTTAAAGGGTTGAGTCTAACAAAATGTGTTGCAGAGGAGTGTTGTTAAAGCTCTTTCAGCAGGATAGTGAAAGGCACTGCCCAGGTGGGACCTGAGCAGACACCCAGCTCCCTGATTTGCTGGCTCAGTAGGCTTAGAGGTTGCTTTTAGTTTTTGGGCGCAAACTAGAAGCTTTGGTTAGGCAGCAAAGCCAAGGCTTTTTGGAGACCAAGCAGCTGCTTGGCCCACAGGTGATGATGGCCATGCACCCCAGAGCTGGCATCTGGGTGGCAAGGAAACATCCCTTGGCTGGCTGGCTGCTGCAGGGCTGCTGGATCTGGGGTTCTCAGAGCTTGTTGGAAAACACAAGAAATCCCTCTCCTCCTAAGGATTTTGCTGGTGTGTCCTGTGACAGGTTTGGAGGTTGCCAGTCTGATGTTGCCTCATCCATTTAGCTACACCAGAGGTGCCAGAATAATGACAGGTATCTGGTATCATTTAGTTTCTGCATGTGGGGGAGCCTGTTCAGCATTTCTCTGGCATTAGAGGCAAGCCATTCATGTTCCTGGGGTCCCAGAGGGCAGCTCTTGTGCAGATGAACAGAATTCCTTGTAATAAGGTGCTTCCTCAGCCATTCTGCTGGAGAAGTGTAAATTTTGGGAAATACTGCGCTGTTGAGAAGAGCAATCACAAACGAAGCCAAAGCATATTATCAGTGACACAGAGCCCTGCTAAGAGGCCACTGCAGAAGTGCCTCTCCTCATTCTTTGGGAGTGTTAAGGTGCAGAAATACTCTTTGTAGGCAGTAATCCTGCATTGCATTATTGCCTCCAGTTGCTTGTCATTTTAACGAGGTGGTTCTTATATACCAGCATCAGATGATAAAATAAAATGTTTGGGATAGCAAGTAAGGAATGGGAATATTTCACTTCCTGATTACACTAGTGGAGCAAAGTAATTCTTCATGCTTTATTTTTTTACTTCTTTTTTGTCAGTTGGGTGCATATAACCTGTGAATTCAGTGGCTCTGTTTCTGCCAAAGAAAGCCAAAGGAGAAGGAAAAAAAGGTCACATGAGTACAGTGGGGTAGAGCCTGAAATATGCTGGATTTAAAATGAAAGGCATGGAAAACAAGGGGGAAAATGTGTATGTTTTATAACCTGTGTTGAAAACAGCAGCTCAGTCCCCTTTCCATGTTGGTACAGCATTCCCAGAGTGTCATGTTCTGCAAGTTTCTCCTTGACCGGGGGTGAAGTTAGGGAGAATTATCAAGATAAGGAAACCACGCTGACAAAACTCTGACAAACTCTGCAGTCCCCCTCCCAGTACTGCCCTCCCCTTAAATTCAGTAATACAGTAATGCTTGTAATGTGGGGAAGAAAGCAAATGCCATCAAAAATGACAGTGCTGATGTTTTGCTTTAGCAGTTCCCTGCACAGTTCCAGTTCAGCAGAACTGAGAGCCTGTTCTGCTTGCTGCCGGTCCCTTCCAGCCCTGCTCTCCGCTCACTGCTCATGCATATGTACATACCTGCCTACACCTCAGATGTGATCTGCTCTCAGACACCCAGGCTCTTGTGAGAGCTCACTATCTCTGTGCTCCTGTTTGCCTGGTTAGTCCACCATACCTGTTTCTGTTCTGTACAAGGAGTATTCTTCCTCCACTGCAGAAGTGAGCCAAAGAATGGATTGGATTTCCCCTTCTGTAAAGGGCACAAACATGTCCTGAAATGAGCGGGGAAGGCGTGCTTGTTTCTTTTCCCTTTCACCTTGTTCTGGTTAGAAATGTCACTCTCTGCCCTGTTATCCTCAAGGTGCCTTTCAGAAATGTAAGCAATCTGCTCTGCAAAGGATGGCATTTTGCAGCAGTGCTTCTCACTGCAGCTGACAGTGCCACAATTCACCTCAACCTTTTCTATATGCCTATTTATTATTTAGATCCCCCTGCTTTCTAGATTGAGCAGTTCAGTGCCCTTTCCCCCCGTGCAGTCTCAATTTCTTCCATTTGACTTATTGGTGTGGAAAATTCTGCTGGAGGAGGGAGGTGTGCCGAATTAGTGCTGCGTTAATGGGCATGGCTGCCCTGGGCCCTGCACATTCACACAGCCAGGGTATGGAGCTGCTGAGGTGCTTTGCTGTGCCATGGCTCTAATCTTTCTCTCCCAACTGGTACAAACAAAAGACACTTGTTAAGTATAGCAACAGCATTGTCACATGAAAGTCTAATTGTGTCACTGATTCTTGGCTTCAGTGAGTGCAACGTGAGAGCTCGGCCTTTGAAATGTCATAGTTAAGGTATGAGACTGATGTGGAATAGCACTGAGCTGTACAAGGGTCATGCTTTGTCTGAGTTTGTACATTCCCCCCCACTCTTGCTCTTTGGTATAGGCCAGTACAGGCAAGTATATATATATATGTATTCTTTGTATATTTTAGAGGCCTCATCTTGTCAGGCTGAGTTCTAACATTTTGCTGCTTCTGCTTCACAGAATCTGATATTGATGCTGCTACTGCCATGATGCTGTTAAATACTTCCATTCAGCAAGGGATGCTGGACTGTAAGCATAACCCATTTTACTCTTTTTTTTCTGCTCTTTTCAGCAACTAAATACTTTCTCTATAAAATTTCAGGAAACAAGTATGGTTTAGTTTCCAAACAGTAAGAGCAGTCAAGAAGCAATTCTGGTTTAATTATTCTTTCAGCTAGCATTGCAAGAGTTTTATTAGAAGCAGCCTTTTTTTCTCTTCCCAGTTAATTTTGATTTTTTCCTGCAAAGTTCTATCCCTGCCCTCTCTGTACTTGACAGTAAGAAGAGTTTCTTGGCTACTTTGATGCCCTGTGAAGGTTGACCTAGGAGAGAGACTAGATGAAGTTAAAGAATAAAGTAGGGATTTATTCTAAGGCCTCAGTGGATACACCTTGGGCAGCACAAGAGCCCAGCCAGGGCTACATCCACAATGAACCCAAAATGGTCACAAATATGGGCAACTGATCATGGGATCTCACACTTTTGTAAGTTCTGATCCATTTGCATATTGGAGTTAATTGTCCAATTACAGCTTTAGGTTATGAGGTCCCAACCTTCTTGTTTTTCTCTCTTCAGTCCAGCATTGTTTATGCTCTTGGGCCTGTGATTTGGATAATTTGTCCTTTGTCCCCAGCTAGAGAAGGAATTGTTTTGTCTATATACTTTGTGTAGAGAGCTTACTATCCCCTAATATGAAGCTCAGAACCACACACTAAAGCAGTACAGAATCTGCAAAATATAAAAGCTAAAACCTGAAGCGTCATTTCTCTCTCTAGGTGTTAGTTGAGATGAGGTGGTGACTTTTCCTCTGTAGGTGACAGTAAATGGGCACATTGTGACATTTAAGTGCTGGAATTGAGTTTCCCTTGCAGCCAGCCAGGCACAGCGTGCTCGTGGTGCAGGAGATCTCACTGGGGCATTTGCCTGCTGACACCCGTTGTTTTTCACAGGTGAGAAACCTCAGCCGCTGAAGGCGCCCAAGAAGAGGAGCTACGGCAGCGCGTTCGATGCCCCCAGCTCCATGACCCTGCCGGAGAACGATTCCGCGGCCGCCAACATTGACCCGAGCGAGGATCACAACTACAGCGCCAGCAGCATGGGCTCACAGCGCTGCGCCTCCCGCTCCAGCGTGTCCTCCCTCTCCTCCCTGGACGAGGTGTACGAGTTCATTTCCAAGGCCAGCCACGAGGGCAGCGACGGCAGCGAGGGCTTTCACAGCGAGGTGGACACGGACGGCGACTACGAAGACGATCCCCTCGGAGACAGCGGCTACGCATCCCAGCCCTGTGGAGATTCCTCTAAGGAGAGTCAGCCCAGCAAGAAAGTACTCGAGGAGCTGTGTCAGGAGATCGATGAGGAGCTGAAGGAAGCAGCAGGGTCTCTGCTCCACCTTGCTGGCATCCAAACGTGCTTGAGCTCCTTAATAAGTACTGCAAAGACCCACTGTCACAAGCAAAGGAAAAAATAATGTGTTTGTCAGTGTTGAATATATACATATATTTTTTTTAATTGTGGCAATACTCTTCTACTTTTGCCCTTCACAAGGGAGATCAAAGCCATAAAAGGACTCACTGCTTTTTTTTTTTGCCGCAAACTATAATTTAGCCATTTATTTTTAAATCGCCACCTAAAAAGAAAATATTTAATCTTCTCAAATTAGAAGATATGCATGATGTGAAAACCCAAAAGCATACTTCTTAATGGTCACTCCTTAATTTTTTTTTCCTTTTCAATAGTTGACTTTATTTTTTTTTTTCAGAGATACGTTTGTTCAGATGCACACTGTGGATCATATTTGCATCTCCACTGGCCCCATCTGCAGAGGTGAATTTTGTTCTGTCCAAGGGCTCTGACTTCCATGTAAAGGATTCAGATCTATTTTGCAATAAGAGAATCTCTCTATAGTTCCTAGACATCCTTCACCCAAAAAATATTTTTTGTGGTATGTTGAACTTTATTCCTATTTTTCTTTTAAAATCAGTGGTGATTACTTACATCTTCCTGTAGATTATGCCTTTTTTTTTCCTGTTCAAAAATGGGTAAGCAGTTCTGTTGGAGTGGGTTTTAACAGTACTGTACATACAAGGATGCCTTAAGTATGTTGCAGAATTGTATACAGCTATCCAAGGTCATCTTTCCTGTTGCTGAAAGGTAGCATGATGTGCCATAAACGTTCTCACCAACGTGAAGCCACTGCTTCCACCAGGTGTTGGGCAAGCTGGGTAAAAATTAGGAGCAGAGCCACTTAAGAAACCAGTGTCCACTGTTGAAAACAGTGCTGGATTCAGCCAAAAGTTAACCTTTCCCTAAGGGAGTATTTTCTTGGCCGTTTGAATGCCTTTCTTAGACTAGTGTGGGTTTTTTGCCCCTTTTTTCTTTCTTTATTTTCTTATTTGTCAGTCTCTTCATGAATTCTGTCCTAAACTGTCTACTTCCAGTGCAAACACAGCCATGCTGCTGAAGGTCTGTTGCTCTGAGGGCCCATTCCAGTGCCTCTTGAAGACAACGGTGGTGCTCCTGCTGACTCAATGGCTGTTGGATCAAGCCTGAAATATTTGAGGTTCTTGGTTTTTTGGAATTTAAAGCACAAACACTAGGAGAGAAAAAAAGTTGGGTTTTTGTTTTTTTGGGTTTTTTTTTTCTTTTTCCAATTCAGTTTTAAGAATGATTTGTTTTATTTATTGATAGGGAAGGAAAATACTCTGCTTCATTCCTGTTAGCCTACACCTGTAACAGGGCAATGTGTGTGCAGATGTGTGGGTGTTCTGGCTGTCACAGGTGCTGCATTAGCCAACTAGATCTGATATTGCATGTAATACTGATGGGTAATAGGGGTAAAACTCGCCATTTAAAAGAAAATTAAGTACCAAGACAGTGGTTTTTAGTATTTCAGGAGCTGAAGATGTGAATGCTTGGTGGAACTGCTTCTTCTTGCTCATGGGTTGCTTTTGAACTCTTATGGAAAACTGCTAAGGGCAGAGCTTGTGTCAGTGTGAAAAGGAGGATTCAGATACACAGAAATACTGTGAGCAGCCTGAGGTTTTGCTTGGTGCCATGATTTCAGTGTCACAATGTTGAAGAGGGGTGCTGCTGCCTGGCTCCTGCTGAAGTGGTTGCAGCTTTCTGTAGCTTCCAGTGAAAGCTGGACCGAGGTCTAGGTATTCTGGAAGCTGTGGTCATAGTCAGCTCCATGGTTTGATTTGGTTCTGAATTATTTTTTGCCTCAGATAAACTTGGAGGATATTATTGGGAGTGTGGCTGTGCTGCTGTTAACCCTGAAGCTGGTGACAGTGACTTCAGCATATCTGAAGGATTGGGATGCTAACAATGCACTTAATCACCATATGCACTGACCAGTGAGAACCAGTACCTGATCAGCAGTTAGCAGCTGATCCCATCCATCCTTCCAGCTGGGAGAACCAGAGTGGTGGAAGGGGGGAGCAGCCGCAGCCTTTCCCTGGGACACAGAGCAGTGCAGCGGGGCCGTGCTCTTCCTGCCCTTCCTGCTTTGCTGTCTTCCCTCTCTGCTTCCCAAGGGGAAGGCAGAGGAGCTGTGCCCCCGCCCTGTGCCCCTGCTTTGTCCCAGGCCTCTGCCCGCACGTTGGCAGCACAGGCCGACAGCTCAGTGTGGAACACCTCTCTTGGCAGTGGGAGAGGAGCTGCCCTTCCTTTCTCTTACATATCTGTTGGGTTCGGGTTTGTTTGCCACCTCAGTTAAAGACCCTGGTGTATATAGTATAAATGGAGTATAATTCAAAGTTATTTTGATTGTTGGGCTTTGGGTTTTTTTAGTGACATATGTAAAATATTGATGCCAATGGTTGACTTGGATATGTTTTGGCAAGAAAAGTATTAATGAACCACATTCAGTTCTTTAAATGCGGTGAAGAAGTGTATGAGACCTGTGTTCATGGGAGGTTGCTTTGTTCAGGGTAAATCTGATGTGATTACTGTACAAACCTATACTGGCTTTTCAGATTCCAATCCTAAATTACTGATCTGCAGAAGTCACATCAAATGTATTTAAATCCAACTGCAAAATGGAAGTTGTGTGGTTTGCAACTTTTCATCAACCTGAAAAGTACAAGCTTTAATTAAGGCAAAGTATACTCATACACGTTAATAATGGTGTGGTCAAAATATTTATTGAAAAGAAAAGTTAAAATATTTTAAATGTTGCACCTGCTATTTTATCTTAAAGCACATTCTTCACACCTAACTGCCAGTGCCATTATCAAGTCAGTTTTATAAATGTACATTTCTTCAAACTAAAAAGTGCATAATTAAAAGTATTATGTTACTGCCATATAGTGATATAAAACATTTTATAATTGCCAATTCATTGTAACTATTATTTATTTAAAAGTGAATTGTAAGAATGCTTTCTGATCAAATGAACCAGAGTTGTTTTAAAACCATTCCCGTTAGCTTGTTTCTAATGTAGCATAAGCAATGTCCTTGGGTTTGTTTAGAATAATTTTGCCAGTAGGTGACCAATTCTAACCCTTTTTCCTCTGGTTTAGTCCTTTACCTGTTTTAAAGACGATTTACAAAAGTTTAGTTTTTTGTATGCTAATCTCTGTTAATTAAAATGTTTATAAATTTTATTTTTACCAAAGAGATGCAATTCATTATGACAAAATATTGCAGAATAAACTTTGTTTTATAACATTTGTGACTTTTCTGCCCACATTTTTCATTCAGATGATCAAAGGGGCTTTTCTAAAATAAACAGCATTGCAAACAGAAAGCACTGTGTTCTCTCTTTGTCTGCAGACACTGCCTCAGGTCTCAGGTGGTGCTGAGCATTCCACCTTCCCGTTTAAACTTCTTCCACGAGACTGGATTAGTGCAAAAAGCCCAGTGTGTGATTCATTGTGGGTTGGTTAAGATGTCTGCATGTGTCTGGAAGACATCTGTGAAACACCTATCAGTCCATAGCAGGATTTGCTTACTGTCACATTCATCCATAGCTGGCCCCTGATGTTTGAAGAGCATCTAATTAAGGTTTCACCCTTTGACCTGGAACCTAAGGAATGTTTTGACATCTTGGAAATTGCTGAAAGCACTACTGCCTAACTACCCTTCTGTGCAAAGCACTTGTTTAAGCAGAAATAGCTTGAATCTTTTGCTGATGAAATAACTGTGATTATTTGCTGTTCTGTATTGCTCTGGCCAAGTTACTTGGATGAGACTCAAAAGATCAACAGCCTAGTACAGGACAGGTAATTTTAAAAATGGGTCCCTGGATAAAGCAGCATAGTCTTGTTTGGTTGGGTTTTTTTCAGTTTACTTTCTCTAGATAATGATTCATGATGTCTGTTGGTTCTTTATACAGAGGACCTTATGGAATGCACACAGGTAGGAAAAACCCATCTTACTAGCAGAAATAATATTTCCCATCCCATTTTATACCTCAGCTTGGTGCTCCTGGGCCAGCTTTTCTCTCAAATGCACACACATGCTGTGTGCTCTTCCAGTGCCTGAGAGGCTGAAGCACCAGAGGAGGAAAACAAGATGTGACATGATGTTTATCTCTATTAGAAGCAGACATTGGTCCATCTTTTGTATTTTTATTTGTTTAACCCTCTGGTATTGCTGAGGGAAGCTCGCTCTCTAGGATCTGATGACAATACAACCTTCTCAGTACTTCAGGTGATAACAGTAGGTGATAACGGAGACTTGTTTTATTGCTGTATCTAACAAAATTAAATCACACATTACAGAATATATGTTCACTATTAATATATTTGATTTAGTGTTCATCTTAATAGACTTAATAAGAGAACAACTGCACTAATTAGTTTGGACAAAACCACAGCCATGTATCATATGTTAATGATACCTTTCTAATTGTTATTCACTATATTATTCTGAGAACCTTGAGCTTGTTGTTAAATTTCCCAGGAGTATTTTCCTCTGTTATGACTTGCTGGAAATTATCCTCTGTATGGAGCCACAACTCTCAAAATAAAGCATTAACTGCAGCAATTATGCACTCACACCAGCTGTATTTTAAGGAGAGTTGTTGGAAGAAATACCTAATAGATTAGCTATATTTGGAAGAAATGGTTGTCTAAGTTTGACACAGACTGTGGTTATTCTTTCACATATTTTGAGGTTACAGGTAGCTGTAAATGTTCTTATTTTGAATAGTCTGAGTGAATGCATGTAGCTTAGCGATAATTGCATAGTAGTCCAGCAATACTGCTGCTGTGACCTTTCCCAGCATATTTAGCTGTAAAAATCTTCCCTGTTTTTACACACGAGGATGGTTCTCGCATCTGGGAAGGTGAAGCAATATCACCTCTGCTTGAATTTTCAGCCTTCAGATCGGTTGGGGTTTTTTTCTCCCCTTTCCTCCAGGAGGCTTCCCTGAAAGCTGCCTGCTCTTACTGCTATAAAGTTCTAGAGCCAACATAAAATTACCACCTACCCTCTGCCAGGGTTCATTTAAACAGCTCTTTGTTAAACAGGGGCCTGTTTATTTTCCTATTGCATCAGTACAAAAGCAATCATTTCCCTCCTTAGACTCTTGACTTGTTAAACAAACCAGAATTATTTGTTTTCCGTTTGGAAGACATGATTTTCATTCCTCTTAACCACTTTTCTGTACCTCAGTTCCAGACTGAAATTAGCTTGCTGGCATGTGCGTGAGAAGAGTGAAAACCACTCTTAGAGTGCTTTTTTTTTTTTGAAACCTGGCCTTAATATTTTCCTGCTTTTGCAGCACTCCTGCCTGCGTGGCCTTCACCTGCTCATAATCCTATTATCAGCTAGTATATCCTTATCTTTGTTCTCCTCCATCACTGCCAAATGGTGAGGCCCAGTCAGCAGGAAATTTGGTAGTTCATGACCTGCAAATTGATTTAATGAGATCTGTCATGATCTTTGTGATCCCTCCTGGTGATATTCCTGCTCACCAGGAGCATCTTTTTGGCACAGCCTGCCCAAAATACAGAAAGAAGACCTGTCTGTGCTCTTTCAATGTTCAGAGAAGGACATCCAGTCTCCTAAATCTAGGTATGTCTACCTGAGTGTTGCTTTTATGCTGGTTTCCATAATCTCCATTTCCTGGTATCTTGACTCTCCAGACCCTAATGAGCAGTGTGCTAGGTTGGACTGAATTCCCAATTTCTGTATCCATTCCACAGGTGCTGATACCAATTGAGAATCTGGGTGTTTTCATATATAGAAATACAAGATGGTTCCTATCAGACTAACCTCAGATGCTCTGATGTGCTTATGCACTTTAGAGTTGCCAGGCAGGTGTTCAGAAAAACCTCTGTATGTGCCTGTACCAACCTTAACACAGCATTGCTTTGAAAAACAGATTTTGTGTCTCAAGGGCTTTTTTTTTTTTATTTAATTAACTTGTTATCTTGATTCCTTACTAAAATCCAGTGGGTTCTCAGTTGTTAGAAGTGCTAAAATTAGTTCAGCGAACTGAATTTTTGGTTCTTTTCAGTAAGGGTACATTTTATTCTCTCTCACTGGCTTTGGAGGTTTCCATGCTCTGAATATGGTCAGGCCTCCACAAATAGCAGGCATTTTGCTTTTCTTTTGGCTATGAGTAATTTAAAAGATGAAAACTCCACCTGTTGAGTTTGGCTGTGATGTGGTGGCTGGCACGTCCCGCTGTTCTGCGCAGGCTCTTCCCAGGGGTCTGGTGAGGTGTGGGCAGAGCTGAGCCTTTCCAAAAGAGAAGATGTTTCCTTAAATCTCTGGGTATTAACTCGAGTGCAATCGTGTTGGCTGCTACCTTAAATATGATGTCACCTTGCCCCAATCACAGCCCATGTTCTGTGAGCGTGATGTGAGCTCCCCAGAGAAGCATCCTCTGAGTGACAGCAGCATCCCGTGCGGCCGTTGCTAAGCGACAAGATTCGGCTTTCAGCAGGAGCTAATTTTAAAGTATTTAACCCTAGATCTGTCAAGGTTCATTATTTCCAGTGTGCTGGTTAATCCCTACCTGTTGGTGCCCAACTTCACATATGCCCTGCTCCTCATCGTGGTGCTGTTTGATTTATCACAGATAATGTTGCATAATGAGGAGAAACAAAAATGCCCCAGGTATAGCTCGATACCAAATTTCATTTTAGCTCTGATCTATATGCAGAAATATGGGGCACAATTAGAGGTGAAAATCCTGCATTGCTGTTCTGGGAGTATTCCTTGCTTTGCTGGCTTGTGCAAGTGGCTCACCCCACTTTCCTTCTAAGGAATGCCGGATTTCAAGTGAATGAGTGCTGGTGGCAATAACAATTAAGCTTCAGTTTTTAGTAATATAATGTGTCCTCTTGTTTCTTGCTGTATTTCATCTAGATTAAGAAGCTTCTCATTTTACCTAAAGGCATTTGAGAAAAAATTATGTAATTTTGAAATTTAAGGGGGTTTTAATACTGAAAAACTATAATTCTTTTAAATCATTACAGATAATGATGAAATTTTACAGAGAATTTTTGTTGGTGTTTTTTATGGGGGTTTGGTGTGGCTTTTTTTAAATAGTTATCTGCATTTCATTTATTTCTAAGATGTAGAGGACTGGAATGCTACTCAGGTATTTTACAAAAAAAAAATTTAAAAAAGAAAATATTTCTGACCAGCTGTGTCACTCTTTGATTAATTACTACAAATCCCTGTAAGTGCACTCAAGTTCACTGCTACCTTCTTAATGTGATATCTGATTTAGCTGAGATAATGCTGCTGTAACTGGTCAGTATCATAACAACAACAACAAAAGAAAAAACACTGAGAACTGCACAAGCCCTTCCTCCCCCCAAATGCAGTAAAATTAAAAAACATTTAGATTATTCATATTTAAAATGCTAATATAGTTCATCTCAGCCTTATAATCCCACCTAGGATTCTTCCTCCTCCTATTGTTAGGGTTTGAAACTGACACCATGTTGCTCCTCATGCTGTCTCTCCTTCCCAGTTCACACTAACCCACAAACACAAACCTGTCTCTGCCAAGGCACTTTTTTCAGCAGTTGATTGGGTTACTCTTCTGCTGCCTTTTAATCCTCCCTTCCACAGCTCCAAGTTCCCATTCCCATCGCTGGGTTCGTGCTGCCCAAAAAGCTGTTGATGGCTTTCTCCTCCGGTGTGTGTGTTGTGCCTTCCCCCTGTGCTGTCATTGAGGAGCTCTGCCCCACATCTCTTCATCCCCCTCTTCCTTTGCATCTCAGTCTTTACACATCAAAGACCTGGCTTTAGCTCATTCCAAAAGTCCAAATTATTCCCAGAGGCACCACAATCTTTTTAAAATTAGTAATAAAAATAGATCATGAACAGGAATAGTTCTGATCAAAATGTTCCCTAAACTCCTGGTAGATCTCCCAGCTCTCTCCTTTCTCAGCTCTGGAGGGATGACAAACCCACAACATCTTTTCTGTGATAAGATCTCCAGGTTTGTGGATGTTCCTTGCATGGTTAAGTCAGGACTTCTCCCCAAGGCTTGCAGATTTGTTTCACAACTGGGGTACATGAGAGAGCATCCACTTCTAACTCCATAATGTTCCCAATACTCCTCCTCTATTATTTCTTTCTCTATGAAATCAGACAATTTCTCTCCTGGGATTTAATGTATATTGCTTTTATTTTTCTTTCACCAGCAAACGTGCAAGGCTCTGAAATCTAAGTGTGGGCAGTTCTAGCCAGGCTAAGGTTTCTCAACTATGGCCCCCGCAAGTGTGAAGAAAAGCAAGAAACGAGGCTGAGATGTACAGACCTTCAACAAAAGATGGCAGAGCTAGGGAAGAGGTTTCATTTCTCTGGAGAGGGGGAATTCCACATTAAAAAAAAAAGCAAAACCCGAACTTTTGGAGCTGTTACTAAGTTCTGCTGGTTTCTGGAGTGAGTATCAGTAAGGATTTGCTGAGGAGGGGCAGCAGTTCCTGCTGTTGCACGAAGGGCTGGTATGTGTTGTACCCACGAGGAATGTGAGCTGCAAAGTTCAACTCTGACTTATCACAGGCAGCTGCCTGCTCAGTTTTTCCATCTTCTCGTCCTCAGCAATTTCTTTCTGTACAAAGGCACCGCTCCCCTGGCCATGCACACACCCTATAGATGACTCAAGCTATTTAACCTATGGGCTGGGAAGGGACATATGAGAAAGAGAGAGAGAGACTTGTTCTCATTTCTAAATGCTATGGAAACACTGAAATTACTATAATGAATAATAATTAAACTGGTCTGTGAGGTGCATTTTCTGTACATACATATACTTTTTTTTTTTCTTTTTTTATTGCTTGCCTTTTTTTATCAGAGCAATCAGGTTTTGTCGCGGTGAAAGGTTATTCTTAACGAGCAGCCTGCTACAGTCACCATGAGAAATAACGAGCGTGCATTGTGAGCACACATCCTGCTGTTCAGACTTGCCGTTGCTACGATAACAGAAACAAAACACCAGTTTTGGGTGTTTGCAGCTTCCGAGGATGTGGTTTATCTGCTGCTTGTGATACTCTGATGACTGAAGACGGCTCTCTTCCAATCATTTTTGAATTTTTTTCTGTCTCTTAGAAACCCTTTTGTTGTGAGTACTTTTGAGGACATAAGTGATGACAATGAAAGTTTATTCTCCCAAAGCACAGAAAACATCCTGGATAATCTGAAATGCGTTCTTTGTTTATTTCTTTACCTGCACCTATTCCCAGGGTCTGTGAGTACAGGTTCTGACTAATCAGAGGGGAAGACACGGTTTGAGCAGGAAGGGAGGAGAAATGAGCGTGAAAATAGGATGATTTGAAACAATCACTGTAATTCTTAAATAAATTAGTTGCCTTGAGATAGCACCTAGATTTCAACACCCATTGTACCAGCTGCTGAGCACAGACACAAGGGAAGGACAGCCTCTGTTACACTGTCTATGGAAACAAAAATACCATGAGTGTTGGGAGCGATTCCTTCGCTCCACACATCACCTTTGAGCTTGCATTACGCTCTGCTGCCATAACCTGTACTTATTCCTGTGGGTGTGTTACAGAGGGTTGTATTTTGGGGGTCCTGTGGCAACCACCCCACCCTACTTGGCATTCCACTGCCATGAGCTCTCTCACTCCGAACCTGTGACAAGGGGAGCAGTCCCTTGCAATTACTGAGTCAGTGCTGTGGAAGCCTCAGGACACCACGCTGCGGTGACACGTCCCTGGCTGCAGTGCTGGGACAGCCTTGCTCTCCTGGGAGAGGTGAGAATTAAGGATGTGCTTGTGAGGAAACAGAACAATGAAGACGTTTTCTGCACAGCTGACGTTTGGGGAAGTAGCGCTTGCAGCTGCCACGGCAAATCAAAAGGATGAATCTGAGAATTTCCTGCGAGAGAGTGAAAAAAGCCTTAACCAACAAACAAGCTAACTTTTGTCACCTGTGTTTTCAGGGAAATTTGCTGAAGCTGTTTGTCAAGAGCCACCATGGGATAAATGATAAATTACAACTTTGTATGTTCATGATATTATAGGGACTCTAGGATCTGTGAGAAACTGGGCAAGAGACAGTGCCACTTCAAAACAAAGAGGCTGGCCTGATTCTTAAATACACTGAAGTAGAGCTGTTCTGGTGAGCCTAAAAATCCTGCAGCCAGCTCTCAGCCTTAAAGCAGTAAAAGCACACAGCTTTTATTTGCTCCTTTCACTTGTTCCAAGCAACTGGCATTGCCTCCTATGATAAATACCCTATATGATGTACACTTGGGTCTTTCCACTCTGGGTGGATGCAGGTGAATAAATTCTGTGTGCTTCCACTTCGAGTGCTTGCTGCCCAGTCAGGCAGTCAGTGGCGAAGCAATTCATCCTGCCACAGCTAGGCACTGTAATTCCCTGAGCTCTGTCTCCCAGCTTTCAGGTGTGAAACCTCTCTGCCAGCATTCGCTGCACCAGAGACAAGCGGAGAACGGCATCACAAAAGCAACTTTGGAGGCAGTGCAAACTCGGGAGTACTTGCAAAGGGTACTCAAAGAATTTCAGTGTAACATTTCAATGAAAGACACATCCTAGAAAATGCAAACTTAAAAGTACATGTTGGAGTCAAATGTAAAAGCTTTAAATAATTTTCCTATACAAAATTTACTGCACTGGCACATAAAAGGATATACCATAGAAGGCATGCTGCTCTTAACCCTGATCTGCAGCAGTTATAAACCCCATTTGCTTTGCTAGAAAACTTCTGTAGGGCATGCAAAACGGAGTGGAAAGAGAACTATATCTGCTCTAATAGTAAAAAAAATAGAGCTTCCTTATTTTTTATTCCAGGATTGCTGTTTAAGCTCTTCTAGTCAAGCAGAACAGCAGCATTTGGATGAATGATGACAGTGTGTTTTGCCTATCTCCCCTTTTACACTTCCTAAAAATGCACAGTGCTGTTGTTGGCAATAGGGATCAGCAACATGTCCTCCAACATTAAGACTTCCCGTGGAGACACAAACATGTTTACTAATCTGGCCCCGGTGTCATATTTAGGGCTTACCAACTTCACTACTGTGATAAGCAAAAGAACAGCACACACACACCATCAAAGCCTCAAGACTAAGGAAAAAATAGCTTCCATGATGGGCACCTTCTATCCACTCCTACTTAAGGGGAACAAAGACAAAAGGAGGTAACGAAACGAGCACTACCCACTACTGAGGAACAGCTCTGAAGGCACTGTGCTGAAATCAAGTGGAAAAAATGATACCATGGAAACGGAACAAAAATAATAATTTGCTGCTACATCTCTGTCCTAGACCAGGAAGGCCTTAACCTGCAAATCACCAGATGCTCAGCATGTACTGGTGAAGTCTCACAACATTTTTGCCTTATTACTCTTTTCCTTACACATCTGTTTCCAGGCATGTTCAGAAACAAAATTCTGCATTGATGTTTTCAGTTTCTGCTTAAACTGTGCTGATGGTATATACACGTTCAAATGTTTGGCCAGTCTGAGGATAAAGAAGCAAATAGGAGATTAAATAGCAGAGCCTCAGCATTCTCCAAAGAATAGCTGAATGCTGGAGAAGCTCAAAGGTGGCTCTGAAATAGAAACCTACATGTTGGAGAGAAGAGAGCAGAGAAGAGCCCTCCAGGACAACACTGGGTGCATAAAGCCAGAATCACAAAATCACAGAGTTGTTAGGGTTGGAAGGGCTCTCAGGAAATCATCCATTCCAGCCCCTCTGCCCAGGCAGGGTCACCTGGAGCAGTGGCACAGGAGCATGTCCAGGTGGGGTCCGAATGTCTCCAGGGAGGGAAACTCCACGGCCTCCCTGAACAGCTGTGCCAGTGCTCTGCCACCCTCAGTGTAAAGAAATTCTTGCTCATGCTAAAGTAGAACTTCTTGTGTTTCAGTTTACAGACCCTGCTCCTCGTCCTGTCGCCGGGCATCACTGAAAAGAGTCTGGCACCGTCCCCTTGGCACTTTGAGATATTTACATGCACTGATGAGATCCCCTCTCAGTGATGCCCCAGACTGTGGAATTCCAGTTTTGGCATTGAGAGGGCATTGCATGATCCGGGATCTCCCTGTGTTCTCCTTCACTGTGTGAAAAACACCAATCACTTGTTTTTAAAAATTTTAAAAGTTTATTAGTAACAAAATGAAGACTAGGACACTACGAGACAATAAAAAGCAAAGAATTACGGACATCCAGATGTTTTTGGGCACTGAGCTGCTGATAACATGCCTTGTGAACAAAGGAATAACCTTAACCTTAAAAGAAATAGCCTGTTGCATATTCATCTATTCAGACATGATTCATAAATTCCTTGCAAATTAAGATGTTTTCTGGTTTTTGTCAACTTTTTCCCCTTAATCCTGGTGGTTCCATAAAGATGGAGAGAAGGTGGAAGAATGTTTGTCTTTTCCGATAAGGTGGCAGAAGCTCTTTAGTTTTCCTGTTGTTGTTATCTCTGTGCGAAGAGTTTCTTGATTATCTTATCCCTTTTCTTGAGCTAGTAAAAAAATATCTTACATCACAGAGTTTCTATTTTAACATTATGTCGTAACCTAAAACTATATTTAACACACTGCTTAAAAAGGATTAATACAGTATTACAAAATAACCCTCCATAATACATATAGCATTCGATTTAACATTTGTGAAGAGCCAATCATAAAAGAGGCATTTTTCCCAACTGGACATCGTGGATGCGCTCAGTGTGTCCTCAGTGAGGGCTGGAGGCTGCAGGGAGAGCAGCGGGAAGTGGCGGAGCCGCCTTTGTGTCACTGGCGCCCCCACGGGCCCGCAGCTGCCCGCGCCTGCCTCAGTTTCCCCGCGTGCCGCGAGTCCCGGGGCTCCCTCTGCCGACAGCGCTGCCCGGGCGGGGGCCGCGGGGGCACGGTGCCCAGGCAGGGATGGCGCCGGGGCGCCGGAGCATCGCTCGCCGCCTCCTCCATCGCGATTGTCGCGATATAACCCCACAGCCCCGCTCGCGGGAGAAGGCTTTTTGGGCGGTGCGGCGCCCCGTAGCCCGCGCGCGGCCCCGCTGCCGTTGCCGCGGCAACGGGCGGCGGCGCCTCGCGCCTCGCCGGTGTCACGTGATTGGACCCGCCCCTGAAGCCACGCCCCCTCCCGCCGCCATCTTGGAAGTGGCGTCAAGATGGTGGCGCCGGCGGTTTAAAGCTCCGCCCCCGACGCCGCGCACGGCGCGGTTACGTCATCGCGCTCCCACCGCCCTGAACCCGGAAGTGCGTCTTGCCATTCGCGGGCGTGCGGGGCCGGCGGGAGCGCCCGAGCCCGGCCCGGCCGAGGCGGCGGGGCGGAGATGGCGGCGGCGGAGCTGCAGGGGAAGTACCAGAAGCTGGCCCAGGAGTACTCCAAGGTACCGGGCAGCAGCGCCGCTTGCCGCGGGCCCGCGTCCCGGCGCCGCTCGGCGCTGCAGCGCTGCGTTCCGCGGAGTGCCGGGGCCCGGCGTGCCCGTGGCGGGGCAGCCCGGGGTTTGCAGTGCCGAGGGGCGCGGCAGTGCGGCCCCGTGTGCGGGACACTTGGCGGGCCCGCAGCGGGCTGGCCGTGCCGGGCAGTGGCACCGGGCTGTTGGCGCTCCGCTTGCCCGGCGGCGCGGGACGTGGCTGTGTCCGCAGGCGGTGAGCTTTGGCTGCTCTGTGCGGTGTGGCCGTGCGGCTCGGCCCCGTGAGCGCGCTCCGGCCGGCGGGCGCGGCAGCTCGGTGTGCAAGCGCCTTGGAAGCGAGCAGGACACTTGCTTCCACCTTTGCCTCCTGTCTGTCCCCCTGCTTCTGCCCTAGCTGACTTTGCATCCTGTTTCTGGTGCTGCTTGACACAGGCTCTGCAAAGATGCCCGTAGTGGAGAATGCCTTTCCTTTCCAAGGCGCCTGAGATGACTTCTAAAATAGTGGAACCTTGCTTAGTACAGAGCCCTTCGTTCTTTCTTCCTCAGCAAAAGGAAAAAGAGACTCTTGGTCTTGAGTGGCACAGTCCTTCAGCAGCCTTGGGGAAGGCAGGCAGCACTTTGGTTTTGTGCAGCCCCACATCAGCACCTGGCACAAAGCACTTGTCTGTATTTGACAGTCCTCCCAGCTTACAAAACCACGTCTTTAAATACTCTTCTCTTTGGAACTGTTATAAAAACACCATGTGTACCATTCAAATAGTTTGCAGATAGATACCCTTTTAATGCTTCCACAAGATAGTTTTAAGAACATTTAATTTACTTCGCAGCTTTGTAGGTCACAGAATTCACGTGTCTTGTTTTATACAGAGGCTCTTTTATTCATTGGAGATCAGTAGTGGCTGAGGATGAGATAATGGAGGGATTTTGGTGCTTGTTTCCTGAATGAGCATTGGAAATGTGGAGTTCTGACTTAGCTTCCAAAAGTTCCAGCTGCTGGATTCTTTCTTTTAATATCATGGTGTCCAGAAGCTTTCTTTGAGCTTTATCATGCACTTCTCAGCCTGTGGCATTTGCCTTCTCCTTTGCTGGAGCTATTTTTTTCATCTCATCCCATTTCTCGTGCAGTGCAGCTCATTGTGGGACTCCCCTTTGCAGAACCCTCTTCTCTTTGTTGTTGGCTTCTTGTTGTGTGCAGGTGGAAATGGAGAGTAGCCTGCTCACTTAATGGTGCTCTGAAATCCACAGAGAGGTGGACAAGAGTTTGACAGATTCAAACAGTGCTGGGGGAAGTCCCTGTCCTCTTGATTCCCAGACCAGTCCAGAAGAAGGATGAGGAGAAGAAGAGAAAACACACAAGTTGCAAGAGTTCTCATGAAGGAATAGTCAAAGCAGCTTGTGGCAGCCCGTGTGGGTCATACTTCAGCTGGGTTCTGTGGGTGCAGCAGGACTGAGCTGCTTCATTCTCTGCACCTGACATGTTCCTGCAGTGGCACAAGGACAGGTGTGGGAAACTACTGCACTGCTCCTTCTTGCTAGGGAAGCCCTGTGCTTGGAAGTTGTTCTGTGGTGCACTGGGAAGTTTCTTGTCTTGCCTTTGTGATGCCTGAGCAGCACGGTGGGAATACTGCAGGGGAAACAGCTGTGCTTAGCAGTGACTTCTGACCTTTCAAATACACTCAATCATCACTGAAACAATGAGCCTCTGCTGTTTTACACTGAATCTTGCCTTTTATGCACCTGACCGATACCTCTACAAACCCTTTTAATTTATATCTGCAACAGCTGGACTCACACATGTCAAATGAATACAAACTGCCTTTGAAGAAGCCAGGATTCAAGCAATTTTCAAGGAATGGGAAGATGGAAGTGTCTGTATCCTCATTGCTGCAGGGTAGAGGTACTCTGAAGTGACTGGGAAATAGATTTCTTAAGTATCACTTTTCACTGCAGCGATTTTAGTTCAGATTTTGGGTACTGTATAAATAAGGCCTAGAGGGCTTTTCCTTTTATGCTTTTTATGCCTTTTTGTGTCAGTCTGTTCTCTCTGGATCATCTGCTGCCACTGGTAATAAGTAATTTTGTATTAAACTCCTCTTGAATTGATACAGATTTTGACTTTGTGAGTCCTGCTTATGCTCCAGAACTGGTTATGAATAGTTTTGGGAAGAAGAGGGAAGAGACAGAAATAGCCCTGAATATGACCAAGAACTTCACTAGTCAAGGAAGAGGCTGCAGCTTTTCCATATTTGTTCCTAGTTCTTCAAATCTTAACTATATTTAAGTAACTGGTCTTTAAGGGTATTAAGAATTCTGTTCTATTTGACCAAAATGTTCCAATGATAAAGTTACTTCTTGTTCCTTGGCAAGTCAGGATATGAATTGGATGCTTTTTTCAACTTGATACTACTGCTATCTCCCTGAAGAGAATACTTGGAAAAGCATTCACACTTGGCACTCTCCTGAGAGAATGTGATGCTCTCTGCACTTTCTCGTGAATGGCTTTTATTCATTCTATTGTCTTGCATAGTTACTGGCATCTCTTGTTTTTCAGCTTCGTGCTCAGAACCAAGTCCTGAAAAAAGGAGTTGTAGATGAGCAAGCAAACTCTGCCTCATTGAAGGTAATCTCTAAAAACTGCTCATGTCAGGTGCACTAAGCTGTGACACTAAGTATATAGGGGTACTTTTTACTGAGAAGTATTGTCAATAAAAAAATGAAGGAGGAACTTGATTTTAGTAAAAGAATTTCCATTTTGCAGTTGGCCTGTTGTTCTCTGTAAGTGCTGAGTTTGTAAAAGTTGATTCTTGATTATTATAGAATTAAATAGCTATTTGAGTATTATCTGTGGTCAGCTCAAGGAAGTGAAATACAATTTTTAGTTTCTGTCCCTTCAGTGTTTAGGAAGTGAAGCAGTTTTATAATTTGTTCTGGTTTTTAATGGGCGAAAAATAAATGTGAAAATTTAAAAATGATTTTTTTTTGTCATTCAGGAACAACTGAAGATGAAGGATCAGTCACTGAGGAAACTGCAACAAGAAATGGACAGCTTGACCTTTCGAAATCAGCAGCTTGCCAAGCGGGTGGAACTGCTTCAAGATGAACTTGCATTAAGTGAAGCTCGGGGCAAAAAGAACAAGGTATGTGCTGAAGGCACAAAAGACTAGCTTAGCAGATGTCTGTTCCTCATCTGTCAAAGCCTTATCCTGATCTTTAGCAGTAGGTATTTTGTGTCAAGGGTTGAGCTGAATGTTCTTGTCAGAATTTGTTATTTTACTTGATGTTAGTGAAAATACCCATAAAACAGCTATTGATATATATATATAATGCATGCTGTGTAGTTCTTTACTCTTATAGTCTGTCAGCTGACTGATGCTGAAATGCTGTCTTCTTTTATGGATATTTGTTAAGTGTTCAAATAACTGGGAAATACTTTGGAGCTCTGTGATTGGTCAGCTGCTATGCAGAAAGCTGGTAACTCCTCATTTCCCATCCCCACCTCTTTGCTTTGAAATTTTGATGTTGGTAGTTAACTCTTCAGCCCGTCATCATAGCTTTTCTATGTGAATCTTGTCAAATGCTTTGAAATCTAAATTTTTAGCTTGTATTCTTTGTTATTTCAAAATGACAGAATTATTTCAACACTGTGATCTTTTTCTGCCAGAATGCTTGCTGATTAAACCTAGTGATGTCATATTCTAAGACCAACTATGCCTTCTGTAGGTAGTGTCACAATTCCAGGGATGGTGTGCTTGTAGTTCAGTAATCATCAAGCTACTTTCCTCTCTTGCTACTTTCCTCATGAGGAAACCCCTCTTAACTACTGCTGTGTTTTCTTTTTGGTGCTGTCTTTTCTCAATGTGCTGTAGTTATCAAGACTGGCTTTAAAGAAATCATTAAATTGATTAGTAATATGATAATCTTCCTTACTTTTCCCCTAAACTCTTGCCCATTTTTCTGCTGTCCAATTCCTTGACAAGCATAGTGCTTCTGAATACATTATTCATGCACCACAATAGATTGTTCTTTCAAATGCAGTTTGACTCTTCTGTTCTTTTATTTGAAATTGTGTAACTACTGTTTTGCTAGCTGTGTTTCCAAATTTTGAAGGCCATCAGCCTGTCTTTAGTAGCTTTGCAAACAATTTCCACTGAGTTTCTTTCCTGTTCATCAGTCAAAATGCACAGTTTTAGTTCTCTGGTCTGTGTTAGAGTGCAATCCTGTTAGAAGGAGCAGAACGTGTGCCCATATTTCAGGTGGAGTTCACAGGCTGGCATCCAATACAGAGGTGACTTATCTGCCCTACATATCCCAAGTGCTTGAAGTTTGGTGTTGAGTTTAAATGCAAACATTTCTTCAGCAGTGTGATGTGTGGGATTCACTGGTGGTCTGAGTCCTTTGGGTTAAAAGAGTGGAGAATGAGGAAACAGGCAGAGGGGTATGTGTGGTTGATGGGCGGGGAAGACCCTGTGGTTTCCTTGGCACCTTGTGCTGCAGCCTGGCTTATACCTGGGCCTTTGCTGGGCACAGATGTACTTTACACCAAACCAACTGGGCCTGGGAATGTGGAGGGGTTTGGATTGCTGACTGCATGGGCTCATGCAGGATTCCAGTGAATTCAGATGGGTGCTGCCCATCCAAGTGTTTGATTCCCTGTGAGTGTGAATGGGAGCCCTGAGTGGAGGCTTTCCCAGGGCAGTGTTGTACCACTGTAGGGTCACAGGGGTGTGAAGGAAAGTGTGCTGGCTTGAGGCTGGTGCTGTGTGCAATATTCACACCTTTTGGTGTGTCAGTCAGTGTCAGCAGGACATCTGCTGGTGTGCCCCTGCTGGGAGTTACCTGTAGGAGTTGTTCTCACAAACCTGGTGCTTGGAGGTAATGAGTGCATTTTGTCTCTTTTAGAAAAGTGTAGAATCTTCATCTCAGCTGAGTCAAGAACAGAAAAGTGTCTTCAATGAAGATCTTCAGAAGAAAATAGAAGAAAATGAACGACTGCATATACTTGTGAGTGAAACTTTGTTTTGCTCTTAGTTTTGGGTCAGAACTGGTGATACAAAGAAAGATATGGAAAGTAAAGTGCTGTCTGAAAAGTAGTGGGTTTAGAAGCTTAGTTGTATGCAGAGCAGTAGATTAGATGGATTGTTTATAAAGATGTTCACTAGGCAAATAAAGTATTATGACTTTGGATTCTTAAAACAGTGTGTGTAATCACATAATATGTGTTTTCTCATTTAGGCTTTTAACTTTTGGTGACAGTCGCCCTACTGAAAATAGCCTGATACTGAAAGGAAATTCCTTACTAGTTCATTAACTGTTTCAGAATTGCTTTAAAGTTTAAAATATTTTCTGCAAGTTGCCATAATTAAGTCAGGAATTACTTCACCAAAGTGGAATGCATTTCACTTTAGAAAACTTGAGCAAAACCTTTTGGCTCAAGTTCAGTTTTTCATGTGTTTGCTATTAGTCAGCAATTTATTTAAAGACTGCTTAGCACTACAAAACTTTGTTTTTATTCAAGTGGTTTGTTCCTGAGTCTTTTCTCTGTAAATAAAATAAAATTTCTATTTGTCTGAGAACTTGTAATTGCTGTTAACCTGATCTGCCTAATGAAATTGGAGTAACTTAAAGGACTGGATTCAATAGTAAAATGAAGCTTCTTTTTTAAGAGCTTTGCTTTCCTTCCTGTAGTTCTTTGAAGCAGATGAGCAGCACAAACGTTTAGAAGCAGAGCTGAGGAGCAGACTGGAGGTTTTGGAAACAGATGCTGCCCAGCACCAAGCTGTGGTGGACAGCTTAACGAAGAAATACACAGAAACCATAGAAAAGCTGCAGAATGATAAAGCCAAACTAGAAGTAAGGAGTTTTCCTCTTGCTTGCAAGTTTCTAAAGTTTTGAAATGCAATGTCTTGCTGTGTCAGCACTTACATTGTGAGATTATCTTCTTGCATAAAGATCAAGTCTCAGACACTAGAAAGAGAAGCTAAGGACTGTAGGCTTCGAACTGAAGAATGGTAAGTGTCTTTATTTCATTGATGTAAAGAAATAATTGCTGTGAAACATTAACTAGTTTTTTTTCTTTTAAGAATAATACTTTTTACAAAAGGGGTTTTATTAAAAGACTCTGATAAAACTCAAATTATATTATTAAGACAAATGTGAGCAGTGCAAGTCAAGCCCCCTTTTCCTTTGCTATGTATGGGACTAGACAATGCCACAATTTCTGCTTTCAGTAAGAGCAGTTCTGTCTCCAAGCTTTTTCAATAGCAGTAATGTTGATGGAAGTTTGAAGAATTTATTTGTAATGCAAAACCATAGAAAGGAAAACTTGTATGAAACAAAGATACGTGAGTTTGTAAAAACTGCTTCTAAGAAAAAAAAAGTTTGAGTAACATATGCTGAGAGAACTGACTGAAAAGAGTTTCAAAAACCCCTTTCCACTGCAAAAGCTTCTTGAACAATTGTTCTTGCTTCAGGTATAATGTTCTCAGCTAGAATATTTGAAAGTTTTTATCAGATAATTATGTTGTTTTGGAATATTTTCATTGTCTTGAAGACAAATTGTAGAAGTTGAGGACTGTGGCCCAAATCAAATTAGGGTGCATTTCTCTGAAGTTCATTAAGCTCGTTTTTTTAGAAAATACGTGTGCAGTATAGATCTTTAATGTAATGGATAATATGTATAGTGAATGATCAGATGCAGAGTTCCTTCTTTCACATGGTAACCCTCAAGTGTGTATTCTTATTATGTTGAGAGATGTGAAGATACTTGAATCCAATAACTCCACTAATACAAGTCAGGCTTTCACTAAAAATGACTTGCAAAAGAGGAGGAAAGCTGTGTTTGACTGTGATTTCTTTTATTGAAGTGTTTGTAAAACTGTAGTTTTAATCTGCTACTAGTCAGTTCAGGCTTTGTCTATCATGTTCTATGGTGACTGGGTAATTTATGTAATTATAAGAAGTTGTCCGTACTATTTTAATTTATACTGTATTAAGTTTTTAAAAGTAATAAAGCCTGACACTTCATTTTAAACACTGAAATCACTGTGTTGAACACGTGGCAGGATGTCTCTGAGAATACTGCCCTTTTCTTCTCCCTGCTTTGTCAGGGGGAGGGATTCATTTGCCTCTGACACCCACACATTACTCAGAAAAGCCAGAGGATATGGGACTTGACAGCCTGCATACTTTGAAAATTAAAGGGCAGAATGTAAGGCAAAACATGTCAGACCACTTGTTTGTCATTCCTGTAAGTCTGAAAAGGAAATACCAGTACATTTGCAGTTTGTCTTGGAGTTCATTTTCTGTCACTCTCAGTGCTACTGCAGTACCTGCTGTACAGTTTCTATGCAATTTTGGAGCTGATCTCTTAGAAAAATATTTGTTAATGTGCATGAGCTACCTATTGGCCAGTTTCTTTATATCTTCCTTGTCTATTTTGGATTATTTTTCTTTGTTAGAATTGATAAGTTTCTATGTATCAAGTATTGTAAGAAAGGAAAAAAACCTGTCACTGACACCTTCCCCCCACCCTCCGCTATGTGTGCAGGAGTTCTAGATGTCAAATGGGAAGCAAAACAGTGAAGAATCTGGGGGCCTAAGTTGGGTGAGGTGTGGAATTTGGTCTGAATCAATAACGGAGTGTTCTTTGTAGATATATGTATATAATGCTGGAATATATTACTGTTCACTTCAACAATCTATTCTCATTATATAAGTAATCTTAATTACTTAGGTTCACATTCACATGTACATAGTCAAATGCAAGTGGAAGAAAATTTAGAGAAAAATCACTCGAGAATGCATCAGAAACATAATTGTCAAGTCTTGTCAGAGCAGGCAGTATCATAGCAGTGTTTAAATATGGGTTTTGAAAAGCCTTTGAGGTATCTCAAATAGTGATGTGACATAGTTAATTGAATTATTGACAACTCATTACCTGCTTATTGGAATACTGCATTGAATGCATAGTAACTAATTTGGAGGCCCTTTTACTTTCCCATCCAAATTCTAGTAGAAAAGGATGCCTTCATATAGCTTATGTAATAGTTGCACTATAAGAAAATAAGGTGAATTTTAACTCTGAAGTAAATGGAGCTTCTCAATAATGGAATTTAGGATTTACAAGTTTATGGTAACTTTCACTGCTTTTGTTAGGGATTAGGATTCAATGTTGTGTTAAATATGAGATAAAGGAGGACAAATAACTCCCATTATATTATTTCTATCCAACTTCTAGAAGGAGACAGCTATGCACTCAAGGGATGCCTATAGTGAGATATGGTGTTAGTGATACAGATGAAATTTAAAGGTTTACATTGTGTGTGTGTGTGTGGTTTTTCGTTTGTCTCTTTGTTATTTAGCCAGCAACAGCTAAAGAATCTTCAAGCAGCTTTGGGGAGTAGACTGGAAGAATCCCTATGCATAATTAATGAAAAAGTACCTTTTAATGACACAAGTACGTATTGCCTTGGCCTGGGTATCTTGTTTGATTTTTTTTTTTTTTTGGGGTATCCATCTGGAAGGGGTATTCCTTAAGAATTAAAATGTGTTAGCGGTAAGAAATGTTGGACATCTGAACAGACACTTGGAGGTAACTGTAGTAAGTATTCTTGATACTTGTCCTGGTCTTCTTTGGTAATTGTAAAATACCAAGTTTTTATATGTATAATGAAAATTGAAACTTTTGAAGGCTTTTGAATGATTTGCCACTTGTCTTGCTTAGTGTTGACAGAATATTGTAAACCATGAAGGAACACTGTCAATTTAATGGCTGCTCCATAAAGATTGGTTACGCATCTCAAAGAGTATTCTTTTTGGCAGGCTATATTCAAGAGATAAAGTAAGTTAAGATGGGGGAGAACTGGTGGCTGGAGAGATATTGCATCAATAATGGCCTGCACTTATTACTAGTGGGGAATTTGTCGGGGTGTCTCATTGATCAGAAAACACACAGAGTAGTTCTTACCTGAAGGCTTTCTTAGACTCATTTGTCCCTTCATGGGGAAAAAAGCCCTTTGGACCTGGGGATTTTGACCTGAAGCAATGTTTTTGTGCTTCCTTTCCAACTGCTGCTAGATCAGCTGAAGTGCAGAGGATTCCCTGGAGTTAGGAGTGCCCAGCCTTTGCATGGCTTTGGTACAAGCATGGGTTAGTATGAGCTGGGTTAGTGCTGTGCACTGTGTGCTTTCCTAAACAGCTGAACACAAGGGTGGACAGGCACTGCCTGGGCTCTTCTGGACCTTTCAAAGCCAGGATGACCTGGAATAGTGAAAAAGCTGAAGGTAGTGAAGAAGGAGCAGAGAAGTGAAAACAGGCTTTTGACTTTCTTGTGTATTTCATTGGTGGCTTTTTGCATTTTTCATTCAGTTTAAAACCTACTGACAATGTTAGGTTCTCTAAAAGTGATCTGGCAGGTGCTGCAGGGGTGAGTGTTCCAAGCTCTCCACTGGTTTGGCAATCCAGTGAGTCTTGGCTTAGGAACACCAGATCATCATCTTTCAGGAAATGTTGACTCCCATACAGCACATCATACTTAGGTGTTGGTATCCTTTTCACTTCTCTCACTTTGCCTGGCATCTGCTGCCTATTTCTACTTCTCTGGCTTCTTTCGCTTGCTTTTTTTTTTTTTTTTAAGGTCGTTATCATTGTAGCAAGGACTTTGCTAAAATAATTTATCTGCCCACTCAGCTGCCATAGCATAATGCCTTTGCTTGTGTACTAGAAAACACTGCAGAGAAGAGAGCTTCTCTTTAGTGATAGATCAATGAAAGTTAGATGTTTGTTTGCTGTGGATTCCAGCTGTCTTCCTGTAGATGCTGTAGTTGGCTTCAAGTGTAACTAGCAGCTAATTTCAGTCACAAACTAATGACTGCTAAGCATGATTTCCAGAGCAGAAAGTTTTCTGAATCATTTAGTTAGAAGTGGGATTCAATCATTTTGGACAGGGTTATTTTCCTCTAAAAGTAACTACCTCTTTCTATGTGTTAATAGCCAAATGTGAATGACACAAAAGGAACAAGAAAGTGTAAATTTACTTTGTGAGCAAATTTTAAACTAATGTCATTGTTGTTCAAGTGAATTGAGAATGGATGTGACCCCTTTTAAATCTCTAAGACTTTGTAAGCTGTTCTCTAGGTACAAATAGCCCTCTGCCCCTCTAATTGTGGCTGCTTATAACTGAATAACCATTCTAGTTACTTCATGACTAGAGAAGAATGCTGAAATACATGAAGAGTACATTTTAGACTAAATTATCAACATATTGCGTGTATACACGAGCTTTAAAAGACATGGAAACCATTCAAAAATATTTAGTCTTACTTGGCCCCTCCTTGGAATGTAATTGAAATTTGAAGATAATCTTGAATTCTTTAAGTGTGTTTTCTTTTAAAAGATTTTTTCACTCTTGTTTGTGATGAATATTGTTCTTTGGGCAAGAGGAGTCTACTCTTATCTTTCAAATTCAGGGTCTTCAGATGATTAAATTTGACTTGCAATCTGAGGCAAGTATTGAACTGCTTTCCCTTCCACTTAATCACAGAAACCCTTAAGTGAGGATATTTAGGCCTACTTTATTGGAGTCAATTGTTTGTATCTCTTTAGTTAATATTGCTTACATAACTTGTAAAATCCCTGCACTGAATTTTCTTTTTTATATCAGTATTTACCAAAAAATGTCTCTCCTCCACCATTTAACAAGTGCATATAACTCAATTTTTGTCCTGTAGGATCTGCTCGATACAATGCTCTGAATGTACCATTGCACAACAGAAGGAATCAGGTAAGTGCTTTGTGTGGTTTCATGTGATTCTATGCAGCTTTCCACACAGATGTTGAAATAAAACCAGTCATTTTAGTACCTGAAATGGCAGAAGACAGCCTGTCTTACTACTGTCATGATATTGTGAGGGCATTTCTGCCCACAGAACCTCTGCACTTTTTTCAAGAGTTTGTGTATATTGTTATGTCAAAGAGTCTTATTAAAGTTATATGAAATATTCTTTTATTGGGTCAGCCTTCAGTAAGCTAGAAGTTGGAACATTTAATTTTTAAAGTTGATTAAAACTACAGTTCAGAGGCCTTTTGTTGGAAAAAGGTAGGTTTGGTATCCTAAATTCCTTTTCCCTCAAACTGAGCTTCTTCAGTCAAATCACTTGAGCTCAGAGAATGTATGCATTTGTAAACTGCACACTGGTGTGTGCACTAAAATGCTGTATTAGGTAACAGTACTTGTCACCAGTCACAACCCTTTCAAGTAACAAATCATGTCACTTTGAGATCTCTGCATGGTTCATTTACATTTTGTGGGATACTTCTTGCCAAAGCACTTCTTACTTGCAGCAGAATAACTCTTCTATATTGAAACATTATTTAGAAAACAGTTTCTGTTCACTACCATAATTTAATGAGATTCCTTGTGATTGTTGTGTATTCATTATTCAAAAATGAGTGTTGGTTTTCTGTGAATGACTGAATATTTTAAGGGTTTTTACAACAGCAAATCAGAAACCTGTATGCAGTCAAAATTTTCCTATGTTGCTTCTACTGAGGATGTACTCTACAGCACTGTGGGGTTTTTCTGTTTCATTGTATGTCTCAGGTCTTTAAGTTAGTGCATTCAGATGCTTTGTCCATTCTTCAGAAGTGCCTATAAAGAGTCCTTTTTCCTAATAATGTCTGCTGTGAGAACAGGTGACCCGTTGTTCAGTTTTGTTATGGAAATGGCCTTAAATTTCAGGTTGCTGCTGCTGAGTTCCAGGAAAAATCTGAATAGCTGCATGGAGACTCTTTCCTTTTACTATTTTATGCCAGCATTATGTCAGGCAGCCTCATGTTTCAAGATCTGCAGTCCTGAAAATATTCCAGGACAGATTTTTATGACTGGCTTTGCCAGTGGAGGCAAAATGTTCGTGTATTAGCACAGGCTGTGGTGTAAAGGACAGCAAAACAGTAATAGTGTCTATTTCCCTTCCTTGCATGGCTAATTAACATACACAAGCTGAGTATAATGACTGCTTTAATTACTTGCCACCATCCCAGATCCATAATCAAGACTGACCTGATTTAACAGTCCATTGAAGCATTAAGAGTATGTCTCTGAAGTATAAGTTATTCTTGGCTGAAATGTCACTGTAGCATTATTCTCTTCCCATAAATCCCAACAGAGATTCTTCTCTCTTGAATTTATGTTCCATTCTGGATTAATTTCTTTGATACCTTCCTGCTGTACTAAAGCCACAGAAGAGTCTTACTCAGGGGCAGCAGCTCAGTTCTGTCCAGGAGAGTTAGAATTGAGTGTTCTTGGTTAGAGAAGCAGACACCTTTCATTCTGGGAGAAATAATTAAATTGAAGTTTCATTGCAACCTGGTGTTGAGCTGTTGTCAGCAATTAGTCTGTTGTTCTTTGGAAATTTCAGACATGGTTTCTGTGATTGTGCTGACCTCTCAGTGTTTTTGTGGCTTGCATGTTTGAAAAATGCCCAGAGGCAGAGGCAAAACATCACCAGTTGTGTGAAATAAAAAGATACTTTGTTGTCAAAGATCAACAAAGTGTCCTTCTGAGTGGCATTGTAGTTTATGAATAAAAACTAAGTTAAAAATAATTGCTGTTATGTGTTTTAGGCTGAAGTAATAACAAGAAAGAAATTGCTGACAATGATTTTTTGTATCCAAACTGGCTTTTTTTATATTTAAGTAGATCCATGTCAAATACAATCATTTTATAACTGTCTTTACAGCTGAAGCTGCGAGACCTTGCTGGCCAGGCCATGGCTTTTGTCCAAGAACTTGTAACAGCTCTCCTGAACTTCCACACATACACTGAGCAGAAGGTACAGATCTTCCCCATTGATTCTGCAACAGACACAATATCACCCCTGAATCAGAAGGTAAACTTTACACTCTTCAGCTACAAATATATTCAATTAGTTAGACTTCAGTGACTGATTGATCTTAGTAATGGAAACTTGCACCTTCTTTATTGGAATACTGTGAGTGTGTTGCTGAGAGCCAGCCCCTCCTGCATGAGATATCTTTTCTGCTCCATGAATTCTCTGAATGTGGATGAGGTGTAGCTTAGAGAATCCTTTTCCCCTGTGCCTCTGCTAGAAGAGAAATATGCTAATCAAATCAAAGCTTTGCTTTTATTAATTGCTAAATTGAAGTGCATCTGTTGAAAGATGAGCTGACTTGTTTTAAAATAATAATGCACAAATATTGCACTACTGAATAGAGCTTGTTTTAGTTAATGTGCTGGGGCATAGGAGATGTTGAGACAGAATCTGCTCTTGTGTTTAAAGTGTTTAGCTGTAATATTAAATAAAGAATAAAAGGCAGACTTATGAGGAAGAGCACCTAGACCCTTGTCAAAAAACAACTTTGTAATCTGATTTTGGGCTGCTTGTATGAAGATGTTTCCTCTAAGTGTTCTGAAGCTTCAAGTTTGTAAAGCATGTTGAAATTAGTGTGAGAACTCTGACTCATCTCTTTTGACAAAATTCCATGGAAAGACTTTCTGAGAGTATCATCCAGAGCTGTTAAGCTGCATATTTTGATTTTGGTTTCCTATGCTGTGAACTGGAGAAAATAACTGTGCTCAAGGATTTGTGTGGGAATGCATACATGTATGCTTTGGAACAAATTGCGTGAAGATCAGGGTTGACTTCATAGTTTAAGGGGATCTGTGAGTATTTAAGTTGCAGGGAGTATTTTGTGCTTCAGTCTCTTAATTTCAGTTTAGTAGTTGCTAGGGCTCAGGCTTAAGGTACTGAGGTGAATTGTGGTTTGCATTGATCAAGTGGCTGCACTTGGTGTCAATGTTAACTATCACAAAACTTTCCTGTTCTTTGGAAAACCTAGAATTTCTTTTCAGGTTACAAGTGTGCTTATATGAAGGTGGTTATCCACTAGAGAAATCCCTTTCTGTTTGCCTTCTCAGTTATTTCTACTGTTTTAGTCAAGAATAGCCTTCTGCAGAGATTCAGCATAGTTTGAGAACATTTTCTTGCTCCTGCCACCAAATGCACTCAGAATGGCATGTCCTTGTGAAAATTGTGTGGTTTAGTAATCTTTAAGATTTTTTGGGGCAAGAGTGGTGTCTCTTTTTTATGTGGCCCAGTGTGGTGACTGCATTTTCAGATCTACTGCAGTTTGCACTACAGCAATAAAATCAGATTTCCTAGACATCTCTTCTCAAAGATTTTTTCCCTGACCTCCTAGTTAACACTTCTTTATTGTTTTTCAGCACAGCTGAAACAGGCAACTTAATCAGAATCATAATTTCATTTTCCTTGTAATTGATTCTGATTCAGTACTTCAGGCTTTGTTTTCATAATTACATCGCTTGTAGCCTGCCCCATTGTGTATTCATGGCCTAACTCCCTCAATGCATGCTACTTCTCAGGGCTTCTGCTGTGACTTTCCAGCACTGAAGCATCTTTTATTGCTCACTGAAGCTGTAGTTGCTCCTGTATTTTTGATTAATTTATCTATTTGCTTGGCAAGTGTTCTCAGTGTGATTTTTTTTTTTTTTTTTTTTAAATTTTGATTTTAGCCACTCCACCAAGTTGGTCAAACATGCCCCCTTAATATGGTAGAGAAGACGAAACAAGTGTCAGGTAGTGGCTTAGCAGACTTGCACTGATTTATTTTTCCCCAACTCCAGGTCTTGTCTGGTGCTTTCAAGCTATTTTCCCCACCAAACACTCAAAAGTAGATGTGGACAATTCCCTGCCAGGTTCAAGTATTCCTTTTCTCTTTAAGGGTTGGATTGCTGGGTTCTGCTGGGTCTACAGCATCATGCTGGATAATTAAAGTCCTCTCTCTTGCAACACAAGCCAGGAGCATTCTGCATGTGTTATTTCTTCCTCCTTAGATTTAGGAATTTTTCCTAATTCCATCCAGGTTTGTGCATGCATGGATCAGAGCTTAGCATCTTGCTCTTCTTGTTAACACTGTGTTACCACACTGTAATAACACAAGGAACAATTGAAATCTCTTGTCCTCTGTTTGCCTGGGATCTTTAGCTGCTCTTGTGGTGTAAATAATCAAAGGTGAAGGTATCTTTCTGTGGGGTAAAAGCCAGGATTGCTTTTGACTACCTGTATTAATTTGTGGAAGAAGCTTGTGATACTGAGGTACCAAAATGGAAAGTTGATGGTATCGTTAAGTTTGATTTTGTGTGAGAGTACACCTTATGTTCTCAAATCTGCTTTTTTGAAGGCAAAATTAACTGTAGGATTTAATTAAGCAATTTTTAACAAAGTCAGGCAGGTCCATGAGGCCAAAGTTTCATTATTGCCCAAAGCTGTCATAGTTTTAGAAATAAGAATTCTCCTGTGATCAGTTGGAGCTCCATGCTTTGCATTAGCATAAGCATACTTTGACTCGTGTTGAAAACAGGACTGGACACAGAAAAAAAGACAAAAAAGACACATCTCTTACTCTTTTTGACTTGGGTTTAGTTCTTCAGTACTTTGCACAGCATAACTTTGCAAATGTTTGTGCTGATGGACAAGGCTGGGAGGCAAACTACTTTTGGGAGGAAGGTGGGATAGTTTATTCTGGTGGCTAAATGGTGCATGGATGTAGCTTTAATTGGATGGAGTTGAGAAGGGAATGCAGGAATGTCTGAAAACTAAAAAGTGAGGGCTTGGTGTGCTTTGCATGGCAGCTGAAATGAGACAGGATGCCGTGGCAAAGCCCTGGGTGTGGTTTTGCCTGGACTTCCAGTGCTGCTCACTTTCCCTCAGGGTGTGTTTTTGCCCTGTAGAAGAGGTTGCTGTACATCACTGGACTGTTGTATCTCATTAGGGACATCTTAGGCATCCTTAAGGGGACAGGGGCTTTGCCACAATGTCCCCTTCAGCTGTGACCTTGGCAGAGTTCACACCAGCTGTCAGCAAGCACCATTTTAAAGCCTCTCTTTGCTCAGTTCTCACAGTATCTCCATGAAAACGCTTCCTATGTTCGCCCTCTGGAGGAAGGAATGCTGCACTTTTTTGAGAGCATCACGGAGGATACTGTGACAGTCCTGGTAAGATTTCCTCCTTTTAGCACCCAAAAGGTTTTTACAGTGCAAAAACACTTACCTGTTGTTTTTTCCTTACAGGAAACTACTGTGAAATTGAAGGCCTTCTCAGAACATTTGGCTTCCTACTTAGGCTTTTTAAGAAAGATTCTTCCTTATCAGTTAAAAAGGTACCTTCATTTGATAGATCAAATTTAAAGGCACTGTGTCACGCATGCAGCACTGTCAGGCCCTACAACACAAATATTAAGTCAAACCTTAAAATACTCTGGCCTCTGCTGTCTTAAAAGGTTTCTTTTGTTGTTTTTGGGGTTTTTTTTTGTTTTTTGGTTTTTTTTGCATGCTGTTTTCTAAACCTTGAGATTAGACACAGCTTTTTTGAGGCATTAGGATTAAAAGCATGTATTTTAAAGCCCGTCCACACACACCCTCCCTCACAGATGAGATTTTATGAATAATGAAGCGTTCATTGATGTTTCTTGTAGCATTGATACAGTAGCATTGAGACTCTTCAGGTGTGATACACTGAAACTCTTAATGCTTTGAGCCTCTCTGAGAGTTGTTCATCAATCAGTAAATAGATCAATGTGGTAAAATTTAGCTAGGTGTACATCCCTTCTGCTGTGAAAATCTTTATTCCTGAGTTGATTGAAGAGAGGTGAATTATAGGTGCAAAGAACTGCTTTAAGAGGGGGTTTGGACGAAGGAACAAAAAAACCCTTTGATTTATGCCTCCTTTATACCTGTTTTTGTGCTCCTTAGGAAGCAAAAGAGAATTTATGTAGTAGAGGGAAAAGTCTTCAAACTTAAATTGCTGCAATCAGTTCCTTGCTGTGAGAGTAAGTCATTCATAGCTTGTGAGAAAAACACCTAGGAGTGGCCATGCACACAGTGATTTTCATGTATTTCTAAGCTCCTCTGCTGTGTTAGCCTTTCTAAAATCAATTCCTGGTCTGCTGTTGCTTTGGACTGGGGTGGTAGAGAACACGTATGTGCTCTAAACTCGTGAACTTGTTATTTTTAAGACAATTGCTTGCTTTTAAAAAAATAATTAATATATTCCTAGTTTGGAAGAAGAGTGTGAGTCTTCTCTTTGCACAGCTGCTTTAAGAGCTAGAAATATGGAGCTGCACAGAGACATGAAACGGTTGACTGCAGTCTTTGAGAAGCTGCACACGTACGTCAGCCTTCTGGCCTTACCAAGTAAGTGTCAGTTCTGGCTTGGCTGGCTACCCTGGGACTGGTTTGCTGTGGGCTCTTATGGTAGGATTGACAGTGTGCCTTTCGTCACTTCTTAATTATGAAATAGTAATAAACTATGTTTTCCTACTAATCATCACTTGCAGCCCCTTGTTTTCATAACTCTCATAGTAATAACTGAATAAAATGAGGTAAAGTGTGTGTGTGAGCTTCAGATTATTTCAGTCTTCACTCCTTAGAAAGACCTAGGTTGTTTTTCCTACATCTGTGAGCATGTATTTCGGTATGTGTGGTTTTTGAGACTAACACAATTGATATTTATGAAATCTGAATAGAAACTAGGGGACTTGAAAATCTTTCACCTGCCTGCTCTGCCAGAATTGGATATATGTATATTTGATATTGAAGGGGAAATTTAAGTAAATTAATCTATTACAACTCATACTCCATGCAAATGGTTGTAGTAGGTGGAAATTGAATTATTTTCGAAGCTAATTTTTTTCATTCATGGTCAAATCTTACTGTTGTGATTTTATCTTCCTTCTTATGTGTTACTCTTAGGTACAAGACCAGAAGGGCTCCTTAGGACAAATTACAACTTTGTGTTTACAAACATTGCTGCAAGTCTTCATGGATTCCATGACATTTTAAAAGGTGAGAGTTGGGAATGTTGTCTTGTTTCAGCTTTGCTGCTTTCTTGTTTAGCATAGCACACGTGCACTGTCTCTGTAACAGTGCTGGATGTATTGTATGTGATAAATCTGGTTTGTTTTACTTTTACAAACTAAGAAACTAAACCTGCTAACCACTTGTTTTAGACATTCATGCATGGTTTTCATTCCTCCATTCTTTTTAGCTTTGTTCTTCAGAGTTGCTGGATTATTTAATTGTGGCTCTCCAGATTTTCCTGAGCAGTATCACTTTTACTTTCTGAGCTTCATTGCTCTCCTGAAACTAGCACACAGAATGGAATGCTATGAAATGTACATATTTCCCCCTGCATATATAGCATTGACCTAGTACGTGCCTTCAAAGTGGAATTTTTCCTTCCTATTTTCAGGGTGATGACTATTTTTAACATCATTATATAGTCAGAGGTTACAAAGAAGTCTGAGTTTTGTTTCTTTTTTTTGAAACTTGGCTTCTTCTGGAAAATGGTTTACCTTGCTTTTATCAGAACAGCATGGATATGTTATGTTTTCAGTGAAGGGGTATTTGGTTAAAACTCATAATTTTGAATCTGATGTTCCTACATGTCCTAGAATTTCAGTACCATGTAGCTGATTCTGGGGAAAAAATAATCCACAGAGATGAACTGGATTTTTACTAGTCAGCTGTTTAAACACTAAACTTTCATAATTTTAAGCAATTTTTTTTTTTTGTTTTCTGAATAGCACGAGTAGTATGGCCCCATTTTGCAGAGTCCTTGTTTTAAAGAAAAAAAGAAGACATATTTAAGGTTGTACTTCACACAAAAGGAGACCTTAAACCAAGAGTTTTATAGCCTAGATAAACTTAAAATATTTTTTATCTCTTAATATGGTTGCTATACTGTAAAGTCAATCCAACTTATACTTTAAAAGAAATACAGAAAATAGAAGTAGTGAAGAAAACTGTCAGTAGAATTTATTAGCTGTCAACAGGTATGCACTTCTTAATATCTCACACTCCCATAGTGCAGAATGTTGGATTTCTGTCTTGCTCAATCCCAACTAATTTTTAACTTCTTAAGATTATTTCATTTTACAGTTTGTGGTCGTGATGAGCTGGGATTTCTCCATTCTGTAGCAATAGTACTCTGTTTTAAAATAGGTGCACATTGTTCACTTGTCAATTACTTTTTTTTTTTACTTAGGCCACATTGAGAATGTTCTTACATGATAAATACTTGATTCTTTTTAAATTTTGGTGTTGTTGATATATTTAGGCCAAGATGCTTTTGTGAGTGACTTTCGAAAAGTTTTTTATTCTTAATTTGGCATAAATGTATTTTTCATTTTCCAGATATTTCCAAGCACTATAGTCAGAAAGCTGCTTTAGAACAGGAAGTTCCAACTGCCACACAGAAACTCATTACTACAAATGACTGTATTTTATCCTCTGTTGCTGCTTTAACAAATGGAGCAGGCAAGGTAATGGATATTGTTGTTTCAAAAAATGCCTTAACTTGTGCAGATTTTTAAGAAGAAAAAACTAAACTTAGCTGAATGATTTAGAAAATCTGTGTGTGCCTATGCTATTAATAATCTGTAGGGTCATGAGGATTCTTTAATTATTTTCAGGCTATGAGTTAAATACCACAGAGTGATAAAAGTAGATCCTGTGAAGAGGATGCTTTGTGTCAGGAAGGTCTAAGTTACATGGAAGAGCCTGTAGCTTGTTTAAAAGTCTTGTTAAGAAGTCCAGCTTCACTAAACACTTGTCTCTTGAAAGACTAATTGCTCCAATGGCTCTTTCTGGTCTATTTAATTCAAAGAGCCACTTTTTTTGATGTGTCTAGATGGCCTCGTTCTTCAGCAACAACTTGGATCACTTCAGCACCTCGTTGAGCTATGGCCCTAAGGGAGGAGCAGAGTTCATCAGCCCTCTCTCAGCTGAGTGCATGCTGCAGTACAAGAAGAAGGCAGCTGCTTTTGTGAAGTCCTTGAAGAAGGTTTGTTCAGCCAGCATGCTTGCACAGAGGGAGCACGGTTCTGTGGATAGTTATGCTAAGGAGAACACAAACTAAGGGTTTGGAATAGAAGAGATTGTCTGAACAACAGGTTTTGGCTGAGGAAGTGGAACCATCAGTGCAATAATGCTACTGAGAACTTTAGAGTGTAGTTGCCCTCATAACTGAGGATATGTGCCAGTTCTGCCATTCCCCATTTCCACTAATTATTTCTGTGCCAGGACTTCAAGGAGAAGAGGGTGGCTGCTTGTTTAAATTTCCTCCTGTATTTACCAGGAATATGGAGCAAATGAAAACATATTCTTACACTTGCATTCACTGGAAGACATAGGGGAAAAAAAGAAAGGAGGTACCCTGGAGAAAATGTGCTGAACCAAAGGATTGAGTGCAGTCAGATCTCCTTATTGCCTTTATTAAAATTAAAAATTAAGTGATGTGCTTAGCAGTTGTTACTAAATCACTTTACTGCAATGTCTGTAAAGAGGACCTTAAGATGCCTTTGTTCATTAATTAAAACTCAGAGTTTTCTGAGCACTTTTTAATCAACTGTACCTTTTGGAGCAGTATTTCTTGAACTCAAACCATTTTTGCCTACTGCCCAGTAAGCACATGAAATGTGGGGGTTTTTTTCCCATAAATAAATTAAGGAAAGTAGTAAGAATATAAAAGCAGAATACATGTTCTGATCTAGTGTGTGACATGTTTTGAGAGAGTTTTTTTGATTCTTCTGCAGCCTTGTGCAGATTCAGTGCCTTATGAAGAGGCTTTAGCCAATCGCAGAGTTCTCCTGAGTTCTACAGAAAGCAGGGAAGGTCTTGCCCAACAGGTATTGCACTAACATGTATGGCAGTGTGTTTTGTAAAGGTAAACTTCTGTCAAAGTCTCCACATTTATGTCTGTGGTCATTTGTAGGTATATATGAATATGCTGAACCTTAAAATTGGACTGTAGATGTCTTGTAGAGATTTGAAAGTAAAACCCTTGTCAGGCTGGATTATCTGCAGGATGCACATGTAGGTAGATACAGGAGCCAGGATTATGCCATTGATATCTTCATTTGGAAATACAAGAAGTCAGGTAATGCAAAATATAGACAGGAATAAGGCATGCTGAAGGATTAATTTTTAATGTTGTGTACTGATTTGAATCCTCTTTTGGACTATGCAGGAATTATTTGCACTGGCTAAGCATTGATTTTTCTTCTCAGTTAGAGTAATAGATTAGAGTTTCCATCTTCTGGTATGCATATATATATTTTTTTTTCCCTGGAAGGTGAAGCAGGGTTGGTAACATGGTATTTAAAAGGCCTATACAGTTTGTCTACTGCTTCATGTGAATGAAAATAACTAATTAATACTTACACTTCTTTATTAGCTTGTATACTCAGCCTGGGCTTGACTCATTGTTATTGAACTGTTACAGAAGCAAATACTTTGGTTTTTTTTTTTTTGGTAGTTAACAATATTCTAAGTGTATTAGTAAGAGTCAAATTAATTTCAGCAGAAACATGCAGTGATTAGATGTGTTCTGTTCCGTAGTTGTTTTCTTACCTGGACAAAGTGGGTGATTCTGTCTGTGAGGTGGGGCAGCTGGGAGGGGACAGTTTGTCTTTCTAGCATAGAAAAAGATAGTGCCAAGTACACATCTTTCAAGTTTTTATAAAATTCTTCCCTGCTTTGGTTTTTCACCTAGTATGTTGCGAGTTTTATAAACTGTGCATGTTTCAAACTAATTAAATAATGTGGCCATTTTTGGCAAAGAACCACAGCTAAGCACAGAGCTCAGAACACTGGTTGTTTACCTGCTGCACTTTGTTAGCTCACTTGTGTAATGGCTTAAAATAATATTGCCCTCAAACATTTCCTGTGTGTGGGTTTTTTCCTCCCTGGGTTCAATAACCTGGACTGTAAACTTTCCCTCCTAAAGGTCCAGCAGAGTTTGGAGAAAATTGCAAAACTCGAACAAGAAAAGGAACACTGGATGTTGGAGGCTCAGCTAGCTAAAATTAAGCTAGAGAAAGAAAACCAAAAACTGAAGAACTCTCTTAGTGGACATTTAACTGAAACTATCCAGGAGCGTTCAGTTTTGCCAAATATAGCAGAACAAAGGAAGGAAACCACAGAAAAGAGTCTGAGGGAACCTATTAAGAGCACCAGTCTGGTAAGTGACCTTTCCCTTCAATAGAGAAAAATCCACTTGCTTTAGTAGCAGTGCTGTTTGATCAATGGAACACTAAAAATGAAAGCCTTTTGACTGTATTGAAAAGCATTCACTCTTGGGGTTCTTGTATTTGCAAAGCTGCTTGCAAATTCTTTCTGCAGAGTTTGGCACTTCTTGGATTTTGAGACTTTTGTTCACTGTCTTTAGTATTGTGAAGATATTTTTGTAGTTCTGTCCTAGTGTAACTGATGGGGAAGTAATAAGTGCTTAACCTCCTGATTTGTCTGTAGTTAGGAAACCGTGCAAGTAGTGTGTATCTCAGGTTGGGCCTGTGTTTCCAATACTTTTATTCATCTCTAGGTATGTTAAAGCAAATGGAAGTAAGTAGGTAGTGTTTGTAAATGGGTTTGAAGACTTATTGGTATTTGGGTCAATTTGTATTCAGCAATGCTTTTGGATGTAGCATGCATTCTTTTCTTGCTCTTCTGTGTTGGTAAATGGCTTTTTCCTGTTTACTAACATATTTTAAATGAATTGGCCTTTCCTCTGAATTCCACTTTTGAAGTGGCATAGTGGTATTAACAGGAATGTCATCTGTAAGAAATAATAAATCCACTCAGATTCAATAGAGTTCTCTATTTTTTTTTTTTTTTTTGTCCTTCCCACTTTCCTGCTCCAGGATAAACGTAACCACTACATTGTTTTGAAATTCCCAATTTTGAAGTACACTGGCATCATAAGTTTTTGATCCTCTATTTGATTCCTTAGGAATTTGATGAGAATGTTAGTCACATATTGTCAACATATTGTATGAATGTTTCCCATAAACATGAATCTCTAGTCCTATTTAGATCAAGGGGAAAAAAGCCCCTTTGATTCTCTGGGAAGATCTCCTTTCATGAAACCAGCTTACACTGCTCCTGTAGAGTTTTGTCAGTGCTTACTAGTCAGAGGGGAAAGGAAGGAATTTGGAAGATATTCAAGAAATCCAGGTTGACTTTCCTTCCTCTTAAACATGACAGGTGATGTTTCAGTGTGCTAATGGGGCTCTGAATTAGTTTCATATGATCAAGCAGTTGCATAACCATAGGAGCCCAGCTGCATCTTGTTGCTTTTATTGCCTTTTCCCTGTGTACCTCCTAAGACAGGAGATATATTTTTGAGAGTTGGTGTCAGGTTTAATTCTGTTCAAGGCACTCATTGACCACTCTTATGTTACAGGTGGAAGTACTTAAACTCGGTTTCAGTTTGAATGGTTGCAAGATTGTTCTAATTCAAAGTCCTTCTATGACTGAAACCAAAATGCAGCTATGGTATCTATATTTTTGCAGTTCTCATTAAGTATATTTTCTTCCTTGTTCTAGATTGGAATGTTGACTGTAACTACTGATAATGAAAAGGTAATCTGTTTTAAACATTAGTAAAGTCCATCTGTTAAATACTTCAATTCTGATTCTGCTAAACTTACTCCACAGGTTTAATTACCAAGGATACTCCTGTATAATGGCACAAGTTGATGCTGTAGTCTATATACTAAAAGGTCAAATTTCTGAAATCCATGTGTTCTTAAATTTTCTTCTTCTGTTAATGAACTGTATTTGGCCCATGTAAGCATTTTGGAGTAGTGTGAACTGGAGTTCAGGGTATGCTCCCTGTAATTTGAGGAGGGCACTTGTCTGTCTGTAGCCCAAACTATCCCAAGCCTCAATTCTTAACCCTGGAGAAAGGGCTCAAGCTGCATATAAGACCCTGGCTGCAGTGCCTGGGCTACAAAGCAGAGGTCACACTGAAACAAACCTTGAACCAGCCCTCAGACTAAATGTTAACTCTTTATTTAGCCCTGCTATGAGTCAGGTTCACTGCTTTCCCTTTTCTGATATCACAGGAAACTGATGTGTAGTTTACTTCACTCCTCGTTGCCTTCTGAAAGTGTGATTAAAAAGAGGTAGGGGGCTAGATAATAACTGATACAAGTCCTTAAAGGCTTCTGCACAGTGCTGAACTTGAAGTTAATGACAAATCATGTGAAAGCTGACTCCAGTGGGTTAGTCTGCAAACTATTGAGTTGTTGGGCTTTTTTGTTTTTTATTTTCTTTTTTAATTTCAAATATCTAAAGAAACTTCTGGGACGTGCAACATTAGTAATGGTTATGACTTTTGTATGCTTCTGAAATACAGTAATATAAAAGAATTCTTCCTTTTGGGAAGAGACAGTAAGTTTTGATGAAGGTGAAAGCTGTTCACTTCTGCAGTGGATTTTGATCTTCATCAGACACTTGATATATCAAAGCCAGTTAAATTCTTACCTCTTCAGTCAGCTCCATGTCCTGAAAGGAGATTAGGAGTCCCCATCAGAGTGACAAATTGCAATGTGGCCTACTGTAATTAATCTGTTGTGTTTGGGGAATTTGATACTTTTTTATCAGAAGGAAAGAAGGAAAAAAGTCTGTATAGAGGCAATGTTGGGATTTAGGTATTCAGTCTACTAAACATAAACGTTATCTGCTTAAATTTTTCTTTGCCAGGCTCCAGATGTTGAGTCTCGTGAAGACCTGATAAAAACTCACTACATGGCCAGGATAGCAGAGCTGACCTCTCACCTGCAGCTTGCTGACAGCAAATCAGTGCACTTCCATGCTGAGGTGAGCATGCAGGCAAGGACAGTAAATCTCTTTTTGAACTTCCCACAGCCAAGTGCTGTGATAGTGAGTTTCAATACATAGAGCATGATGTTTTATCAAAATCTGTTCCTGGAATTGTGGTCTGGCTTGCAGATATTGTAAAAACATATTGTAAAAGAACTTTTTATGTTTAATAAACCCTTTGGTAGCCTTGTCTTGGCTGTATTAAGAGGTATTATGTGTGTCATGTATAGATTTGTTCACATAAGCTGAAACAGCTGGCTTTAGTTACCAAGGAAGTTTTGACTTACTTTTATAGTGATGCTGATGTCATTCAAAAATATTTGAGTGCATTATGAAGTGATGGAAACAGCTCTCCTGAGAAAATTGTCTCTTAGGCATAAGTTATACTGCAAGAATGAACAAGATGATTCATTGTATCTATGGTTTCCCTCTCATTTCAAGTCATGAGGGAACTTTTCTTGAAAGTAGTGACTGTTTCAATTTGTGTAGTAAATGATGTGCAATACACTAAAGCACCAGGTTAACAGAGCAAATCCTCTTAAATATTTTTTTTAATGGAAGATGACATAGTGTGGAGGAACCATCTTTTCTGTGATATTTGAGCCTTATATGAAGTGTGTTGTTTGAATGGCTTTTTACTTATGGGAAGTTTTGTAGCAGTTCTGTAAAAAATACAATGTTTACAGGATTGGCAATATAGTAGCTCTGTAAAATGAAACATTTAATCTTAACTGTTCAATTACCTCTGCATTTAAAAATATGCACAAGCTCTGAGTTTCTTGAAACCCAAGTATTACACAAAGATGGAGAAGTCCAAAGCAAGCACTTAAGGATGCCACAAGGCAATACCATGGAAGTGACTTTTGTCCCTTGTACCCTCCCTGTCCTGTTCTTGGTAGTGTCGAGCACTTGCCAAAAGACTTTCTCTGGCAGAGAAATCCAAGGAATCGCTCACAGAAGAGTTGAAGCTTGCCAGTCAAAACATCACCAGATTACAGGCAAGTAAATTGTTCTTGAATGTAATAGGTGCATTTTGTAATCACATATAAGGGGAAGTTGGAGCAGAAAAATTACAACCATCTAGCCTGGCCATGCCATTACTAGGTCCTGAGTTGTGGAATATAAAAACTCTAGTGGTATGTAGAGAAGAGCTTTAAATAATACACTTTAAATCCCAGGTATAAAGTGGAAGTGGAACATGCTTCCAAGAAAAGGTTATAATGACTAAACCTGTGCGTTTTAGCACATTTGATGTCGAGGATTTTAATGAAAATGACAGAGTTGTAATGTCAAAAGGAGTGGTGGTTTGACTGATTTCAGATGAAACAAGGAATTCTTAATAGTTTCTTGCACCTGTGTCTGGAAGATTTAAAGAATGCCAGGTTGATTTGGATTTTTTTAAATATAGATACCGTAATATTAAGCAAAGATAGTTTTGGGGTAATCTTTAAGAAACTGTTGTTAACAAAAATCAACTCTTACACCTGTGAGTGTCCTGTCCCTTTGTCCTTCTCCTCCACACAACTGAGAAAGAAGCCAGTAGTACAATAAAGTATAAATAATTACACAATTCATAAATTCCTCTAGTGTTTTCTTTACACTTAGTTCATATCATTATTGTTCATCTGTCTGTGATAGTGAGTACCAAAATTACTCCATAGAGGCTGTGAATATAACGTTAGAAGCTTTGAGCTGTTGTGCCTGTAAACAATCCTTTTTAAACACTTTTTTTATTTGTTCCTTTAAGAAATTCCACAATTGATGTTGAACTTGGCATGAAATGTTGATTTCCAACTGCATATTAAACTTCCTAGGAAAAGATAGCAGGCACACACCATTTATATGTTTAGTAGTCTGCATAGTACTGAATAATAGACTTGTTTATGTTGGAAGGGTCCTCTGAAGGTGATTTGTCCCCCTCCTTTGGTCAGAGCAGAGGGTTCAGATCAAGCTGTGGAACTGGTTATTTCCTATACAGCCATGCTGGTCTTCTGCCACAGTCACTCTATGTCTTAGGCATTGGATTGTTCCCTGTTCATTCAGCTTTCCTGGGCCCCTGTAACTTCCAGGGCAGTTTTGCCTGGGACCTTTCCAAGCAGACCTTGAAAGAAGCCAGAATCTACTCCTCTTCAGTCTAGGGTTGCTGTAATTCTAGTATTCATCTTGCTTCCCTCAGGATCCTGAATGCCACTAACTCATGGTAGCTGCAGCCAAGGCTGCCATTGGCTTTCACATCCCTGACCAGCTTTTCCTTGTTTGTGAGTAGCAGGTCCAGCAGAGAGCATCTCTTGCTCCCACTGATCACTGGTATCAAGTAGTTCTATGCCACATTCAAGACAACTCTTTTAGTTGATTGTGTTCCACCTTGCTGCCCTTCCAGGATGTGTCTGAGTAGTTAAATGAGGATCAGGGTCTGTGGGTGGGAGATTCTTATCTGCTTGCAGCAGATGCCTGTCATATCACCCTGTTGTTTTCTTACTTAGGAGATTTATTAGTCTTCAAGCCACTTCTTCACACAGAGCATGATTTCTCCCCTTTTGTCCTTCCTAAAGTGTGTTTATCCCTTCATTGCTGTGTTGTAGTCATGCACACTATCCCCCCATGTCTCTGTAATCCCAGAGAGATCATAGCTTTCTCTAGCTGCCTGTGGAGTGTGGTTCCTTCAGCTTTGGATGCCATGTGTGTTCTGTACAGACCATGCTTTAACCCTATAAACATTACTTGTTTCCTGGCTGGAAGCAGTGGTGGAAAACTTAGCTGTTACTCTTATGTAAGCCATAAAAAGAGGGGGGAAATCTAAAGGAAATAACACAAAAATAAAGGGAACAAACCATGCATAGGACTTCAGGTAAAAGAAAATAGCTGCTGACTTCCTTACATAAAACAGGTGGTTTTTAGCTGAATTGCACACACTTGGCATCAAAAGTGGAGCTTACTAGGTGGAAGTGTGCTGCTTTGCCAGGTATCACTAATACTGAGCCAGGGCCTCTGGTTATTTTAATTTTTCCTTTAGGATGAGTTGATGACAACAAAGAGGAGCTACGAGGACCAGTTAAGCATGATGAGTGACCATCTGTGCAGTATGAATGAAACCCTGACTAAGCAAAGGGAAGAGATTGATACACTAAAGATGACCAGTAAGGTGAGCTGGCAGTGCTGGCACAGGGCCCTGGCTGCAGCTGCGGGTGGGAGGGTCACATCTGCTGTTCCTGCAGCACTGCCCCTGGACAAACCAGCTCACAAGTTGCAATTCTTACTCTGAGCCAGATGGAAAGTAAACTCCAAAGTTGCTCCTTCAGGTTTCAGTCAAGAAAAGGATTCTTGCTAAACATACATGTGGGAAAGAACAAGCTCTTCATGTCACTGCTTCACATTGGGCTCTCAAAGTGTACCCTGTGATGGCAGATCATACCATTTTTTTGTTCTGATGTGGTGAAAATGGAGCTGTTTGTAAATCCAGCTGTTGAGGCTGGGTGCTTATGATGTAGTTCTGCGTAGAAGTGTCCCTTCTACACACATTTTGGTTGCAGCATACTCTGTCCTTGGCAGCTGGTCTCTCTCTGTATTTCCATGTTTTAGCTTGTCTGTCCCTCATGTAGGAATGAAAAAGTAGCTACTTGTATTCTTCTGTGAGCTTGAAATGCTCACTTAAATTCTTTACCAGGCAAGGAATCTACCCACTTGTCAGAAACAGATTTTTAACTTACCTAATGATGAAAAATACAGAAGTCTGCTTTTTTGAACAGCTAGTGTTTAAACCATGATATATCATATTCTGATGCTTCTAGGGAGGAACAGATGTTGTGAAGGCCTTTGTCCTTCACTTGACTGACTCTGAAACAAAATAAATTATCATTATTCTGCGTATTTCTGGGATGCATGGAAGCAGGTATCACTGAAGGATTAAAAAAGTAAAAATAATTTTAAAAATTCCATGTTCTGATTAAATATCCCATGATGATGATTTTTATTTTTTAGAGTAACATCTTCCCCCTGCTTTTCTTCAGATTTATGAGTGTTTTAATGTGGCATTGTAGACTTTAAAATTACTTTGTGGTGTAAAAGCCACTGTGTTTCCAGGAGGAAGCTCTTGGCTGCATACTGACCATAGCACTTCATGCTTTTATAAAATGTTTTCTGAAATTTCTCACTTGCCATACTTCTAATACTTGAATTGGTAATCTATCTGTAAGGACCTCAGAATCTCACAACAGAAGCCACACAGGTTTTCAGATATTACCAAATGTAGAAGGAGATTCAGCTGAAATGCAGTTAAAGCCTTTATCACTTGGAGAGAGTTGCTGCTTAGATTCAAAACAAATGTTATCTTCAGGAAATAGGTCGACTGAGATTTGCCAGCAAGTAACTTGCACAAAACTTTATTTTAAGCTGCACATTTCCTTTGTGGAATTACTGAAGGTCAAATGTGAGTTGGCTAGCTGTGGAACAAACTCTATTCTGAACTAGGAATAATCTGTACAACCTGAATTAAAATAAAACTAATTTTGGAAAAAAAACCAATATGGTGGGGGATTGATTTTTAATTTGATGCAATTATTTTATAAGAAGTTATGTGGACTAGCACCTGAAGTGAATTATGATTTGACTTGCCTTCACTGTCCTTACAATATTAGTGGTGTTAATACAATTTAATGTCTTGGAATGTCCCTCAAATGTCTTTTACAAGTTTCAGTTGTAGTGAGGCACTGTTGTGCTTATTTCAGATATCTGGTACTTGCCGCTGTTGTGCTTATAGAAATAGAGAATTTTCAGAGCAAATGGTTATAATCTGTCAAACTTAGTCTGTGGAGTGTTTATTTTCAGTCTGACTTTGCCTTGTTTGCTGTAGGCATAAATTATCAGACATCAGATTTTGTATGTTACCTGTCTAGATTTCCTTACATGAATGATAATGTTCTCTTTGCTTGTGTCTTGTTGCAGGGAAATTCTAAAAAGAACAAAAATCGATAGTTTACAGCTGAGTCTCTGGGAGCTGCTGCTGCACAGGATGCAGATAGTGACCATTCATTATCCAGTTCCAGGAAGCTGAGGCTGGTGTTGGGTTTAGTAAAAACTGAGTTGGTGCTGTAAATGGCTTGAAAATATTTAGTACTTGTAACAGATAAAACAGAACTTAATGTTGGCTCTAAACCAGAAAATACACACTCTGTGGATAATTTATATAGTAATTACCTTCAGTTTTTACTGTGCACTTTTTAAAACCAGGTTTTGATTTCATGTAACAACTTCAGATTTTGTATATTTTCAGATACGTTTCTGCGTTAACAAATTTGGATCGGTGCAGTAGGTGTCTGTTTTTGAGTTCTGCATTTAATGGTCAGCACATGTACATTCCATTACTTGTTAATAACAGTTTAAAAATGAGTTTGGAGACTATTTTTGGCCATGCAATCTGTGCAGTTACTGTAAATGTAATATTCCTGTTCTCAGACCTCTAGAATTAATTGGAATTGTGGCTTGAAATAATTTTTACAAATTCATTGAGTAAATGGGATCATTGTTAAACTGCAACAGTGGAAACCTTTCCTGCTTGTATTTGGCACTTTGGATTTTGAGGTAAAGAGCACAAATGGCTGAATTGGGCTACTTCAGTGAAATTGCTTTAAGCCATTTCTGTAACATTTTGTTTACACATGTATGTATATATATATTGGTTGAAATAGCTGTTTAAGGCTAGAGGAAAATGTGATTGTCCTTTGCCCCAGAAGAGTGAAACAATGTGTGTAGAATAGATCAGCTTACTGTGCTCTCTTACAGTAAAGAAGAATATGAAATATGTAGAAGATTTAAGCACTCAATTTGCAAAAGGTCTTCATGGAATTGAGCTGTGATGGATTCACTGAGGGGATGCACATGGCTTTTCCTATGTTTTCAGAACTTTGTGAACTTTAGACCTCTCCTAAGTTTTTTTTTTTTGGTTGGTTTTTTTTTTTTTTCAAGTGAAGTTTAATATCACAAGTTTTCACAGAATTGATTTGTTGTTGGGGGGGGTGGGGTTTGTTGGTTTTGCATTGAATTTTTGTTTGGTTGGTTTTTTGGGGTGTTTTGTTTTTAAATCAGATGCTGTGCTGCTCCACACTTTCCCATCAGTCTTCTGTTCCATAATTTCCATTATGGCACTTATTTGTCCCATGGGGGTTTACTCTGATATCAGATGTGCTGAAATGTATTATCAGTATGTAATAATAAAATCAACCACATGAAACCAGCTTGACTTTTTCCTTGCTTCTGGCTGTGCCCAGGCTGCAGAGTGTGACATTGTGATGGGATGTTCCAGCTGTTGCTAGTGGAGTAGTTACACCAGACTAGGTGCTCCCAGTGCTTCTCTATGTTCTGATAGATTTTTCTTTTCAGAAATGCAAAATAGAAGTGGTTGAGATGGGGAGAGCATGCAGGTTTTGTTACTGATGTTGAAGTAAGAACTATGTGCTGGTGCTAATGAGGGTTGGGAAATGTTGGCTTTTTCTCCAGCTGTTTTATGGAAGCAGATACAGCTTCAACAGTTAGTTTCAGTTAGGGTTTGGAATTGCTTTCTTCCAATTCTTTTGAAGCTGCCTTTTCTGAGGACTTTCAACTTGCACTGAAAGTACTAGTCCAGTTATTTTAATTCTCTGAATCAAATGACTGAACTGATACAACTTCTACCAATAGTACTTTTCATAGGCTGCTGCCTTTAGAAAAAGCTTTGGCTTAGGCCATTTTTTACATGTCTGAATAAAAATAGTGTGTGTTTAGAACTTGCATTAAAAAATCAAATGCATGTTCAGAGTATACCCCAATATCCAAGATGGGAGTCCTGTAGAATGTACAGGCATTTAGGTACAATTCCAATGTACATCATTTTTTCTTTGCAGTGTTGTTTGGAAATGTATTTGGGTGTCCTCCTCACCAAGCAATAACCATGCTCAAGAAGAGACAATTCTGATCACCTAAGCTGCCTTCAGTTTTTTAAGTAAATGTTTCGAGTAAGTTCTAGACAACTCTAAATTATCAATACCCAAAAATAAAATCTGGCAAAAGAAACTTAAATCAGTATTTTGGATACTGCTGTAGTAGTGTTGTAAGGGGCCACAGGATGTTACACTGAAGTCAGTGGCATTAGAAACTGGATCAAGTGGAAACACCAACTCCTTGTGTTTATTATCTGCTGACCAGGTGATGCTGAATCTTCCTCAATATCTCAAATGCTGTTAAATGTCAAAATGACTATAGCACAAGGCTTTGCTGTTAAAAAACCTGAAGACTTGTTTCAACACTGCAGCTAAAAGTATTCATCTTTGAGGCAAAGTTTTCCAGAAAAATTATTTTGAACTACTTTGTTTGCAATGGTTACGTGCAGAGTATAATGCAATGTGCAAAATCTGGGCAAGGAAATTTTACTAACAGAATTAATCTTCAAAAATGTACAGTGTGAATGTTTGCCTTCGAGGTGGTTAACTGGGGAAACCAGTGAGAAAGTGTTGCAAAGTGTAAAAACCTTCAGCACAATACAGTGTAAAACCAGGGTTAAAGAAAAGCCTGAATGTCAGTTACCTTTTTTAATGGCAGTTCACTATGACACACAAGTTTTAAAGCATTTTTGAGTGCTTAATAATTTCTCCATAATGTTGGATGCCTCATGAATAATCTCTCATTCTCAGGTTTAAGTGGCTAATTCAGAAACCACTATTTTAATGGTTTAAATTGGATTTTCAAAAAATTTTTAAAGCTGTACTAACACATTAAAGGCTTTCAAAATATTCAGCTGTCCTAGATTTCTGAAAGCACATCCCCAGTAACTATTCTGGTGTTTGAAAGAAATATTTGCTGTAATCAGGCATTAATTTAACTTCAAGACTGCCCTCTTAAGAACCACTGCTTCATCAGTTTGGAACTGCCCAAGAAGCACCAAAGCCATTGTTTGTTTTAAAAGGCCTTAAGCTCCTGGAGGTCAGAGGTTTCCCTGCCTGAAAGCTTAACTTCTAAACCAGAAATTTTAGGCTGGTGTCATAAACTGTGCAAGGGTGCATCTCATTGCTGTTTGAACAATGATTATTTTTACTTGCTACAGCTATGATTTAAACATCAGTCAGCTGAAGTGTTGGTTTAAAGTTGGTGGTATTTGTCATGTCTCGTGTTAATCCCTTCACCTTCATTCTGAACCAGTTCAACATTTCATGGTGATGAAATGTGCCAGATCTTCTTGATGCATGTGAAATATCCAGGCTAGAACAGTTTGTTTTCCTACCTTTGGCCATTTATATGGTTATTTTCCCTTTCTCCCAAGCAAGCTTGATTTCTAATTTGTATTTATAATCCTGCTGCTCTACCTTCCCTTGCTGGCAGGTGAAGGTTTGGTGTGAAGGTCTTTGGCCCAGCATGTTTCCTGGATGCTGATTTCACTGTTCAACAGTGCTTCCTATGGCTCCAAGACACAGATCTGCTCTGACGTGCAAGACATCAATTGCAAACAGGAAAGGAAATAAACTTTGTATCCACATAGTGCCTAGCAGGAGAAGGGAGAAGTTACTTATTAGCTGGGCTGAGCAGTGTGGAGGCAGCGTTGTTTTTTTTTGTTTTTTTTTTTTTGGTTAATAGTGTAAATCCAATGATAAATTAAACTTTGGAGAACCATCTGGCCCTGTAAATTGGGCAAACCTGTTGTTTAATACAGTCTGTATGTAAGGTAATTTGAGAGCTCTATCTTAGCAACAGTGGGGTCATAATAAAAACAAAGCTTAGTGCAGTAAAAAATTGTAATTGCTGCCAGAGGTCTGATTACTTCCTCCCACGAAGGCTGGATGCTGCTCTAAGAATGCTTGTTGTGTTTTACTCTGCCTTTTCTGCCTCTGTCACTACCTGCAGTACTGCTTGGCTGCGAATTCAATCCATGTTTGTTTAGAGGGCATTTTTGCCCAAATTCCGGAATATTTATTTTAATCACAGAGTTAAAAACTTTAAGTGCATTTGTGCCTGCAGCGCTGCCAGCTTGATTACTGAGGGGGTCAGAGAAGAGCTTTGGGGGACCTTTGTAAGGCAGGGCTGGAGCTGTGAACTGCAGCGCATGGAAACTCGCCTGGGGCAGCTCTCATTGTCTGCCTCTGCTGTGTGTGCAGGCAGCTTTAGACACGTCAGTGCTCATTCAGAATCAGCCAGCTCCTTACAGAGGCAAATATTCCAATTGATACAATGCTGAGCTGCAAAAGAACCAAGTGTGTGATTCTCCTTGGGCTGAATCTGCAGGGCAAGGCACCCCACTAACAGCCCGAAAAGAATTCTGGTTATAAACATCTTACATGGGAATTGCAGATAGCAGTAGAAAGTATAATTTATCTGTTTTAGCACTGATTCCCCCTGTGAGTCCAAAACTTTCTAAGCTGATGAGGTCTTAACTAATGAAGAAGCCTTTGAACCCCAGGCCTCGAGTCAAAACTGTAGTTATGGTCTGCCGTCAGCAACACAGAGAAGAATTAAACCCACAAAGCTTGAGTCCAGGTGATTTCCAGTTATTTTAGGCACTAGGGATTATTTAATGACTTTTCTTGGAATCTAGTCAATGGTGGCATGTAGCTCCTTGCAGGCTCTGTCTGTATCAAGTCCTTTGGCTCTGAAATGAGTGTGAGAGCACCTTACACTGCCATACACTCCCCTTTCTGCACCCTCATCCTTGCCTGCTCTCCCTTAAAGCTTCAACTTTCTTTTCCCTTGGATTTAAAAGTCTTCAGTTTGTGCTTGAATAGTGAATGCAGAATGCTGTATCCAAGAAAGATTATTTTAATGAAGTTATGAGCTTGAAAAGGTCAGAACTGAGAATTTCAGTGCAGTTTCATTAACTGCAGCCCTTGGCACAGGGAACAGACGCAATCCTGGAACTGGTGCTGCAGCTCTTCTGTGCCTTGTACTTAGGGACTTTCAAGTTGTCTGTAGCATGTGTGGGGCTGGACAGGAAATTTGAACCTGGAGAGGGAACAACCAACTTGACCAAAAATTTCTTTTGAATTTTGGAAAGTCTGGTTTATTTTTAGTCCAAACAAGCAGGCAAGAACAAGTTTATCTTAGATTATTGCTCTAGCCCACAAGGGCAGGAACATTTGAAACCAACAAAGACTCAAGTTCTCACAAAAAGGACATCAATATGCTAAATTTCTATAACGAATTTATATCTAATAAATATATGTCATTTAAATAGTGAATATACTAAACTTGTACGTTTTTAATAGCAATGTATTCAGTGAAAGATAGATTCATTTAAAGTGAGGAGATTTTGACTTTTCAAAACAAAATGCATCTTAGTTAAGATGAACTTTTGCAGAAATTTCTTGCTAAAATAAAAGCAAAACAATAGAGGAAAGAGTTAAAATAAGACTAGAAATAAGTGGTTTTCTGTCTCTATTTACAAATATTTGGTTTTAGCCAGATATGAACTGACAGGTTTCACTTTTGAGGAAATAGTCATAGACAGTAAATGTTTTATAAACAGGCAAACACTGCAAATCTTGTTAAGATCAATTTAAATATAGTCAGCAATGCAAACTGAATTTGTTAGTGTTGTAAAATGTTGAATGAATTTTATAACTGTCTCTAGCAACATATAATACTATATCTTTATGTGAAATGCTCTTCAAATTGTATTTACAGTAGAAATAACTTTTAATAGTTGTAATTTGTTCTGCATCTTCTATTCATCAAAGCCAAATTATTTTAAGGAATTTTAAATCTCAAAATCTATCAGGCTTGTTTATTTTTTTTGGTTTTTTTTTTTTTTTTTTTTTGCTCTAATGCTTGAGTTTATATTGCACTGAATTATTTTGGAAGAGAAAATGATAGCTGAAAATACTGGAGAAGAATAGTCTTGTCTTGAAAATGTATACACTTGTCTCAGCAAAGGAAAATCTGATCTATTTTTAGATATGCATGCCTTGATAAGGAGATATGAGAAATTAATACCCTTCCCACTTGAAAACAATTAGGAAGAGCTAATGTGGAAGCTGAACAGGAAAAAAAGACAAGATTTCATTGAATGTTGTGCAGGAGTATATGAGAATTTGAAGGCCTCATTTTGGAAAAACAGGAGGTATTGATCCACTGGTTCCCTCTGCTAAGAGGTCAAGTGTGTCCTGGGAGAAGACAGAAGATTGAATTGTTTATGGAAGACACAATTTTTATGGAAATACAAATTTGACACCAGGCCTGGATTTCAAGGGCAGAAAACTTACAGGGATGGAATTCCCAAGGGAAGAGCTTGGGATGAGGTTCTGGCACTTCCAGGGCTGCCTGGCTGGGAGGAGGGAGGCAGGTGGAGCTTCCTAACCCTGTTCTCTGAGCCTGGAGACCTCAGTCTGGCAGTGCTCAGAAAAGGCCTTCAAGGAGACAAGAATGTGACAAGTCACTGGTTAAATTATGGTGAAAAAGTTCCCTGCTAAATTTGGCACTGGATTTTTTAAAAATCAAGAAAACTAATGCAGAACTTTTTAAACCACGATTGGCCAATGTTCATCCTAGGGCAATTTGTGTAATAGTGTTAAGCTTATAAAACAATTTATTTGTAGGGAAAACTGTACTGAACACTTCTATTGCAAAGGCAGACAGAGCCTGAATAGTATTCCCCATGCATAAAACAAAGAGGTAGGATTGCTTCATTTTCACAGAAAACATTACAGAGGAGATAAATGGGACCAAAAAAACCTCCCAGTTTGCAGAAGGAGGTCCTTCCTTATTAAAATACAATTTTTAATATTAAAAGTTTAACCACTGGAAAGCAGTGGCACTGAAACAGATGTATAATGCTTCACAAAGAATTTTGGATGGAATACACAAGAAACTGGAGCTCGCTGCTCTAAGTGAGCTGTGCCTGCTACTTGAAAGCCTTTCAGACGGGCACTTTGGGTGCCTGCAGTCCCTGGCAGCGCTGCTGCGTGTCTCTGGGGACCCTCTGGAGGGTTTTATAGGTGCTTTCCCCCTCTTCATCCTCCTCATCCAATCCATGTGTTCTGGCCTTTCGGGAGCAGCCTTTCTGCACCCCCGCTAGGTGCACACCGAGGCGGGTGGATAAGAAGGACTTTGAAGGTAACACAGCTGTACAATCCTGTTGGTTATTCAGACATTTCCCAAGCCTCGGAGGATCTCCTGTCCCCGGAGAAGCGATACCCGCGCTGGCTGCCCGGGGGTGCCGTGCTTGTCCCCGGGGTGCTGTGCCTGTACCGGGGGTGCTTGTGCCTGTCCCGGGGGTGCCGTGCCTGTCCCGGGATGCCGTGCCTATCCCGGGGGTGCCGTGCCTTTCCCGGGGTGCCGTGCCTGTCCCGGGGTGCCGTGCCTATCCCGGGGTGCCGTGCCTGTCCCGGGGTGCCGTGCCTGTCCCGGGGGTGCCGTGCTTGTCCCGGGGTGCCGTGCCTTTCCCGGGGTGCCGTGCCTTTCCCGGGGTGCCGTGCCTGTCCCGGGGTGCCGTGCCTATCCCGGGGTGCCGTGCCTGTCCCGGGGTGCCGTGCCTGTCCCGGGGGTGCCGTGCTTGTCCCGGGGTGCCGTGCCTTTCCCGGGGTGCCGTGCCTTTCCCGGGGTGCCGTGCCTGTCCCGGGGTGCCGTGCCTTTCCCGGGGTGCCGTGCCTGTCCCGGGATGCCGTGCCTGTCCCGGGATGCCGTGCCTGTCCCGGGGGTGCCGTGACTGTCCCGGGGTGCCGTGCCTGTCCAGGGGATGCCGTGCCTGTCCCGGGGGTGCCGTGCCTGTCCCGGGGGATGCTCCGCGGGATGCGCCGGGCGGGGCCTGTCTGGCCGCCGCCCCCGGCCCGGCCGCGGCCGCTGCTGCGCTCCCGGCGGCGGGCGGGCCCTGGCGGGACCGGAGCGGGTCAGGAACGGGTAAGGAACGGGAGCGGAGCGGGTAAGGAGCGGCTCTGCCCCGGGGCAGCCGGGCCAGAGGAGCGGGGCACGGGGGGGACTCCGCCCGAAGTGGAATTTTCCCGGTAGCTGAGGCGCAGCCACGAAGTTCTGCCTTGAAACGGGCCGGCGGATGGGGCTCTTTTGTTTTGGTGTAAGAACATGATACATTTAACAAAAATATTTGGCTCCTTTTTATTTTCTTTTTTTTTTTTTTTAATTTCTTTTTCCTTTCCTTTCCTTTCCTTTCCTTTCCTTTCCTTTCCTTTCCTTTCCTTTCCTTTCCTTTCCTTTCCTTTCCTTTCCTTTCCTTTCCTTTCCTTTCCTTTCCTTTCCTTTCCTTTCCTTTCCTTTCCTTTCCTTTCCTTCCCCTTCCCTTTCCCCTTCCCTTTCCCCTTCCCTTTCCCTTTCCCTTTCCCTTTCCCTTTCCCTTTCCCTTTCCCTTTCCCTTTCCCCCTCTTCCTTTCCTCTTCTTTTCAAGTAGAAGTGGGGAAAAGGGGATGGTTTTGCCCAGGGCTGTGAATCACGGCGGAAATCGGGAGGGTTTGGGTGCCGGGCATCCTAAGGGATCGCATTCCCATGACTTTTGCCTTGTTAGGGAGGAGACTGGGCCAAGCGAGGAGTGTTTTTCTTTAATACTCAAAGCGAATTGAATTCCTGAAGATTTTCTCATGTTTTCTTAGTGGTTCGGCTGATGATGTTAAAGTATGCACGTAGGGTCAGGGTGTTTGGAAGCGCGGCTGCAGAAATCTGTCCCATAAATCCAGCCGGGGCGCAGGGCTTTGGGAAAACACACGGAGCGGATGCAGAGGATGTGCTGCACAGGGCTGGGATGTTTAAACTGCACTGACCATATATTCCCCTAGTGCAGACCCTGGGGATGGAGTTGTAAGGATAGTGTAAATGAGAAAAAAAAAAGTAGAAAATATCCCCTTTCTGGCTTTAGGTAAGTGCTCATCGAAGGGGGGCTTTGCAGTAAGGTTTTTTTTTTTTTAAGGTGTAGCTGGTCTGATGTTTGTGGGAAACAAGTGTGCTGAGAAAACTGCTGAATAAGCTGTTCTACGGACCCAAGGGAAAGTTACACAATTCTATGCTTCCCCAGTGTTTTTTCTGTGAGGTGGAGAAACCCAGACTGATTTCTCTGCAAACAGGACTTAGCTTTTTTGGGAAGAGTGGTAATGACTGGCTGGGGAGGAGGGAACAGAAGTTTTGGAGCCTGAGGATTTTAAACATGAGCTGTACATTTTGGTGTTAACTCACTTTGCCCTGTCTGGGGACTGAGACTCTTCTGTAGCTGTGAAAGAAGAAAAAGCAGTAGCTGAAGAGAACACTTTATGATGTTCTATTTGTGCAATGGGAGAAAATGCTGTGAGGAAAGATTAGCTGCCTCTTTGCTATTGTGTGAGTGGAGGAGAACTCAGCACTGCATTCTGTAACCAGCTGTGGCTGAGCTTAAGAATAATTTGTACAACAGGGAGTGTAGCCACAGATTTTATTTTTATATTTACCTGGTGTTGGATTGTAAATTACACCCCTGGGAAAACCTGCCCCAAGGCAGGTATGAGGTCCTTGCTTCATGCTTGGCTTTGATTGTTTCCCTTCTCCCCAATGAGTATGTATTAAGTGTTATTTTCTATCACTTCAAAAGTTATTGGGGTTTGTATACTTAGTGGCCCAGCCTGTTGATGATCTCTGAACAACAAGTTAATGTAGGTTTGTAGGTTAATTTCTGTGTGGACATTAACTCCAACATGAAAACAGAGATGCACAGTCCTGGGCAGTGTTTGGCTTTGTGTTTGGGTAAACAAGATCCCTCTAGTCCACCACTCCTTTTCTTCTGTTTTTGATTGGTATAAATATAAGCTGACGTCTTCTGCTTCAGAAAAGCAGGCTGCCCACGTGTCTGTCTTAAAAGGCTTTTGGAGAGGAACCCAAATGAGGCTTTTTTTGGTGTCTGTGTTAGGAATTGCACTTTCTGACATGACTGTCATCAGTTGCTATTAACAGTACCCAAATAAACAAGGATTTAATCAGCACATCTTTTCCTTAGTGCTAGTATTCCTGTAAGGCCTTAAAGCAGGGAGAAGGGGAGTATCCCACAGATCAGGTGAGAGCTGTTCTGTCAGAAAATATTCCTGACAGCTGTCAGACTGTACTTTTCATGTCTAGAAGACCTCTACAAATCTTATGTCATGGGTTATACTCCAGGAAGGTATTGCTATGTGTTTGTTGGGCACTAAAGCACGAGGCAGTTTTAAGGGCAGATATAAAAACTGACTGAGAACTAAAACTAAAGTAACAAAAATAGGGGCTATTATGCTGTTCAGTGATTTTCCTAAATACAGTATTTCTGTCAGCTTCCCTGTCTTTTATTACTTACTCTGGGATTAGTGGCAAGAGTTTTAAAGTGTCCTTCTGTTCTGTGTATTCTTTGTGGCATTTCATCCCTCCCTTCCCTTGGACACTGCAAACACTAGAAGAGGACCAGGCTTAAACTTCTTTCTGTCCACAGACAGCTTTATATTTTGATATGTGATCTGTGTGCCAAAGTACTCAGGCTTTTTTTTTTTTTTTCTTTTTTTAATCCAAAGAGCTGCTTAACCAAAAAAAAAAAAAAAAAAAAAAGGTTGTTGCTATTACAGAAGTGGGGCAGCCACCCATAACTGCATTTCTGCTGCTTCTTAGTCCACTATAAATCTCTGTCTCTGCCCAGGGGAGAAGAGAGGGAGAGGTTTGGGATGTTAAAGTACTTGCCAGAGCCCTGTGCATTGCTGCTGTGCCCAGAGCACTTCTGTGGGATGTGTGTGTGTTCCTAATAATAACATGTTTCCTAAACACAGTTAAAAAAATGCTTCAGTAGATGCAGTAATACTCCATTAACTTAGTGACCTGCAGAAGTACTGCAAATAAAAATAGATTTATTTTCCCGTCTCTTCTAGGCCAGAGCATTTTTTTTTAATTACTAAATGAACCCAACAAACCTTCTGTACAGTAAAATGACAGCTGGTGTCAATAAACAGTTTACATTAACCCCTACTGTCCCTTGGCTCTCCAAAATGTGCCTATGGAGTGTAAGCTGTGCCATCACTGTGGTGATGCTGAAGAGGAGTGTGATTCAGAGGATGAAGCAGGACTAGCTCAGGGAGCTAAATGTGAGTGGGTCCTGTGGGACGTGTGTTGTACATGTGACAGGAACACAGTGGAGTCAATTAAATATGATTTACCTAGTTTGTCTATGCAGAGAATGGGAAGAAGTTAAATGCAACACCACAGATCAAATACCAGCCTCCAGCTAAAAAACTTTTAAGGGTCACAGATTTGCAGTGAGTACTTTCTAACATTAAAAAAAAAAAAAAAAAAAAGAAGTTTTCATAATATACTGCTATGTGTAACTGTTTTGCTTTGAGAAGATGCAGTCATGTCTTGCATCACACCTTGCAGTCACCCCTTGCACACAAGTGATGTGTCTTAGAAGGCACTGTGATACCCAGAAAGGAAGAGAATAAAAACACTGAGTAGTCAATATTGATTTCATTAGCCTTTTTTTTATTCCTTCTAGGAAAAATGAGCTTTTTCTGTTAAGGATGTTCACTAAAACATAGAGAACTATTTTGTGGTTCTCAGGATTTAATCCAGTTTTAATTTGAGCTAGTAAAACTGTTTCTACTGTCTTTGATAGCAGCTGTGTCTTCCTGAGGGTTTTCCTGGCCATCCCATCTGCCAACAAATGGGGCATGAGCAGGGGGTCCCCTGTCCTGCCTTCTCTGTTCCCAGCCTGGAGCCCAAATATGCACAGAACCACGGGCCACTAGACCTGTGCTAGTGACACTTGGAACAGTCTGTCACCTCCTGAGACAGGGAATCTACCCAGAAAAAAGGAAAATGCTGGGGTGGAACTCTGCTGAGTATCATCTGCAGGAGGAGCTGACTGAGAAGTTAGAACTGATGTACTCAAGAAAGATGCTCAGACTCGTATTGAGTACTGCTGTTTGCTATTCTTACAGACATGCCTGAGATAAATGTGGTTTTTATCACTTTGGTTATGTTAGAAGGAAAAACCAACCAGTTCTAAGTGTACTCATGACTCTTCTTTATGTACCAGAATTATGCAGTTTATGGTGTGATGTAAGATGTTATTTTATCTCCCTCAAACAAAATAGTTACATGTAGCTGTGGCTTGGGAAAACAGTTTTTTATGTTAGAAAGTGCTTGTTGCAAACCTGTGAGCCTTGGATGCTTCAAGCCTGTGAGCCTTGGATGCTTCGTGGCTGGAGGCTGATTTTTGCCTGACTTCTTTCTCCACGCTGTTATATTCACTGGTTGATGTGTTCTGTAAGGCTGATGTGTTCTGGATATGGGCTGGTCACAGCAGGTAGTGCAGGACCTGCTGAAAGAAACCTTACAGCTCCTCTCAGGTGAGAGAGGTGGCCTGTGGGGTAAGAGGACTCTGCTGCTTTTTGCAGCTTCAGCTCTGCACTCCAGTGTCTTTCCTGATGGCACTTACACTGAATCTCCGTTTTAGTTTCTTTTTTTTTAAAGTATATTTTGAAAAAAGATTAGTTTATTCTATTTAGTTTTTGTTATCTCATGCTGAAAGTTATGTTCCTGATAACAAGCTCTACAAAAAAATCCTTGAGGGGAATGAGGGTGCAGATCCCAGATGGCTGTGTGGCTGTGATGTGTAAAAATCTCAATTTCTTTAGGAAATATCTCTGGTTTGTCTCCATAAAATCATACAGGCACTTCCAGTAAAATGTCTCTAGGCTCTTCCCCACCAAGAATAGAGTGAAGGACAAAGCTGGTGTGCCTCACCCGTGGTGATGTGACTGCTGGAGCGGGGTGAGGGAGGGTGTGGGAATCCTGGCTCGTGTATGGGAAGAGTGCTTGAAGCTGATGGTGTTACACACAAGACCAGTCATGCATGATGTTTTGTTGTCTTTTTGAGGCAGCTTTGGAATGACTTCAC